>NC_048412.1:9016933-9073956 GCF_013103735.1 Etheostoma cragini
ACTTCCACATCATTGCATTCTGTTTTTATTCACAATTTGTACAGTGTCCCAACTTTTTTGGAATCGGGTTTGTACAACAAAGTGCTTGTTGAATTTTAAGCAAATGAAAGGAAATCACCTTCAAGATTTTTTTTATTGAACATTGAATTGATGATAAAAGACAACACAAAAAAAATAGAGCCACATTTTAAAGTGCAGTTTCCTCGTGATATTTTCTTTTAACTAACAAAAAAATCTCGGAGTGTCTTTCGCGTTATGTCGCAGCCTTTCACAATGTTTTTGTTGCGCCTGTTAATATTGCGATGGTGATTAAAAAAAAAGGTATATTGTGCATCCTTCATTTAAACAATAAATTTCTACGGTCAATTCTGATCATTTTTTAGAAATGTAAGGAAATAAATGGACATTTAAAGGGATACAATGATAGGAAAGAATGAAATAAACCCCGTATCGTAAGTTGTTTCTCATGTCCTTACCAGAGACTGTAAATATAAATGAACAAAGCATCCGGTTCGGCAAAGTTCTGCAAATGCAGAAGTGTCTTAAACTGCATTATATCTCAATTCCGGCTGGGGGCAACACGTGCGGTGGCAAATGGAGGTCAGTTTCTGTAGAAGTCCATGAGAAAGTGACCCACTTCTCACTTGATTTATTACCTCGGTAAACATTTTCATAAGGAGTTTATGGTCTCAATCGCTAGTTTTAACACTTCTGCAACACAGAATGATGATCATTATTTGAATTATAGTATCGTTGATTTTAAAATCAGCGATAAAACAGGCAGTGTTTTAGGGCGAGGCTATAATGCGATTGCAAGTGAAAGTGTGTAAAATAACGTAGAATGTCTCCTCCCTCTCGTCCAAAACTGCCACATCCGCAACCAGGATGGCCGCGCTCGTAACGACAAACTTGACAACTCACGTCACACATGCTCTGTCCATTAATATTATACAGTCTATGTTCCTTACCTGTTCGTAGCTCATGTTGGTCTTGGTGACAAGCTCATCCAGGTCTTGCTCATTGAGAAAGCGGTGCTTCATGTAGTATTCTCTCAGAATCTCCCTCCCACTCTTGAATTTCTTTGGCGGAGGAGATCTATCCACATCTGCGCTGCAGGAGGCAGATCGTCTTGGCTGCTTTCTGGTTCGGGACCGCCCCCAACCACGATTTCGGCTTCGTCTTTTTCGACTGGTGCTGCTGTTGCTTCCCATTTTATTGCCCCCTCTGCCGCTTGGCCCTTCGACGTTGCCACTTTGGTACTGGAAGAACCATTTCAGGTTACTGTTCTTCCACGAGTACCGAGAGTCACCAAACCAGCTGACGATGTAGGACCGAGGGAGGCCGCTCTGTTCTGCCAGCTGGGCGTACTCCTCTGGGGTGGGCCACTGGGTCCGCACAAAGGCACTTTTTAAAATATGGAGCTGCTCCGGGGTCTTTTTACTCTTATCTTTCATGTCTTTGTTGCTGCGACCGCCAGGAGGAGTTTGGCTACCTTTGCGAGACGAGGAGGCAGAAGGAGAAGAAGAAGTGGCTCCTTCTCCTGCTTTTCCTCCGTCTACCTCCATCTTTCCTCCCTCTGAAGAACCTGGGGAGGAAGTACTGACAGACGGCATCTTTCGCCTCTCAGTAAACCAGGCATCAATCTCCCTCCTAGTCAGTTTAGTCTCTGTTCTCAGACGGCTCAGTTCTTCATCCGATGGAGTGCCACTCTTCTCAAAACTTTCCTCCAGCACCACCAGCTGCTCCGGAGTCTTCTCCTTAAACTTCTGCAGGGTGAAATCTGGGAACGGATTCCACGTTTTGGCCCGTGTCTCCTTCTCCTTCATAGGAGGAGTGCGTGGAGGATGGGGAGATGTGGGGGTCTCATCGCTTGAGTCAATAATAATGGTGGTGCCAGCAGTGCTACCACCGTTGCCACTTGCTTTGCCCCCTCCGTCATGGAAAACTATGACATTGCTGTTCTTGGAGTTGCGCTGGTTGTACCTGGTGTCACTGAACCATTTCTTGATCTCTCCCTTTGTGAGGTTGGTGAGCTTCATAAGCCGGGAAATTTCTGCATCAGTGACAAAGTGGTTTTTCAGGTAGCTGGCTTTCAGCTCTGCCAGCTGCTCTTTGGACTTCTTCGGCCGCAAACTAAATGTGTCAGCACTGAGAGCGGAGTTTTCCTTAGAAAGGGAAGGGGAGATTTATATATTAAATACGAGATTACACCGCCAGTTTGCACACAGACATAACAAATACCTGGAAAAAGATGTGTGCGACTGTTTTGAGTTCACACACACATTAAATACTACTGACAAAGACACCACGTTGTAATTTTGTGCACTGATTGAGCTCAAAAAACCCAAATGCTTGGGTAACACAATTGACAGCACAAGAGCAAAAAAGTGTTGTCCCTACCTGTGGAGAAAGAGAGGGAGGCTGGACAGTAGTAGCCCGCTTTAGCTCACTGTTTGTTGGGGTGGGCTGGCAGGAAACTCTGCTGGAGCTCTGGGACTGGCTGGGCAGCCCCGCCACTGTCAGAGTGATGGGACTGGTCACTGGAAGGTGCCCCCCTGGGCCGACCTACACACACAGAGAAAATAGCGACACACAGAATGGGAGGACCAGCCAGATAGCCAAACAGGGATGAATTGATAGTTTCAAGTAACCATTATCTATAACACATTAGTTTACTGTATGGAAAGAGCCCTGAGTGAGTCTGAGCTAACTATACACAGTGTATGGTTTCTTTTGGTCACTCCAACTGCATGATCATTATAAGTAAATTAGAGAGATATCCCACAATGCTACTGTAGAGCTATGTGCTAACAGGTAATATGGTTAGCATTTTGTAACCTACGTGAAATCATACAATCATTGCAATTACGATACAATCACGATTAATTGTACAGCCCTAATAAAAACATCATTAA
Source organism: Etheostoma cragini (assembly GCF_013103735.1). NCBI lineage: Eukaryota > Metazoa > Chordata > Actinopteri > Perciformes > Percidae > Etheostoma > Etheostoma cragini. The sequence continues at coordinate 9,019,849 of NC_048412.1, forward strand.
AGCAAAGAAATTGTTTCATTTCTTTTTAGCGAGACCTATGACTTTTAATTAAACTCGCTGGTTGTTGATTTTGGTCTCCCGTTTTAATGCTTTATCTGTCTTTTTATTGATGCTTTTACCCTGTAGCATTTTGATATATGTTTAATTTCTGAAGTGTATAAAGTGTATTATTATTATGTATTCCACAGCTCGAGGAACACACAGGCTTTGACATTGTTAAATGGGGTTCTATTATGGCTTCAATCCAAAGGCATTACTGCCTATTTAAACGGATTCAGTTTAGTTGAGGGAGGGTGACCGACAGACAGTAAGTCATGTCCAATCCAAAGTTGCAACAACCAAATTGTTTAAAAGTTAAATTAAATTCAAGCCAGGCCAAGCTGACATTTGTTGAGTGATGTCAACCGAGTCCTGCTAAACCCAAGCACACGAACCACGTCAATTTAAATCTTACTAAAGCATATCAGAGTCATATGTCTTAAGGTGACTGGGTTTCAGGCGAGGCAGTTCAAAGCCATGCTCCGTTAGATATGGCATGTTTTCTTTCCTTACCTACCTGTGTGAATACCAGGCCGGGCTGGCCCACTATCTGGCAGGTCTGAAGGATGGACTGCAGGCCGTTAGTAGCTGCTGAGAGCTGGTGAGCAGGTATGACAGTGATGGTCTGAGGCACCGTGTGCACCGTGCCATTGAACTGTTTCCTCCTGGCCTCCTCCACTTCCTCTGGAGTCCAGCTCACGCCGTGCTTCAGCCGCTGGGCTGAGAACCACACCTGGGTGGAGATCAAGTACATTTGATTTAAATTCTAAATCAAGATTGAGGTGGATGCTTACTTATAAATATACATAGTAGTATGCCGATTAAGGAGCTTCTATTTGAAGTTTCTTTACGTACATGTTTCTTATAACAGACACAGGGTTGAACACGAGAGCAGAGGTAATATACTAAAACAAATTTGCTCTACCTTGATCTGCTCCTCTGTGAACTGTGTATGTGCTGCAAGGCTGTTGATCTCGGCCATGGAGGGGTAAGGAAACTTCTTGTATGTGCTGCCCAGCAGGGGGTTGGTGTCCATAGCGGCACTGTAGGATGGGATGCTGCTGAGGGGAATCAGCAGCTGAGGCTGAGCTGCTGCTGCACTCTGCTGGGCCTGGAAAGCAGAAAGCACCTGAAATAAAGTAAGACAGGGAGACATTAAAAAAAGGTCTGGACAGATAATGCTACATAGTGGGAAAGGTGAGACACTGCTTGAGGTCTTTTTGGCTGCTGTCCTGCCAAAGTGTCTCTGAACAAGACAATGAATATCTATCAGCTGCAGGGCTGCTGTTCTCGGAAGATGGCATCCAACTCTTCTGTTGGGGATATTTAACATTAAGGCCACCCATTATCTAAAGCCTGCCAGCCATTTTTAGGTGTGCAGTTATGCTGTTAAGTCTCAAAACATGCATTCATTTTTCACAGATAGGGGAAAATGTAAGTACTGTATGTAATGCGAGTATTGTTTCATCCATGCTGCTGCAATGAGTCTACTTAATTATTAAAGATAAAAATAATTTGTTTATTAGTCCCCAATGGGGAAATTACTGCACTACACTCTGTGTACACACTTTTTGTTAGTACTCACACACAGGCCTGAAATACACACACATGCTCAGGACCTATACATGCACTATACATGGAGAGATGTCAGAGTGAGTGGGCTGCCAGCTGAACCAGCCCCCTGTGCGGTCGGGGGGTACGGTGCCTTGCTCAAGAGCACCTGGCAGTGCCCAGGAGGTGAACTGGCATCTCTCCAGCCACCAATCCACGCTCCCAACTTTTTGGGTCCATACGGGGATTTGAACCAGTGACCCTCCGGTTCTCAACCCAACTCCGTATGGACTGAGCTACTGCCACCCCCATAATAATCCAGACTTTCTACCTGTGCCAGGCCAGCAGGCAGAACTGTGGGGTTCAAAGTTGCTCCTTTTCTCTGCTGCTCTGAGTATGGGCTGACCAGCAAGCCCCCTCCCCCGAGCTTCATGGAGTCGTGCAGCAGCATCTCCACGGGCGTCATAGGCCCAAGAGGAGCTTCAATGGGCTCCTGATCTCCTCCCAGCTCTCCCTCACCACCCCTTCCAAACCCCTCAGCCGCTTTGTCTGTTGATTTCAGGGACACGGCGATCCTCTTGGGTTCAGATTTGGTCTTCATTCTCATGATGGGGGTCTTGCTGAGGGAAATGGCAGAAACCGTGGCAGGGTCTGCTTCGTCCTCCTCGGGTGTATCACACTGTTGTTCCTGGGGCGGCTGGTCGCTGCTTGAATCCTCAGAAGGGTTTGTAGCGCTGAGCTTTAGTGATGGAGCAAGGACTTCGCTGTCTTCCACAGTAGAGAGATTGGGCTCATCTATAATGATATTAATAATATTAATAATAATAATAATAATAATAATAATAATAATAATAATATTATCATTGACAGTTTGTGCATATTTCAGGCTAAAAAAGTGCCATTGTTGTGTGCACTTGGGAGAATGGACCCAAAGACATCTTACCGGTATCTGGAGGGGTGGGGACAACCACTACTGCTTGATCCAGATCCTCTGCTCCCTCCTTCTTCTTCCCTTCCAACTCCTCTTCCTCCTCATTTGTCTTCTGAGTTTTGTCCTTCACCTCTTCTTGCTCCACCACATCAGTGGTCAGCACCATGCAAGGTGTGGTCGATTTCCGGCGGCTCGACATTGTCAAACTTCAACTTCTACTCAGGGTAAAGAAGATCTGGGACAGAAAGGTCGAGGCTCACATGTCTTAGGTGTTTGGGTTCACATGCCCAAGTCCTTAAAGTATGTTTGTTCTGGTGGAAGAAACATAACAGATATGGAAATGTTATACAAGGGGTTGGTTAATTCTTAAACATTGGATTTGTTTTATTCCTAAATACTTCTTTTGACGATTAGCTTTCCTCGGTTCCTTCAGTGTTTTGAGTAATATGAAACGCTGATTCACAGGAGTGGTTTGGCTTTTCTGCTTCCTATCAATAGAAACTGGTCACCTTTAGGATTTAGGACTTACTTAGACCTGAAGCAATGTCAAGCTCTTGTGCTGACAATGCAATGACCATAACAATAACCAAAAGATGTAGCAGTAGTTAGCATCAACCCTACTTATAACCATGATATAGTAGGACAACAATATACATGGACTACATATTCAATTATTTCTGGAATTCAATAAGACTGCAGTGCACATCCAACCAATTGTTTCTTGTATGTACTTAAACATGATACTTTCCACTAGGGCTGAAATCAAAAGAATGTGCTTCAAATCAATAGAATGGGAAGACCATGATTAATCAAATGTGAATTATTTAGTTCAGTGTTTGGTGTAACATTTGATTTAACATTTTTTATTCCTCTTTACATTATTAGATTTACTGTTTTTTTATAAAATAAATGCTGGAATAATGTTAAATATCACAGATTCTTAACAGAAATGTCTTATTTTCAGTGGATCTTTCATTTATTTGTTATTCCTTTATTTAGCATGATCCTAGACGGTGCAATATAGAGCTAAAAAAATGCAAATCAAATCATTATCGCAATATCTGGTAGGAAAATCGAAATTAGATTCCTACCCCCCCCCAAATCGTTCAGTCCTACTTTACGTTTAACCCTTGTGTTGTCTTCCCGTTAACCATGAACTTGTTTGAAATGAAATTTCTTTGTGCTTTTCCGATGTTTTGTCGTTTGTTTCTGATTTGTCACTTTTTCCATGCTTTTGGTGCTTTTTAAAAAAAACTTAAGCTCGTTTAATATTAGGTTTTACACTTTATCTTGGAATTCTTGGTCAACAAAACTCATTTATATCAAATTATGCATACGTTTTTAGTTAACAAGGCAGAAATTATGAATTATTTTGACTAATAGTTAAGATCAGAAGGTGTTGAGTGGATCACAGATTTTGAAACCATTAAAAAAAGAATTAAAATTCTATAAGATTAAATAAAAACACCCCAAAAATTCAGTGAAAGTAATCATTAATTTTACCTGAAGAACGTTGTATGGAATCCTCCATGTTATTTTTGGACAATTTGGTTGAAAGAAATCTAATATTTCTGATATAAAACATTTTGAAACGTTCAAACGTTCAAATTGAAACGGGTCAATTTGCCCCGAGGATAACACAAGGGTTAAACGGTCATACAGTTTATCTAAAATAAGTTATTTATTTTTCTTATTTTGTATAAATGTGTGTACTGTACTATTCTACGCACTTCAAACTGCCGCACTGGGACAAATAGTGTTTTGAATTGAACTGAAAGCTTGGTACTTATGTAGCGAAACACACACGTGAACGCTGACACTGGATGGCATGAAGTGCTCGGGGGGAGGAAATATGATGTTGCACTTCATTCAGCACGATGACTAACAGCATGAATCACATGGCCTGTAAACAGATTTAAACAAGTGCAGCTTTATATGAGATTTGCCTTCATCATCAACAGTAATCCATGCAAATACCTGCAAGACATTTACATTTATGGGCAATGCATTGAACTGTGTTTCTATGTTATGAGTTTGATTGGTCAAAATTTGTTGAAAATCATTGAATCACTTCTGTAAGCAAATATTTTCCATTTATAAAGCAAGAAAACAAACATTTGCCGATTCCATCTTATCAAATACATGCATTACATTTGAATACAATTGAATATCTTTGAATTGTTGGTGAGACACAACCAGCATTAGCTGGGCTTTATCCTTACACTGTATGCACTAGATACTAATAATCATTGGTTGAATCCCTATATCTGAAGTCATTAAAATCCTAACACAGTATTATTCCACATTAAAGACATTAACTATAGTACAAAATTGTCACACAAATCTTAATTAATTTGTGTTGGCTAAGTCCTATTCATTTACAATATTGGAGTGTATCAGGGTACACCCACCTTAAGTCAGTTTAGTGGTATTCCAACAGTAGCAGGGCCCAAATGATATCCGAATAAATGTAAGGATATTACTTGGCTAGATCCTCTTTATACAATTGGCACACACTACCTGGTTAGTGCAAATATTTGATTTTAAATGGGTAAGTGTAAAGTCTACTTTCATATGTCTGAGGTTCATGACTTATTGCTAGTAAAGTCTGTTAACTAGATAACGCGCGTTAACAATAACTGTGTACAGTAACGTTATGCTATGCTACACTACCATCATGATATCATTTGGATTATCAGTTAGCACATCAATAAAATTTGGAGGTAAATTTGAAGTATCGTTAAAGCAGTACATGAACATAAAAGGACATCTAACTTAGCTAGCTCTACAGCATTTAGTATGTATATGAGGTGGGCCACCTAGCTGATGTTAGCCGGGCAGTCATTATTATTGATCATGTCTGGCGGTAAACTTACTGGAACTATCGTTACTGAAATGTGCACTGTGTTGCTACGAGTCTGTCGAGACGAGGCGAGGAGTAATTTCCTGGGTCTCAGCAGGGCAGTCTTCAGGTTCTGTCTGGTGGTGTGTGTCGACGTCTCTCCTTCTTCGCCTAACCATTCAGCCCCAGCCTGGCCGGGACTACAATAGCTAGCGTTAACGTTTTTTGGGGTTTGCGAGTCTCCAAAGCCCAGCGGAGGGAGGCAAGCAGACGGACCGGTCTACGGCTCCTGTCTGCAGATGCTGGAAACACCGGACATCAATCTCCTAACGTTATATATTTTATGTCCAGGTCGCGTCTTTGTGAAGGTTAGCTATATATTCAAAAACACGGTAGTTACACTCATAGCGTGACCATTGGTACTGAGTTAGTTTGCTGACCTAATTCTCTGATATTTTTTAACGGCAGATTTTTTTTAATGATCAAGCGGCGTCATCATTCAATGTAATACGCCCGACGTCATTCGTCAGCGACTCTTGGCGCTCTAATAATTTCGGGTACTTTCGATTAGTCTATGGGAATTTAGCAAAAATAAACAATTCTGCGATTGAAATATTGTCTTTACGAGATGGATTGAGCTATGCGCTGAGCAGAAAAAATGTGTCATTGAAGGATGCGAACCGTAAAATGATTCGCTTGACTCCCTGGCTTTCTGCCAAAATGTCCTTACATGACCTTTCAGGGCAGTGTGGGAAGCTACTTGAGGACAACACTAAAATTGCAATGTTGAGTCTTGTGTTGCAGTTTAGAAGTTTCTGCTGATTATTATGACCTCTTCCAATGTATTTTTAACTTAGCAACACTGTAAGGTGCTTTTACATTTTGTTAATGACCCCTTTGCAAACGCCTTTATTCCTGTGTGAAAATAAAATTATACCCTAACATTAGCTAGCAGTTTGTAGCTAGATAATTCCACAGTAAAAAAAAAACTGCTAGCATTGGTCAAAAAGTACTACACCACAGGGATGAACAAATATCAGAAGATTCTATATTATACTAGGGTATAAGTTACTAGCCTGCAGCTGTAAAAAATAATATCCCAAAATGCAGAAAATGAGACTAGACATGAGATTAGACAAGGTGCAGTGTATTGCTGGTGAAACACTGGGACTTAGAAACAACTGCACACCTTTTTTCGTGAGAAGCTATTGCAAAGTGACAAAGTGATTTTTTTCCCCCACAACAATTTGGAACATTTAATGTAGCAGATAGAGTTATACTGACTTTAAAATGGGTGAGACGTCAAAAAACTTGAATCATACTGTTCTCATAATGCAACCCCAACCCTTATAACTCATAACATAGGCTGTTAAATTGTGTACAAATCGCAATAACTGTTTCCAGGAACCAATAATGATACTTTCTGATACAAACGGCAGTGTCTACGTGAATCAGGGTTTGCTAAAAGTTAAAACAAAGGTCACGCTATCAACCATGACATGATGAGCACATAAATGGTCACACAATGACATTTAGGGGACAGCTATTTATTTAAATATAAACAAAAGAGGTAATACAAATATTTAGCTAATGCACAAAGAGGTGCTTGTAGATTTCTATGAAAATAGAACCAATGTATATTTACATGTGATGATAAACATGATTAAAAGAAAAATCACATTCTTCCTGTAGAAAAGTCAACAGAAGTCTTCAATCTCCTGTTCCAACTCCTAATCAAATGAGAAGAGCAGGACATGACAGTAGATTAGAAACATGTCAAAATAACATTAACTGTATGTTAATAATATACAATGTTTATTTAATTATTACCTAATGGCATTGACAACATTCTATGTTAAGGCTTTTATTAATCCTTTCACTCCTCTTAGATACATATAATAAAGTAAAGATTACACCATTGCAATACTGAAATATGTAAAAAAACTGTAATATCTCCTTTTTGCAGAAATTTTGACATAGCAAGAAAAGCACGTGTGTAACACGTAATAATGTTAATAATGAGGTGTATCGGGACCTTGCTGATGGGCTCAAAGGCATGGCTTATTTACAGCCATCATTATGGTTATTAGTCACACCTGTGCTTTTCTTGCTATGACAAGATTAGTCAGATTATCTTTTCATCTTTTTCTCAGATTGTACAATGACCACTGTTGACTCTGCAATATATCCCATTTGTCAATATTATTACATCTGTGAACAATTTCATTTTGGCAATTTTCATAGTGCAATTTACTAATTTATGTGTAATTATTGTATAATACAGTTTGCTATACCGTGTACACTTATCTATCTATTTTACACTAATCTATCTCTGCTCTTATCTTTGTTGTTGCAAACCCCAATTTCCCCACTGTGGGACAAATAAAGGTTTTCTTATCTCCAGTATAAAAAAGGCTACATCTTCTCATCAGTACAGTTCAATACTAACCTGTAGTAGTGAAGCCTTGTTGTAGTCTCGTCTGTGTCTGTAGATGCTCTGGCAGAGCAAAGCATAGAGTTTCTCCAGCTTGTAAACCTCGTAGCCTTCAGTCTCGGTCACCACTCTGTCCAACAGCTCCTGAGGAAATGAGGAAGTAAGGCAAAACAAAGAGGAATGACATGCAGATTACATTTATTTAGGTGTCAGAAGGGCAATTGTGCAAAGTAGCCTCATCTCGCCATCTGTTTATTAGGGCGTCTATGAGTAAAGTCAAGATGCAGAAAACCCATCCGACCACTTAATATAAAAAATACTCAAGAAAAAGACACTCAATAAACACCCACAATATCCCACACACCTTTAATTTGTCTCTGTCCACTACCAGAGGGGGGGTTTCCTGGTCCAAGATGTGCAAAGCTTGGTCCACATCGACCATCTGCTGCTGCAGCACAGCATTCTTATGAGCCCGAGTTATGCGCCTCACATTCCGCTCTGAGACACAAAAACATGCACACAAATTGTTTAGACCACTATAGTTGATGACAGTCTGCTGACACATCCACTTTGAAACACTGGGACTGTACCTTGCTGTCCCCAGAAACACACACTGACTTTATTTAGCGAGGGATTCAATAGTGAATGTTTTCCCCAGGATTTAAGTAAAGGACAAGGGTAATATCAAACCTGTGCCTGTGTCCTCTCCTCTTCTGACAGCTGCAGAGGTGTCTGTGGTCACGGTATCTGTTGCTTCCACCTCCATTGGATCAACCGGACTGTTCTGCTCTGCCTCCTCTATTGTAACTACCTTGTTGTTTCTGTCTGCCTGTATTACAGTTTTACATTGATTAGTCTCAGTTTCTTTTAGCTTTTGGCTAGTAGCTTCTCTACTCTCCTCAATGTTGGATTGCCCCTGGGTATCTCCTTCTGTCTCAGAGTGGCTGTCCGTCTTAGTGTTCACTGTAATGGTTTCACTAGTCTCCTTTCCTGTTTTTATCAACACTTTATTTTCCTCTGACTGTCTTGGTTGATCTGTGGCCACTTTTTCCACCTTTTCTTTTTCATTCTGTGTCTGGTCGCCACTTTCTGGTGTCTCAGTTTCACATGGGATAAGCTTATCTTCAGCAGCTTGACTCCCCTCCTCTCTTTCCTCCTGACATTCCTGCTCCTTTGCAGTGAGCCCAAAACTACCTCCCTGGGCTGGTGTGGACCCCGACTCCACATCAACCATCATCTGATCCTCCTCTCCTTCAGTCCGCTCATCACACTCTGCTCCCCCTCCCTTCTCAACCTCCTCTTCATTGTCCGCATCTTCCTCTTCCCCATCAGAGTGTGCATCATCTCTGGATGTGTGAGGGGAGCAGGAAGACTTCTTCTTTGAATAGGAACCAGTGGACCAGCGACTCTTCCGCCTTTTCTTCTTCTGAGCTGAAGAAACAAAAGAGGATAACAATGTTTTTTTGAGTCAGCTCTTTTAAGTCAATTATTTTGTTTTTGTTATCCGCTGTCATCTGTTTTTGTAGTCTTTACCTGTGTTTTTAGGCGTTGTAACAGCAGAGGCACTCGTATTGGGAGTGACTGCAGCTGTGGGCACGGCCGGCTCTCTTTGTGGGGTCATGTCAGTGATGTTGGCCTCAGCAGGAGACTTGGACTGTTTGGGAAGGACGTGGTAGAAGGATGGAGCATACCGGGCAGTTAAGCAATCTGAGGTAGTAAAGAAAAAGCAAGCACAAAGTCTTTTTGTCATTCTATACCTTTGAGAAACACTATTCTTTGTGGAACTAGAGGTCTGGTTGGATGAAATTGTACGGTTATGTGAGAAGTTGAGTGACTTCAATGAAAAAATAGGTAAGTAATGGAACTAAAAAAATATTTCAGAATCAAATTAAAAGCATGAACTCAGTGAAGGGCACTTCAACAAAGGTTATTAAAAATAGCCACTAAATATTAGCCACTGAACAGAGTCTGTCCATGGGTAACTAAAGTGATCTTTAATGGTTAATATATTTTAAAACTGCAATCACACAGAACGTCTTTGTAATCCCTGTGGCTAGGACGATGTCGACATGTACCTCTTGTGCTGCGCGACGCTTTGATCTCCTCACAAATCTTCTCAAAATCTTCATCCAGTTCATCTCTGATGATAGCATGGACGGTGTCCTTCAATGCACATGCTCTGTGGCGAATCTGACGGTCTGGAGGAAACACACACATGAAACTTGATGCATTACACTATATAAGTTGTCTGTAAGGATGCCGAGTATATCACTCTGTGTACCCGAGGGGTCCCTGTCTGGGTTGTATTCGAGGGCATTCTGCCAGATGAGATCCACGTCTTGGACAAACTCTTTGACAGTCCCATACCGATGGAGGTCAATCTTAGAGAGAACTGTTGACAGGTCCATGGGCTTCTCGATCACCTCAGCGTAATCTGGCACCTAAAACAAATGACAAATAGGCAGCAGTGAGTTCAAACGGAACACTAGATGGCAAGGCTTTATTAGGGAATCTGAAATGAATAATAGATTAGAATGGAACAGCTACCTCTTCTAAATCCACAGGCTTTGTGAAAGCCTTGAAGCGTTTATCTTGGGACAGGCGGTTAGTGACATCACGCAAGAAGAGGCGGAGCTCCCTGAGGGTATCTTCCTCCTGCTCGTCCAATCGTTGGGTCTCCTCTTTTGTCAGCTGACGTGGGGCAGGTGGAGGGGCGACAGGAAGCACCTCCAATGCATTGAGCACTGAAGAAAGTGGAGTTAAAGACACACAAAGTCAGAAGTGAATTAAACTAACATAGTACTGCACAACATAAGTATGACATTGACTTTCAGCATGCAGACATCCTTCACTTTCTTCTCTGTATTTACACTCCAACATACTCCACCTGAAGCTGCTTGTATCCTGCTCTCTTTTTAAAGGAACAATAATCAAACTTGCCCTTTTTAACTACAGATCCCACAATGCTAGCTTAGATATATTATAAACTTGTCTATTTCTCACCAGCTTTCTTTTTTGAGGAAGGGGCTTTGGCAGCCTGAGTGAGAATTAGATCCTCAAAGAAGTTTCTTCTTTCTCTGCTGGTGGGGACCTGGACATGAAAAACCTCTCCATACTCCATCTGAAACAACTCCTGCACCTGAGACAAGAAACGTGAGAGAAGGCTTGTAGATTAGTTGTGTGTCTGTCCCAGAATAGTAAGGCATGACATCTGAATTTCCCGCCATAACTACGTTCTTATTCCCTCATGTATCACTCCTCTTTCCATACCTCCATACTGAGTTGGTCATATTTTAGGTTGCATGTAGCTAGAAGCAGTATAGGAGCAAAGGCAGGGATGGAGCTGAGCAGGCTGAGAAAGGTGGCTCTTAGGGCCGGACCCACTGTTTCCCACCACTGTCCGATGTGAGGGATGTAAAGGACACTGGGAGAGGTCCGCTTTGCTTCAACAAAGATCTGAAAAAAACATGACATGGAAACTGGATGTAAATCAGCAAAAGAGCTTAAAAAACAGTGGCACTTTCATGGAATATAAGATGGGGGTCAACATGACGGGATAATAAAGGGCTCAATGCATACATCAACAGGTATGATGAGGACCTTACAGAGTTAAGGAAAATGTATTGATAATAGTTTACATCATTTCAAAAAACACATTTAGGTTACAGCCTCTCTCGAAATTGAGGCTATGTTTAGTTTTCTCCATTTCATTGACATAGCTCTTTGATACAACTATCTGTCTGTAATACATATTTATCCCCACTTCCCACGATGTAAGGAGGCGGGGCCCATGAACTACAGTCACTGTGGCAGCCATTTTGGCCAGTGAAGTCCACTGAAAAGAACACACTGAATTTGACAAGGCTGCAATAGTAGAGACTCCCACTACTCTCCCCACCACATCAGATCGGCGTAAGGCCTGATTCTGTTTGAATGCAAATGCCCAACTGGAAGACATCATATGATACATACCCTATACGTACCCAAACGTGTACCAAATAACAATTTACCAGCGCATCATTTTGCGTAGTGTTCTTGTTTACCTGAGCACAAGTCTCTTCCGGGGCAGTTGCACTGGCTCCAAACAGCACAGCCATGTCCAGTGTGTACACGGTGAATTTCTCCAGAGCATGGAGGACAGCAGGAGCCAGGTGGGAGCTCTGACCTGCGCCTGGTCTGCCCTCCAACAGCAGCCTGGGACGGTAGGAGGTTGGGTGGCTCAGCACACTACTACACACAGAGAGATGGCAGAAACACTGAGATGGGTAAATGGGTAAGAAAGGCTCAAGGGCTAATTGCCTAAAAGATCTTCAAAAAAGATTTGGGTCATTAGGACACTATGACTAAGATTTTAAATTAAGAATTTATGTAAAACAATATTTATTTGGCTTGGTTTCAGGCTTAAAACTGTCATAAGCATTTTCTGAAACGCCAATGGAGCAATTAAATGGGGAAAATCACTCCTGCAACCAGAGCCGTTCAACAGGTGGGCTGTCACTGTTGAGCTCTATGAACCCAGGCATTATGAATCAGACGCTTAACTATTGGTAAACAGGGTACGCAGTTGCTTAAGGCTTGAACCAATCAGGGGCCCGCATCACTGCAAGACACTGATGGAGAGCCGAGGCCCCTTATCACATTTTCGTTACTCACGACAATCCCAGCAGTCTCACATGCAGCCACTGACCAAGCGGGAGTGAGAACGGATCAAATTAATTTCCGTACTTCGGATGTGAAGACGGGATGTGTGTGACACAAACATCTTGCAATAACCAACAAAACAATCAGCGAAAGACGTCCTGCCAACATGTACACATTTTAACATCAATGTACGCCGTAACGTTTTAATTTTCAGTTAACTTCAGGCCCTGCTCCTGGGTAAAGGCTAACCAACCTGTTGAGGTTGAGAAGTCCCTGGACAGCAGGTGTGACTTGGGAGGGAGAGGTTTGTCCATTGGTGCAGACTTCTGAGTCCTCCTCACTGAACATCAGATCATCCTCAGACACACCACAAGCCACATCTGGAAATACACACACAAAAACACAGCACAGCACAGCAGTTACTCCAAATGCCCCAAAAGAGGTTGGCAAAGGAACAATCAACCTAGTATATAATCTAGTAATAATTGGTTAAATAAAATGAAATAATGCTTGACAATGAACACAACAGATGATTGCCAGAATAAATGTATGAAAACCAGAACAAAAGAAAAAGATAAAGCAAACCAGCACCTAGTTCTCTCTTTCTCTTTAAGCCCTGCTCAGCATGTGGGAACAGTCTGCTGACAGTGCGGAGGATGTTCTCTAGGGTGGCACTCAGCAGAGGACGAATGGCAGGTATCAGGGCCTTGGCTGGTGACATTACTGCCCTAAGAATCACAACCAGCATCATATTTACAACAACCATATGCAAGAACCAGCCACTGGAAATGTAACAATGATGTTACACTTTTTTTCCTTTTACAATATTGGGTTAGTTTGGTTGTACCTGTGGGCAGCAGGCACCATCTTGGACATGGCGGACAAGAAGTCTTTGCTTATGATACTGATGGAGTTGACATCAAGCACAAGTTTCTGCGATGAGGAGTAGATTTGTGGGTAGCGACGCCGCAGTGCACAAAGGGCAGCCTCTGAACACACTGCCTTGATATCTGCTCCGCAATAACCTGGCAAACAGATTGTAGACAATCATTACATATTCTGTAGTTGTAGGTGTGCACACATCGTGTGCCAGTGTTCCTTTGCAAATGATCTGAATGGAGATGAAGGATAGTTTTGGTTGTGAGAATAATACTTGTCCTAAAATCATACCTGTAGAATTTTCCGTAGATGTTTTTATCTACTGCAATTGTTATATGTACTGGGGACATTTAACAAGATGTGTATTTTCAAGCTGCTGGACCATCACATGCAAAACATACCAACGCATTTATCTGCCAATTCTTCCAGAAAAGTGTCAGAGGGTGGTGGATCCCACTGTCTGGTGTGGATCTTCAGAATGTCCTTTCTTGCCTGCCATACAAATTAAGATCACAGCATTTCAAGTTCAGGTCCAATATTTGCAAGCTGAAAGACTTCCACTGCTGTAGCCCAAAATCATTACACACATCATTTTTTGTTCTTTTTCAAATCTCAGCCAAGGACTAAAGGGCATCTACAGTTTCTCACCTCTCTGTCTGGCAGACCAAAGAGGAACTCTCTGTCGAAGCGTCCAGGTCTTCTCAGAGCTGGGTCAATGGAGTCCAGTCTGTTTGTAGCTCCTATCACAACAACCTCTCCTCTACCATCTAATCCATCCATAAGAGCCAACAGGGTGGACACAATGGAACTACCAAGACAGAAGAAAAGACTCAGATTAGGTTTATTAACTGGTTAACATTATCTCTCTGTAACAAAGTGGGTATAACTGCAGAACACTGAGCCAAATTAATGATATTGGATTGAAGTGACTACTACTTGTTTGCAACAAAACAGCAAAACTGTCTTTTTCAAAAAAAGTATAATAATACACATTTAAAAGACAGTCAACTCCCACTTTCTTATTTAAAGCTGCCACTTTCTATTCCTAAAATATGCAAAATGTCTTATGGAGAAATTAGGATTCAAACATGTATCTACTATAATAAAATAGTAATCATTCTTACCAGTTTCTATTTCTAACAAAGCTTTAGCTTTGGATTGGACACCAATGGCCTCAAGCGTCAGCAAGAAATAATTTTAGTCTGTGTAAGATGTGTCCACAAGAAATTTTGCAACAAACATTCAAGGGTTGTATACCTTCTTTGTTTTCAATTGAGTGAGTGAGGTGTGTTTGTGTAGCTGCTTCCAAGTTGTTTCAAATTCCAGGTAGAGCACTGTGCAAAATGTATTGGTATTTGTAACGTACGGGCATTTACATGAGAACACACGGTATAAAAATACATGTAACTTGCATATAACTTGTGTGCAAATGAATTAATATAATGCAGAATTAGTGTTAGATACGCAGGTTCTAAAGACACCTAATCTGCAGCCCAGCCTTAGCTCTGAGGCTAGCCAAGCTCTGCCGACGTGCAGATTTTTGTCGGGTCAACGGTGAGTCAGAGACGACAGCATTGGCAACCCACAAGAGTTAGAGGACCTGCCACCCTCTTTAAGATTGGGAAGAACTACGATTGGGAAAACTTCAACACTGTGTGGCTGCAGCCAGGAGCCTCCCGTCCCCGCCTCAAAAACTTTGGTCTTTGGATCAGTTGCAGTAGTACAGGTGAGAGAGTGGTGGATAAGTTCAGCAGTTGCCGGGTATGTGGGTGAAAATACATCTAACATGCTAACGCATATCCAACATCAACCAGATGTGCCAATCACTGGAACTAGACAAAGAAACTGTCCAACTTCTCCTCTCCACAGCTCTCTTTAAACCAGCCTTTAGATACAAATAGGGCTTTAAGTATTTGCATGTACTCGAACCTTGTTACAACATGCCACCCTGTCCACATATTTTTGTTATTATTATCATTATTAAGTAATTTGCACTTTCATAAGTAAGAGATGCTGCATTTTCAGTTTTATAGCTGATTGCCTTATTTTGATCACAAGTTCCAGATGGAGTCTGGAGATGATGTGGGGTACTTATTGTTTACCGTTTACATCTTTCTTTGCATCCTACAGGCTGTTGCAGCTAGCTAAGGGGAGAGACCTATGACACTAGGTGGTAGAGCCTGAGACATGCACAATGAAAAAATAATGATCTTCTGCCTTTTTGTTTTGCTTTTCCCTCTATTGCACCGAACTCGTACCAAACCGTGACTTCTGTGTACTGGTCCTAGTGGGAATTACGTTATTTTACGTTATTCACTTAACTGTGATTGTTCTCACATGAAGCACGAACAAGCCTTATGACGGCCAATGCCTAATGCTGATTGACATTCATTTATTTCTTTTTCAGAAATTTGCAGCCATATTTGGCAACCCAACATGATCAGACAGTCATTTTTATTCTTCTGTACATTTAACGCTCATTACAATCACCACACATGTTCTGTATAGGGTGACCAGATGAGAATGAGTAAACTTCGAGACGAGACAGGGATGGGACAGGACGGTGTTTGTATCACATAAAACTGCAGTAAACCAGGGGTATTTCCCTACCCAGTCCTCCCGGTACTTGCAGAGCCGTTTTTGCTTTTAGCTACGCATTCATCGGACCCAGGACTCCAGCCTTATCCTCCATTTCAACAATAAATGAAAAAAAGCAATGTGTGTTATCAAAATCGCGCCTAGCCGCCTATGTAGGGCTTAAGTTCTGTTCCAGCCGTTGAGCGGCTGGTTGCAGGAAGACCGTTTTTAATGTTCCAATTAGACTATAACTACTCAAGATTCAGATTTTTTTTGGGATGTCTGGTCACCATAGTTCTGTATAACATGAGAACAGGGATGCTGCTCACCTGTGGATCTGATCCTGACGGCTGGACCTGACTGGAGCCAAACCATCAATCTCGTCGAAGAAGATGATGGACGGACGCATCTGGTATGCCTAGAAATAATTCAAAAAGCATTCAATCAGTTGGAGATTGCATTATCTCTAAACTGATAATTGATACTAGTTTATCCTAATCTACAAGTTATTATGTCAAAATATAGGGAATTAGCTTTTACAATAAATGTTTTCTGATATTCTTTGTTATTCTGATATTCTTCCATCTCAAAAAGTATATAGTTCACCTGGTCAAAAAGCAGTCTCAGCTGTCTCTCAGACTCTCCCACCCACTTACTGAGGCAGTCAGCTCCTTTCCTCATAAAGAAAGACACCTTTCTTTCCCCCTGACTGCACTCATTGGCCAGCGCTCTGGCTACGAGGGTTTTCCCTGTGCCTGGTGGACCGTAAAATAGACAACCCCTAAAAGGAAAAGAGAAAATATGACAAAGGTCAATAACAGGGACTTTTTTCGAGTTTTACTGCCATTACAATCCAACCAAAGCCTGCAGAAGGGAAAAGAAAATAAGTTTAAAAAAAAAAAAGTAAAGGAAACCACCTTAGACAAAAAGCATGATGTTATATAACAGCAATACAGGACAGCATACGCCGGCCAGTCTTAAAAAACAATAAATGAGGTATTGATGTAAAAGAATGTAAAGTCACATGAATCTGAAATGAATGCACAACAAACACATTGTTTACCTGGGAGGCTGTATCTTGAACCTCTCAAAGACTTCTGGGTAGAGGAGAGGGAACACCACCATTTCTTTCAGCGCTGAGATGTGTCTGCTCAAACCTCCGATGCTTTCAAACCGCACCTGGAGGACACAAATAAGTGTTATGTTTAGATGGTTTGCTCATAATACTACTGGCGTACAAACTGTCAAAGCATCCATTCATCAGTATTGTATCAGCAGGAATACAACTCCTAGTGTGCTATGCTGTGCTATATTTATTTCTTGTCAATATTTACCATCATATCAACACATGTGCCTGTGTGTCAGACTAATTCGGACATGTGTTTGCATCCGTTCATCTTACCGTCTTGTCTATGTGCATGGGGTCCACATCAGCGAGGCTGGCGCCAATCTTCATCCTGTCTTTTTGGATCCCCAGCAGGTCCTCCTTCACAAGGTTCATTGGCAGACATCTACATCAAAAACATGGAAAATTTACATTTTCTCATTTTCTGGTAGTTTTTCTTAGCTAAAATATAATAGATTTTCATGGTTGTTGTTTTTTTTTACAAAAAATACAAATTCGCTATAGTTTTATATTAATTAATCATTAAACAACAGGGTGATGTAAAACGTTATCACTAAAAGACCCAACAAGTCACACGTGTAATGAAGCATGAATTAATTCTCAAGAGTTCTCTATTCATCCACCTTTACATGAATTAGGAGATATGCGCGCACACGCACGCACGCACGCACACGCACGCACACACACACACACACACACACACACACACACACACACACACACACACACACACACACACACACACACACACACACACACACACACACACACACACACACACACACACACACACACACACACACACACACACACACACACACACACACACACACACACACACACACACACACACACACACACACACACACACACACACACACACAGGTCTACCTGTACTGTATGACAGCTGCTGCTGACGCTCTCACCTGTTGACCGGCCTGCTCCTGTTCTTACTTCTTCGCCTCTGGAATTTCTCATCGTCTGAAGATGAGGAAGTGGAGTCACTGCTGTGGATGGCGTGTCTCCTTCTGCGGAGGTAAAAGAAGCAACAACATTATTTCTTGTCCTAGCTATTATTACTATAAGCTTATTGACAACTAAGAATCCCAAACACATTTAGGTAATGGTTTTCTTTTTTATTTAAGCTACTAAAATATGTTTATGTTATGCTGCCCTCAGCAAAAGAGGGGGAAACACTAAATTAAAAAAAAGGTCAGTCAGACAAACAAACAAACACACACACAGACCCATTACCCCTCACTAATTGCAGTTGTTCATGTACATAAACAATTATAGAAACTCAGCCTTTAAACACTGGGTATTTCTTTGTTGAAAAGTTAAACAATGCTAAAACAATGATTAAGTTCAGGTAAAGTTTGGTTCACCATCTCCTATCCAAAATGTGCCACACCCTCCAACAGTGACAGTGACAGACACCACCCTGAAGACAAACTATAGACTATCAATAAACACCAATATGGTCAAGTAGCAAGGGTCTTACCTCTCAGAACTACTCCTGAGGGTGGGATGAAGAGAATCAGGAAAAAAAGAGGAAAAAGAGGAATTTTGGGATTGGTTTTACATGCAATGACAATACTAATGCCTATCAGAGAGAGCGCTATGGGATCCTGTTCTGGACGCTGTGTTTGTCAGAAAAGTTTTTTCTCACTGCTATAGTAAGTTCTAACATTATTTCATAAGGTATTACTCAGAACATAAGTGTTACTGAGAAAACAGATCCCTTGATAGCAGATGTTTCATTGGCTGGTGTATGACAGCTCCAGACTAACTTTTCCAGTGGTAGCACATTTGGTACAGCGTGGTATTAATCAATGACGTTGCATGACACTCAGTGTTTCGGGTATTGCATCAGTCCGTGCAGGTTTTGGGTTTCTAACTGTCCTTGTGCAATTTCAAAGTTTCAGACTAAAACTGTGTCGACCCGATATCAAGTTTACAGTTGCCTGCAACGGACGGGCCATATTGCCTACAACATACACGCAGCATAGCATTCCCCTTGTAGCACAATCACACGTACAGCATTCGCCATCGTGGTCGGTCTCTCCCTGCCTGCACTTTCATCAACAGTGGGGTGTGAGTCAGAAACTCTCATCGTCTCTCCCTACCAACCAGCCTCCACCTATCTAGCCTCATTAGAGCCCGACCAATAAAGGAATTTTAAGGCTGATACCGAAATATTTTGTTATTTAAAAATCGGATAAATATTGTAAAAAATAATCCAGAAATGCATGACAAAACATGAACAGATTTCCCTAACATTAGTTATTTATTTTCGTTCTCACTAAAATAATATGATAATAATTTGTTTTACTGTGACAACAGAACAGAGGAACATCTTCAGGAACAAGTTCTGATAAATAAAATGTATAAAAATTCAAACTCAAGATGTGAAACTTAAATTCCTTAGAACAAAAACACAATAACAAAAAAATAATCAGAGTGTTGCCAACAGGGACGTTGTTGTGCGCCCTCTAGTGGAAAAACTATACAATACCCTCACTCATAACATGGTTGACCGTCTGTTTTTATTTTTAATATATTCATTTATCAGAATCATTTATTTGTCATTAGAAATGATTCTGATGAATTAATATTTATTTATTTATATATTTTTTTGAATTGGCCAGTATAAACACAGATACTGATAGATCGGGAAATGCCTAATATAGGCCGGCCGGGCTCTAATCCTTATTTAGCTTTTTTTAAATAACCAGCCACAGACGGCTTGATTTGCGGAACACGGTAACAGCTAAATGGCTCATTTCGTAAAGTTCTACGCCGCTACATAAACATGCACATCAGACTCCGTGCAGCGCATATGCAACCAATTTGGTCACAGGCTAGAGCTGCAACTTGTATCTGTGTCATACTAACCTGCTGGTTCTTCTCCTGTTGTAGGGGCTCCTGGGGGCCGTGGAGCTGAATCTAAACCTGCGTCTAGTAGGAGACGAGTGGTCCTTGAAGTACAAGCCGCGCTTCCTGGGCTCTCTGGGTTCTAAAAACAATAGCAACCCCCATCAAACTGTCAAATTTAATAAAATGCAAACAGTCTGCTTAAAGAGTTCTAATAAATAATCCAGTTTCTCTAGGTGAACTTGATAGAGTGGCGCTACATCCAAATGTGCAGTATGTTAAGCTCTTCAATGAAGTAATTAAAACCAATTTGGTTTGGTAGACACTAATAACACCAACTAAAACTAGAATTGGCGCCTTGCGGTTGTATGCCTCTGCCAACAAGTCAAGTTGCAGTTTACATTCATGTCATCTAGACTAGGGCTGATGGAACAAATTCGGAAAGTAACATATAAACATCAAATGTCAATATCAAATATCAAAGATCACAAAGCTAATGTTACGTACCGAGCAATGTTAGTATTAATGTTAGCTGCCCTACAGCTGTCAGAGTAGCTTTGTAACATGAAAATCCGCATGAAACAGGTTGTTTATAAATAATTAAAATAGTAGTGGCAGCACCGTTTGACTTAGTTATCAATGATGTTTGCATCGTGGCTAACACTATAGTTCTCCGTTGATTTGTGTTTATTGCACCATGAGGTAGGTCCCCTTCAAGGCCAGCCTAATGTTAGAAGTCCTTCTAGTAGACAGAACATGTAACAACAACCTCATGCTTATGATGGCACTGACAATGCATAAGCCTGAGTAGTGTAATACATATTAATAAGAGCTGTATTTAAGTATTAAATATTTGGATGTTTCAAAAAAATAACATTCAATTTGATTGGTATTATATATGAAGATTGACAGCTTTAGTCTAGACTCATAATGTATGTAGTGAAGACAATTTAATAAAAAAGGTATTAAGTGTATTTTTTGCCTTCCACATGTGGGCATATCTGCCACAAAGTTATCAAGTTGAACAAAAGAAGTACCATCCTGTGGGGCCTGGTAGCGAACCACTGTCTTCCGCTGTCTGAAGTCATAACGCCTCTGATTATCTTCTTCCTCATCCTCGCCAACCTCATCATCATCATCATCTTCCTCCTCCTCCTCATCTTCTCCATCGTCCCCATCCTCTTCCTCATCATTGTGATCATCCTTATCCTCTCCTGGGAATTCGAAGGGAAAAAGGGGGTTCCATCCCTTTTAAAGTTTCTACAAAAGGTTTCCCAGCTATGTATCTGAAGTGGTTATTAATCCTAATGGAACTCACCTTGGTTCTCCTCCTTTGTGTCTTTACTCTCCACATCCGTCCTTAGAGACCTTGCCATTTTACCCCTGGTGTACACACCGAGCTGCTCAGCAAACAGGTCAAATGCTGGTTAATCCACAGTTTTGAAGCTTGGTACGAATTCTCAAACAGCAACGTAAACACTAGGATTACACAACGCAACGTAAAGCTTTAGAAGTAAAAATTAAAGTTTGCGGGTTCTTACCTCTTGTTCATTGTCTCGGTCTCTGCTCCTCACCCTGCGTCTCATCTTCTGCATGTCGTCCATCTTCTGCAGAACAGCTTCAGCAGTGCTGAGGGACAATCAGAGTAATAATTTAGCAGATTTTAACAGAGTTTATCTCTAATCTCATTACTCATTGAGTTGTTGCTCAACTCACTTGGTGATGAGGCGGTCGTAGAGGACTGACTGGTTACGGGAATCCAGTTTGTATCTGGTGATTCGGGAACTACGACGCACTGAGCGATCCTCCTCTTCCTCCTCTTCTTCTTCTTCCTCCCCTTGTCGTCTCTGTAGATTGAAGCGGCTCCTCTTGGGAGTGGATGACCCCTCCAGCTCATCTGGAACATCTGTGACAATGGAAACAGTTTTATGTTAGGTTACTAGTATAGAATCTCCTAAAAATGCTGCTAAACTTGCTTGGTGCGCTATTTAGGAGCTTTTGTGCTCTATGGAGAGAAATTACACTGTAGCAAACTCTACCTGCTTGCTGTTTGCCACTGGATGCTTTTCCCTCTCTCTGCAGCCTGGAAGATTTTCTGAAGAGTGGAAGGACACATACAATCAGAAATGAATTCCTCCTATATTCATTATTTGAATGTTAACAATGTGTATAATTATGTGCACAACTTTTGCAAAGGTATACTCCAAAGTTGGAATTTACATTAAATTTTATATGGCAAACATCTATTTGCAGAGATATAAGGTCTTTCCAAGAATGACCCTGTAAAAGGTGTAAGCCAAGACGTGGCCACTGGCTAGCAGCTAACTTACAAAATTAAAAATATTCTGGACAATAAATAATGTTTAGGTTGCAAAGAATCTTTTGACGCACGTTTTGTCAGACTAAATTAAAAAACCTGAGACTTGCTGACAAGAGTAGGTAGAGTAGCACCCATACCCCTTAGAGAGAAGCTGGTTAGAAAGTAGCAATTGTATCAAAGTGAGGGAGTCTGTATTACCTGAGGCATCCTCCTCCAGAGTTGTCTTCATTCACAGGGGAGCTGGTATTTGGCGTTGTGTCCGCAAAAGAGACCTCTAGTTTAGCTCTCTGTCCTCGGGACCTCGGAGAGTGATTGAATCCACTTCCTTCATCCTGCTTAATATCAGCATGCCCCTGGCACAGTCAAGATTATGAGTTCACAGTTTATAGCACATACAGTGGCTTGAGAAAGTTTACACACCCATGCTAAAGATGATTAGAAAGAGGAATAACAAAAATTGATCTTAATGCCTTAATTCATAAAATGTAGGAAAATCCAAGCTTAATATAAATGTTCTTCCTTAAAATGCAGGGGGCATAAGTATACACATACCCCTTTGTTAAATTCCATAGAGGCAGGCACATTATTATTTTCTGAGCCCAGTTATTACATGGATCCAGGATACTACGCATCCTGATAAAGTTCGCTTGACCTTTGGAATTAAAATAACCCCCCATCATCACATACCCATCACCATATCAAGAGATTGGCATGGTGTTATTTCAGTTATCTTAATAGCTTGTTTGATAAGCATAGAGAGATGATATTTTGGAAAGTTCCCCATGCTTATCTCTAGGTATGGTGTAGGGTATGTGATGATTAATTCTGTTAATTTGTTCCAGCGTTTGTATATTGAATTTTAAAATGAAATTTTACACTTTGTAAATGTGCATACAACATTCAACCATCAACTTTATTTAATAGAATATATGTAGATTATCATCTGAAATATATACATCCATTTGTTTATCTTTTAAAGAAAAAGAAAAAACATGTATATGGCTACCATGACCAGACTGCTGGGTGGCAATGACTATCTCATGACTAGAAAGACTTGCTAGTCAGTCACTAAACCACTATTTGCCCTTTGGGTTCTGCTGCTGACCTCCATCTCTGAAGGCACTTTGTTAAAATACTCGTTATGTGTTTCAGATGGTGTGTTCTTTATGGATTAGAAATGAAGACTTAAAATAAATCTAAGTTTATTCTCAGAATATACTTTAGCTACTAGTTTATGAACATAATTTAGTATCCAAGGCATGTGGTTTTAAGCTAGGGCCAGGGTAAAGTCTACAGAAAGTGGGACTGTTTAGCAAAAGAGTGCCTCTGTAAAAATGGAGGGTTACAATTTATTAAACACATTTTTTAATTTAATTTCCGTTATAAAGTTTAAATATACGTCTGAGACCAGGTTTAACAAATGATTGAGCTAATAAAAATCATTAATAAACAGGTCCTACATCTTCTCTCTCCACAAATAATACTGTAGCTCGCCACAATACCAAAACAATGCCAAGTTATGACATCTAACGTTAGGGCATTTTGCTTCCTGACAACCTGGTCAAGAAACCCACCGTTATGGTCTTGTTATACGGCCATGACACAGAACACTGAGCAGAACATTACAGTTGCAGTGGTCTAATACCTGTCATTTTGACTGTAGATTGTATACATGTTTGATTCAAATGAATTAACCAATGTACAATTGACATGCACGTTTCATAAAATGTTATTTACGGGTGCTCATTCAGATAAGTCATCAGTAACGTTAGCTAAGTGACAAGCTGGCTAACGGTCTAGTTAGTGTTAGCTTAGCTCGCTAGCAAAACTAGCACAGCAAAGTTTACGTGCATGAACAATTTTACACCAAGTGTATAAATGGTGATCTAGCTAGTTATCTAACCAGCGGTCTAGCCAAGTGTTCACCATGTTGTTTTCGGAGCTGCTAAAGCTGTCATCCAGGGCACGGGTGGACCGGGTCTGCCGGGCGGACTTTCTCTGCGACGCGGGAAATAGCGACAGAAACTCGGAGCTTGTTTCCAACTCCATCAATCTCCTCTTCGGAGTTGTTGCCACCGGCTCAGCTCCTGCACCGCCGCTACTGCTGCGTAGTATCACCATCTTGACTCCAAACCGACTCTATACTAGCACGAACGACAAACAACCAGCTGCTATTCTGCCTTAAAAATGGGTTATGCCTACGGTGGCGCCAACATGGCACAGATAACAGTAAATATCCGCCAGCTGACAAACAACAAGCTCCTCACTAAACCCCTTGATTTCTGGCGCCATAAACGTCATCGGAGGTTATGAGGTAAGCGGCTAAAGCTCCCGCCAGGAAAAATAGATCTTTTGGAAAAATTGTATTAACGTCAAGTTGCAAAAATTGTTTTATATTTCAGTAATTTTACCACATTGACGATGCAGCCCACTATAATGGTTACTGGTGTAATAAGATCAGTCACTGGATTTGTTTTAACATTACGTGCGGACGGATACAAATACAATTCGAAAAGGTGTTCCGGTCAAAGTTAGAGCGCGCTCTGCTCCAAATTGCGCGCACTTCATTGTGAACACATTCCTAAGAGCCTATCCATGTTTACACATGTAACAATCAAATTGCTTCAAATGGCCACATCCAAACCATAGCAAAAATAATTCAAAACACGAAGTCAACATCAGCTCATCTTTTATTTGAATAAGTGACAGATACCAGAAGAGAAAATACAAAGTCTAGAATTGTTTCTAGTCTGAAAAAAAGTACATTGTGTAAAACTGCTGTACAGGCAACCAGATCCTAACCATGAAATCTTACAACTTTCCATTGCATCCTCCCTTTGCTGATCCTCATTACTAGTGTTTGAGGGATACTAATGTAGTGCAGTTAGGATAATAAAGAGAAAAATGCCAATGTTCAGGGTGAGTAAACCCAAGACCAAAGCTATCTCCTATATTTAATAACTGCTAGCCTCATTACCAAGCCTCATTACCATTTTAATTTTTAGCTTTTTGTTAAACCAGAGGCCATTTGACAAAATGGTTACAAGCAAACAAATTCTGAGTAAATAAAGAAACCGTGCCGGATTTTCAAGAATGAAAATAGAAGGATTCAATGAAAGACTTGAGATTTCACTTACAAGAGGCCGCATTCCTTTTCATATGCACAGCAGCCAACTGTCACATTTCACAGTACATTTCAACATCAAATCAAATTTTGTATGTGATAACATGAGTTTTGCCACCTCATTGATTGAGTTTAGTTTATGCAATTGTGAGTGGCAGCCACATTAGCTGCACACACAAGTCTGCCACTTTAAGTAAATAGGCCTGGGATAATCCTAAACAGGTTGTCTGATCCTGCCAGCTCACATTAATAATCTTGACTATAGTGAAGTTATGGCTGGAGTCCTTTCACGTTTTCAGGGCAAAACACTATGACTGTAACACAAAATACCTGAATAACTTGTTAACAATGTGTCATGAGACTGTTGGCTGTTGTGCTTTTATGTCATGAAATGTGGCCAGAAAGCCCCGTCACTAGGGAGGGCGTGTTCACGCAATGGCTGCCAGGTAGTCTTTCACCTCCGCTGGGGTGAGTCTTTTGAAGCCGGCCTCGTTGCAGATCCCCACCTCAATGTTCTCCTCTGTCATCTGACCCTCAAAGCTCTCCTGAAACACATAGAGCGGAGAGTGTAAATGATTGATGATATACGGAGATAGATGTCCTCCCTTAGTTTTTTTTTATAACAAACACCATACCTTCAATGTCAAGATGGCTGTATGGATGGCATCTTCCAACTCCAGATCATTGTTATACCTGGGGAACAAAAACAAAGTGGTCATCTAGTCATCTGTGACGTGTGAATAACGTGGAAAAACTGTAAGAGTTGAGGGCCTATAGTATCTAACACTACATTCATGGTGAACTGTATATAGTAAACCATGTCCCAATGACCCAGACTGGGTCAGGGGCTTATTGTTGAAAGATGCCCTTTTAAATAAAAAGCCATGCTAGTGCTCATATGATGTAATGAGCAAGGGGCAACACTAAAGTCACACCTTTAAGGTCACTTGCAAGGAACATGTGTCATTATAATCAGGTTCTACACCCTGGGCCTCATGCAAAACTGAAATACTTTTCCAGGGTTTCCATTGTAGTGAAGCAGATACCATCCTGTCTCATTTCCCCCGTGTGTCAACTAAAGAGCAACAGATTAATCTTTGATTTTTGGAATTTTTTACATAATCGGCATCCACTAATTCAAGGCTGAAGTGAAGATGCACTAAGTTTTAAACATTTATGTATTTATGTTTCTGTGTACTAAACTTTATTTTGTCCATTGAAAATTGTATCTGACGTTTATGTTCTTCTTACCGGTTTCGTTTATTTAATATATTGGTTTTACAACAAGTGCGGATTGGTGGAGTGTTCAACAAATGTTTTTGTTGAGAAATTTTGTGTATGTAAGTAATAATTAGTGTTACATTTCATCTTTCAAATAGGAGGTTTAAAAACCAAATATTGGCCAAAATAAATCGGCAGCGTTTATTGGCCAGTGGTGGACCCTTATTTCTAAAGATCGGCCAGAGAAAGACCCATGCCCGTCGACTTAATGCAATAGTGACAACTACAAGTTCATTTAATTGCATAGTAAAGCTTCAGCACACATTTCAGCCTTCAGTTATAGAGCACAGTGGGGCTCTACGTCAATCTGCATTAACATTAGAAGTAGACGTGCGGTTTTCTTTAGGGTTTTTATGTGTACGATTGTGTCATTGGTATTCATTCAGAGTTTGAATGACACCAGTATTTTCCTCATTGAGATAGCCATCATAAACATACAGAGCCCTTATAGTAGAAGATTGGACGCAGATTTTCAAGTACTACGCTCACAATCTAAATGTCTTCTGTCAAAATCAAGAAATGCCTTTAATTGTGGAATCTTACCTTTTTTCAAGGAATGTTTTTCCATTAACGTAGTTCTTTCCCATGGCTGTGGCTTTCCATGCAAAATATGCACCCTGCCAGTCAGGAGATTACAAATTAAGCTTCTGACATAGTCTCATTCAGACCAGTTTAGTTTATGTGAAGGAATTAAGTATTATTACTACTACTACTACTACTACTACTACAGCAAGGTTAGTCTGCTGTCAAAGATCTGTTAAAATTATTAACAATTACAAAGCTTTGAGAAGTTATTGAAGACAAATGTTTTTCAAAAAATATAAATGTAGAGTACGTACAGAAGGGTCTGACTGGAAAAGGTATGGGTGGTCTTCATCCCATCCAGCTATCAGCAACGAAACGCCAAATGGACGCACTCCACTGGAGGAAAAAACACAAGTAAATCTAAATTAAATCCAAATACTAGATAGATTTAATTCCTCTAAAATGTAAACGGTCATATAAGCAGTGAGTGTATTTGTGTATACCTACCCAGACTGTGTGTACTCCTGCATTACAGAGGCCACTCTCTGGACAAGCTGGCCTGTTGGGATTGGCTCTTGGTAAACCAGGAAGTACTGTTGTGCCAGCTTCCGGGCTCGTCGCACTAAAACCCTGCAAGGGCAATACAACTTATCCATTTATCTGTGCATGTGAGGTTCAGTTAGTCAGACAAATGTTGGTGGTGTCTTCTAGATTTCTCACAAACTAGGACTGGGACAGTATGCTTTAGTGCTGGTTTCATTATTTCGCAATTTGATTTGAAATGCAATTTTCATTTATTGCAATTCAGCAGCATTGAGTATTGCGATTTTCCTTTCCTTCTTTAACAAAAACAAAAGTTGAATAATACACTTCTAAAGACAATTCTTAAAAACATTTCTTAAAACTAATTGTTTTCCAAGAAGAATGTACATAACGTCAGTCAGCCTGACACTTTCTGCTTTCGGAGTGTTTGGCTGGAAACACAAATTTGTAGTTGCCATCAGTTGTAACGTTTAAGATAAAATATTGAGGTCAATCATTGGTAAAAAACTAAATGGGAAGAATTGATTTTAAAAATAACCCCATAAATATTTTTGCTTTATCTTCTTATGGACATTCTGGTAACATGTTTCCTCTTTAGTGCCTTTAAAAGCTGCTGGACATCACACAGAAATACTTTTTCTTCCAAATGCAGAAGGAATCCCCACCTGTAGTCCGGCCCCATGCCGCTGTAGACCATGCCTATGTGTTTAGTGATGGGCTCCACTTTATGGACACTCTGCTCATCATACAGAATGGACTTTTGTTTCTTCTCTGTTGCCAGGACAACTCCATTGGAAGCTGAAATTGAAAGACAGTATCACAATTAACATCTTCCCAAATCCTAGCAATTTGATCATTTTTTTTCTTACCAACTTCTACTATGTAATACAATGCATAGCCTTTAAGGATGCTGATGACTGCTTTGGTTGCTGCACCAAAATACAGTGT
Organism: Etheostoma cragini; assembly: GCF_013103735.1. NCBI lineage: Eukaryota > Metazoa > Chordata > Actinopteri > Perciformes > Percidae > Etheostoma > Etheostoma cragini. Next base: position 9,048,484 of record NC_048412.1, read on the forward strand.
GTATTACTTTTGATAGCTGTATCACCTTAACAAACCAATGTAGTTTATTTAAGGTTAACAACCCTGATTAAGAGTTTTGAGCACAGAACTAAAGCAATGTCCAAATGTAATCCAGTTCCAAAAAGGTACAAAGCAACAATTTTCAAAAGATGTAGGAAAGCAGGTGGTCTTTAACAGTTGCAATGTGTCAAATTAGGTATGTGTGTGACACACGTTACTTTTCACAATAATGCAAAAAAATCTTCATAGCTCAGTGGTTTATTTTGCTCAAACATTCACAGTTTACAGCGCACACACACCTTTAATGCCAACTGAGGGTGCTCCGGCTGCTACGGCTGCCAGGGCATATTCAATCTGGACCAGTTTACCCGAAGGGCTGCAAGAAGAAACACATGATGCTACATTACTATTCTGTAAGGAAAAGCAGGCAAATATACTAAAATAAAGTTATTACAAAACCCACTATGGTGGAACATAAACACGGTTTAGTGCAACTAAACCGGTGCAACGATTACCAAAGACAAAACTGAAAGCAAAAGCTAAAACAACCGACTCATCTGAAAGCTAATTCTACTTTAGTTAGCTAAACTGGTCTCTACAAAGTTAAACTTGGCACGCAAAACTGACCTGATACAGTCTATTCAATAATACGCTTACAATTACAACAATTTGGCCAGTTGTAATTTTCGAAAACGAGAGAAAAAAGTCATTTAGAAACATGTTAACGTTAGCCGACGTGCTAGCTAACAGTTAGCAATGACAGTGCATCAACTACAATGGCCCCTAAAACCTTCTTTTCCTATATGAATATAAAATGTGCATAATTTTCTATCAAACTGGTATTCAACAACAACCCCTACAGGCTAAAAGTTAATATGCCATTTTTAAATTTTATGGCAATTTTGACCAAGTTTACCTAAATGTGGTGAGGGAAAAACTGTAGCCACGTTCCGCCATCTTGTTGTTCTTCTTCTACTCTGTGTCAACTGCAGACTTGCAAATCCGCTTCAGGGTGTATACTGCCACCTAGCAACACCTAGTAACAGTTCAATTATAAATCAACGCTGCTGCCATGACCCTGGCCTACATAGCAAACGTTAAAAAATCCCAAATATAAAACAATATATGAAAACAAGCCTGTGGTGTAATAGATAGACCATACGTACAGAATTTAAAATTGAAGATAAAATTAAACATAATCTAGTCTATTGTGTTTTTTGGAAATAGTAATACCACACCTGATTGACTGAGAAAGCGGTTCAAAAATCCTTATTCAATTATGAACTACAATAATGATCCACAATCCTACTTTTTTAATTATACTGGACCAATAAACAATGACATAATGAGTTGTAGTCTGAGGATTTAGAAATTAATTTGGGTCTTTTTATACGTGCCCTGTAAACTTAATCAAATCATCTGAAAAAAAAGAATACAAAAATATTGAAATCATTCTACGAAAACATGTATCAATTGAAATACTTTCCTTTCATCCTAAAAACACATTTTAAAATAGAAATTAATTAATAAGTAATTTGTTCCAATTGAATGTCACAGTAACACAAGGCAAGATATTGGAAAATATTGCTTCTAAAACTAAGAGATAATAACTGGAGGAAAAAGCTTTATTTAGTTCAGACCATTGGCTCATGGAGCACAGGGTCTACTTGGTTTGCAGAATTTACTTTTTTAAGCGTTTGAACTCGAACCATGGACGCAGTATGACCTGCACTAAATAGTGACGTTTGGACAAATGGCCGCTAGGCGGCCTTACGACGCTTACACTTATTTTGCCTGCCGGGAATTTAACAAAAGAAGTATAATTTGTCGCTGTTTGATGACGTGACAAACCTCAGTGACCGTGAGTTGTTTGACATGTTGGACGGAAAAGAAGCGTGCTGACAACCAAAATGATGAATTTATCCGCTTTAGTGCACAGCCTCAGATGCTCTTTGCTACACATTGAAAGCAGACTTCTGCAGGCGGCCGGACTAGACAGACAACTGGGTGAGTTTACTGACTGGAGCTCAGGACGGATGCTAGCGTTATTGCTAATCATGGTAACAAGCCCTGACCCAGACTGACTGACACAAACGCATACATTTAAACCAAAGTTTAAATACGCTAGCGCCAGTGTTTGATTATCGTCTTACCTCAGCGGCCTCTACATTATGCTGACCTGATAAATTGGGGTTGCAATAAGTAGCAGTTAGCCTACAATCCTTTCCCTGTGTGCAGCTCCAGCGCTGACGGTGAGCGGCCCCAGCCTCCTGCCTCAGCTCGCCGGGGAGGAGGAACTTGAGGAGCGGCAGAGCCCGGAGCAGCCTCCCGGCGTCCTAGACGACATCCTGTGGATGGCAGCACCGAAGAAGAGACGCACTATAGAGATCAACCGCACCCGGAGGAGAGCTGACAGCAAACTTCTAAAAGTCAAGGTACACCATGGATCCTCTTAAAGGCTCCTATTACCCATGTACCCAGCGGATTGTTGTCTACCTTAGAGAGCTAGCTACTATCTGTACTTACTGTCAGTGATTAATTTTCCTCAGACAATATCAGATATAACACGTAATAATAAAAGAAGAGCTGTTTAGAAAAATGGTGTCAATATACATTTAATCAATCAGTTATTCACACAACTTTGTTCTGAACAGTCTGATTTAGAAGTTGTTGAAGAATGTTATACCTCAGCATAAGAGAATGTCTGTTAATAACAAGGGGTGCAAATCTCTTAGAAATACAGATGAGATTGCATACTTCAAACTCTGTATAATTGATGTTTTTTTCAGTGTACAGGCCTGTTTAAGATGATTTGAAATTAATATTTGACCTAATTATTTTAAGTAACAGTAGAACATCTGGAAACACAACCAAGATAGGTAAATGTTAACATCCCCAGTAGAGGCACGCTGGTATTACTGGTTTCATTAGCTGCTCACACATTTATCAGCATTGGTTTTATGTCTGTGTGTATGGGTGTGTGTTAAAATAACATAATTAAAGACATGTACATCTCAGCACAATCTTCAAAAATGATTGTGGTTCAAATAAGAAATTCCAATGTCCAAAAAAGAGTAGGAAGAAGTTAAAAAAACGTGTAGTCATGTAGAAAGAGTCTTGCCATTACATTGTTTGACCCACAGTCTCTCTCTCTCTCTCTCTCTCTCTCTCTCTCTCTCTCTCTCTCTCTCTCTCTCTCTCTCTCTCTCTCTCTCTCTCTCTCTCTCTCTCTCTCTCTCTCTCAGCCCAACATCGAGCCTTGTCCAGAATGTGGCCACTTGAAGCAGAAACACGTCATGTGTGGCTTCTGCTACGCAAAGGTTTGCAGGGAGACGGCTGTGATTCGTCAACAGATAAAAGCTATGGAAGGCGGCCCCCTGAAGGCCCCGTCTGTGGAGACCGTCGTCCTGTACGAGGGTGAAACACCAAGTCAGCAGGACAAAGACAAGAGGATTGTGGAGAGACCAAGGAAGAGGCCTGCCTGGTTCAGCTACTGAAGCAGAGCTATTAATGCTGTGTGTGTGTGTGTGATACATATCTTGAGTTTGACACTGATTCTTTATATTATGTAGTAAACAGCATATTTTGTCCAGTCTCTTATTCAGTATAAAGTGAGGCTTTGATAAAAACTGGCGCATCTGACTTACATTTATCTCTGTGAACATACTCTGCTAATCCTTGATGCAAGGCACATGATGGTATCAGACAGCTTTTTTTGGTCATTGATTCAACTATTTGTCCTATTTTCAACAGATAAATTCACTGTATGTTTGAATAATAAATGTATTATTTGAAAAATATTCTTATATGTACTTTGAGTTTGTTTACCATTTAAAAAAATAAATGAGACAATGCTGTGTACAAGGCAAGATTGCATTAGATAATTTCTTTTTTGAATGACTGCTTCCACTTCATGATACAACAGCAAACAGCAACATAGTTTTTTTATGAGCTACAATTTTATTTTGCATAATAAAGGGGGACTAAGAGGGTCAGCATCCTCTACAACAGCTTCTACCGCCCTCTGGTTTAACCTGATTGGTGTGGTCCAATTCCAACCTTAAAGATGAAAGTTGAATGGGGAAATAGGCATAACCACAGACAATTGATACATAAATTCTTAATATGAATACTAGTGTCACAATATTACTGCTCATATTAAACAGCCTATCAAATATCATCATTAGATGACTTGGCTGTAGAATTGCCTCCTCGTGATGGAAAACCTTTACCCACTTCTAAATGCGAAGAGATGCCTGTATTTGTTTATGAATGTACGTTTGCGTTGCCCCAGCAACGTCTATCAGTCAGGATGCATCATCAAACTGAATCCATGTTACAGCAGCTCTCGTGTTGTGGGAACAGACTGTTTATGCTGGGATGAGTCCAGCATGCCTTACTCTGCCTCCGTCACTCTATCATCCACCCTCCGATTCAGTTTCACCGTCTCGCTTTGATGACACTGGGGTTGCCAACATCCTCCCGACACCACAAGTAACCCGTGTATCTGTGTCAAAATATTAGAAATTCACATCTTTAGATGAGCTGTGAACTTATCAAAAGTACAGAATTACGTAATTAAAAGGTCAGGAATTTAGTGTCAAATCAAACGACTTTTTAAGTAGTTCCACATAGAGAAGTACTTTTTTTCACATCCATCAATTATAACTAAAATATAAATATACTGGAAACTCATCTGTCAAACTCAGAACTCTACATAAGTCCCTCTCATTTATTCCACAACCCCGGACAGTCTGGAATAATTGCATGACAGATGAGATTAAACTATTCACATATTATGTGCAGCAGAGAACTTTTCTAAGACTCAGTCGGTCACAGCATACATTTTGCCATCTGTGACCCGTCTTTGGCCAAGTAACTGACGTGGCTTTGGATTAATCAGTTGGAATATGCCAGTGAGTTAGTCTGTGATCTCATTGCCATCAGCTGTTTCCTTCCTGAGACATGCGGTCTATGTGAGAGACATCCGAGGAGGTGGAGGTATTCTCTTTGACATGATGCGAAGAACCCTGGATCCATGTCAGTCAAGCAGATCAGTCATTTCATTCTTCTCTCAACACAAATATGTACTTATAGTTTGGATGTAAACCAATTTCTCTAAACCTACACTCCCATGCACATGATCGAACACCTCAATACAAAGAATATAAAGTTCCACTGTGGTAAATTGAACAAGATCAGATTGGTTGTTTCATTCGAGATGTCTTTTCTTTATCTACAGTACATGATACAACGCAAAAGAGTTCAACAAATGAAATGTGTGGGCTCAGATGGTTAACTCATGTCATGGGAAGAGCTCATTTTCAAATGAAAACCATCCTTCACGATCCATGGAGTGAGGACATTCACTACAAAGTGATGCAGTGGAGTAAAAATAGAAACAAGACTGGATATTTAAGACATTGCCAAACAGACTACTTGGTACACACACTGATGATGACACATGGTTTGATCGCTTGTTGTATCCGTCTACGTTAAGTTTTGTGCAAGTAAAGTTAGACAGAAGTGAAAGAAGAAGTTTGTTGGTACATGCTCACTTTTTACACATAGAAGTTAAGGACATTCACACCCTCGACCCGATCCCACCATGCACTGTGTGAGCAGGGGCGGCTGCTACCTGCTGAACTCCCACTGTGAGCTTCAGGAGGAAAACCAGCGGAAGAAGGAGAGCTACCAAGCATGCTGGCTGAGCCTGGTCCTTGAAACAAGACCACAATACAAGTAGGTGGTTCTCACTTGACATTCTGCTTTGTTCTAGAAGACGTTTTGTTTGAATCACTGCAATTCCCATTGTGTTTGCTGCTGTATTTCATCTATTATGTTATGGAAAACTTTGGAAAGTATTCGTAGATTTGAACGGTGTGGTGCTCAGTATGTTGTGACAAGCAGCAGGACAGAGGGTCAACAGAGCACTCATTAGGTTTGTACTGTAAACACATGACATGGACATGTTGTGGAGGGTAAAATCCAGAGGGATTGATATACAGTAGGGCTGAAAACTGCAGCAGCACTGCCTTGTTTTGGACTAAAACATTTCAGGGAAATGGCACTTCATGACCTCATCCGGATCAGTGATGTCATTGCAGGTGTTGCCTGTGACTGATAAAGGAAAACACCTGCAATATGTAATGTGATGTGGTCAAAAATGTGATTGGCTCTAAAGTTTTAACTAACAAAGAGCAGTGAAGCAGCAGGCTTCTCCTTGTGTAATTCAGTGTGGATTTAGTCCTGTTGTCTAGACTTTGCAAAGAATGTGAAAGAGATATGATCACAGCACCACTCTTCTTTAGTGTATTACAGAGAGCCAGCGCCGGAATTGGAGCAAAAAAGGTGTCAGTACCTTAATTCAGCATGTGTCTTGGACATATATATATATATATTTTTTAAAGATTATTTTCTTGGGCATTTATAGGCCTTTAATGGACAGGACAGTTGAAGTTATGAAAGGGGAGAGAGAGGGGGAGTGACATGCAGCAAAGGGCCGCAGACTGGATTCAAACCCGGGCCGGCTGCGTCGAGGAGTAAACCTCTATATATGGGCACCCTCTCTACCAACTGAGCTATCTGGGTGCCCAGGACATATATATTTTTAAAGATTATATTTTTGGGGCATTTTCCGCCTTTGTTTTTGACAGGAAAGCGGGAATGACATGCAGCAAAGGGCCACAAGTATGAATCGAACCCAGACCCACTGCGGTGGGGATTACATCTCTATAAAGGCATCCACTCTTCCAACTAAGCTATCTGGGCACCCTTGGATATATTTATAGGTACATTTTGTGGAGGTGACCCCAAATAGTGGACTATTCATCAATTCAATCTAAGGAGTCTGATTTGACTACCAATCTTACGGTAGAATGGCCATAGTGTCTGAAAATGTTGGTATAAAACAAAGGATCATTCTATTCTGGCTATATGGGGGTGCTGAAGATTTTATTTTACATAGAATTTCCCCAAAAAAATTATGATGTATAGAATATTTCAGTAGAAATAGCAGCCTATTAATACAACCTTTAATAACAATTAGAAGTAAGTGTACTCAGGGCAGCCTGGAAGCTCACCTGGTGGAGTCCTTTGCTGCATGTCATTCCCTCTCTCTCTTTCTCAAACCTTTCCTGTTTTCAGCTCTCCTATCAAAAGGGCCCAAAAAAAATCTGTAGTGTACTCATGGATAACAATCGGTGCCGGTACTCAGTACTGGTAAGTACTGGTGGCCCATTTCCGGCACTGCCGGGGGTGATTATAACTTCTATATCTGGGGGGTGTGATGTGTTCCAGGCTGACACTGTCAGAGACAGACAACATCCGTAGAGAGAGTTACAAGCAGCAGCAGGTGATCCACTTCACGGTGGAGAGGAGTCTCAGTCAGAGGCTGAGGCTGGGCAGCGACAGCAGAGGCATGACAGAGCACCAGCTGCCCCTCTTCAACACCAACAAGGACCTACATCATGCGGAAACCACCTTTGGGTGCACAGAACAAAAAACAGTTGTACTACGGAAGGGGAATAATGGAGTAGATACACGGAAGGTGACCGCGATAACTCAGGACCTCAGCAAGCCAGTCCGAGTGAACTTCAGAGCCTCAAAGCTGATGTCCTCCCCCAGAGAAACCTCTCTGAGGGTGCAGAGGAGGGAGTGACGCAAGGTGGTGGAAGGCATGTAAAGGGACAGGAAATATAACAACGCCTTTGTACTTGTAATCTGCACACTGGTAATAATAAATTAAATTGCACTTCTAAATTGTATATTGTGTAACTATCTAAAGCACGTGTCAAACTCAAGTCCCGTGGACCAAATCTGGCCCCTCGCAGATTTAGATCTGGCCCGTGTATCAACTTAGGTTAACAAAAGATTTTGGCCAGCCTAGTTGTGCGCCAATCCAAAAACACGGGGATATGACTGTAATTACGTAACATTCAAAAGCAGAGGTTGGCAGATTTGACAACTTTAAGAAAAAGTGCTTTTTTTTGCTTTATTTGCTAAATTCTATGATGGCTAAGGAACTTTTTTGCCGACTTTTGTATGTCGACAAAAAGCATGACATTTTTTGGGAAAAAGAAACATTTTTAAAAAGGTGATAAAGATGTTGGAGAAAGCAGGGAAAAAGTCAGTAAAAACAAGTATTACAAAAAATAACAACATGCAGTAATAAAGTCAAAGATATTTTACCTTTTCAATGAAACGACAGCATGTCCATGAACTCTACATGTGCTGCCCTGGATATGACTCTTTTTCCAGTGTGACACCCCTGATCTAAAGAAAAACTAAAAATGGTTGCTTTATACATGTAAAAATACAGTATAATATCCCTTTTTTTTTTTTTTCAGTTCATGCATCCAAACAAAAGACTAATACAGAAAATGAACCTTGTATTCTTCATCTTCGTATCGTTTTATTTTAGGAGATATTTTCTATTTTCTATTTTCTTTTCCTAATTTACTTACCAAATCATAACCTTTAAGAAGGTGGAAGAATGATGAATTGATGAATCCATATATGTGCTATAATTTGCAAACAAATGTAATGGTATACTGTACTGTCGATATAAACACATTTTTACAATGGTTATGGACTATGTTTGTCATTGTCAGTGATATCCATACCTTGCAAAGCTTAGTGACCGGAACCTCAGCGTCTTTTACATGGCATTGAAGTTAATTAAACTGTCCGGTGAAAATACAACAAATAACTTTACATACAAGCGCTATGTTATGGTTGGGACAATAGAATCAGAATAAGTGTTATGTAATGTGCCACTTGTTTCCATTTATTCCTGTTGCATATTGTTCCTTTCCTGTATGCATTAAGTTTTCAAATAGCTTTTGTATTCAATCAGAATCCCCCCCCCCCCCTCCCACCAGTGGGTAGACAACAGCATTGTAAAAGGACCATCGTCGGTAAGCTTATATAGTACTTAGTTAAATGTAACATTTCAATCAATGGCAATTCTGAGGAGAAAACAAGACAAGCCTGGAAATGAATCTCTTAAACCAGGGATTTATTAGGAGGACTTCACAGAGGGGTTAGAGTCAGTACATTTAATTTATGGCATTATATCAAGCACTTAATCATCGAGTTATGGTCCCAACTATAGACTGTAAATATTAATAGACAAAGCATCTGGTTCCGCGACATAAGTGCCTTAAACTTTCAGTCTATCTGAATTCCAGCAGGGGGCAACACGTGCGGTAAAAAAAGGAGATCGGTTTCTGTAGAAGTCCATAAAAAAGTGACCCACTTCTCACCTTATTTATTACCTCAAGTAAACATTTTCATGATGAGTTTGTGGTCTCAATCGCTAGTTTTAAGTCTTCTGCAACACAGACTGATGTTCATTTTTTAAATTTTTGAATTATGTTAAAAAATAAAGCATCTTGTCTAAAATCGTCACATCCGCAACCAGGATGGCTGCGCCCGTAACGGCAAACTCAACAACTCATAGCCGATCTCCACAAACCGATGGGTGACGTCACACGTGCTCTGTCCATTAATATTAACGGCCTATGGTCCAAACAAAACATTACAGCATAGGGAGGCTCGGTAACTTTATAGAAATGCTACAGCTTTAGTTAATCCTTAACTTACATGGGTGGAGTGTTAAGTAAAAGGGTGGCTATTTTTGTTGCAGTACTGTGGTAAGGTGTAGTAGTACTGAGCACTAATGTGGGTTCTGTTCCCTTATTTCAATTCACATGCACGTTCAATGTCCTGTGTCTCTGATCTTTAAAAATCTCCCACAAACCTGCATTGATGACTAGACACTAAAACCAGTGAAACACACACTCAATTATTATTGGCTTTAGGCTATGTATTGTATTATATATGACAATACAAGTCAGAGTGTAAAGACACTCATATCACAGATGTAAGGAGACAGAAGTGTCTGTAAAAACAAATTAAGTGCAACAGATTACATGATGAATATCTCCAGCAGTAGTGCATCACAAATATTCTTGTCAACGTGTTATTAATTGCCTGGCTGTAGTTTTGTTTTTTTCTGAAGACACTAGCAACAACAAAGAGATGTGTAATATCACATCCCATGGGAACTGTTAATGGCAGCCCTCAATTCACAACTGAGGCGTTAAAAAGCTCCATAAAGTCATAACTGAGACGTGGGAACAAATATGTCCAGACGTACAATATATGAAGGTAGCAGTAATTCATGGGACTAGGAGAAGTTCATTCAACATCAATGTTACGACAAAATGTTCTATGTATTTAACATCAGACGTGCATCCAATATGGATGGCACCTGAATGATCCTAGTGCGTATTTATCATTATGCATTTTCACACTAGCTTGATATCGTCATACTCTGATTCTAGTCAGAATATGAGTCTGATACTGCTCCATTGGGCTGTGAGTATGGCGTGTGTTTCAACCGAACCAGGAAAGAAAATCCCCTGCACTCAGTTGGATAAACCGATAACCAATCAGATCAACGGAGTATGTGACGTATGTTGTGCAACGCATAGTTGTCAACAGAACTCAACTGCTAGCTACCGCTGATGTTAGCTACTAGCCGATAGCCCCGGAAGTTTGGAAAACGCTAATGACGTTACATCCACGTTAAAGGCTTTACAGCATACATACGTACATGCCTCGTATCATAAGATCATACCATGGATGTATTAATAGAACACATAGTGAATTATAACCATTAGCTATATCCATGACTACAGCTACAGGACCTTGGGCAAACTGTCATATGAGCATGCGCAGTGCGTATTGTATTTAGGCAAGCTTAAAACTTGACAAAATGCCCATTTTTTTAACTCTGAGACCAAGGGAGAAACTTTCAGATGTGGAACATTATCTTGTTGGCGTTACCTCTTGTGCGTTTCCATAACAACCCCGTCAAGTAAAGAGAATTACACAAAATAATACATGCATTTTCCACTCCATATCAACATACTATCAACCTTCCTCAAAGTCAAATGGAAAATCACCAGCTTGTGTTTGTGTGTGACTGGATTTTCTCTCCTAATATGGCTTCTTCAGCTCTCTTGTGTTTCTGGACGGTGACCTGCAGCTGCCAGTACTTGAGGTACACCCACATGAGGCTTCCATTCTTCCTCTTGTCCATGTTGAGCAGGTCCGCACAGTGCTTATCTCTCTTAAAAATATCTTTTAGATCAGACTCTAGATCCAGTTCCGCCCCGATGGGGTTTTTGACAACCTTTAGCAGCATGTTCTTCTCCATCTCCAGTCGCTGATCTCGCGGTTGGATGAGGGAACAGTAGGCATTCTGGCGGTCCACAAGCTGACCCTCTAGCTCCTTCAGAGTGGCGGTGGCTCGCTGGTACCAGTCGTTCTCTCGTTCCAGGGCGTGATGCAGCACCGCCCCCGCAGCGCCGGACTTTACCAGCCTTTGCTTCTCTTCCTCCAAGACCTCGCGCTCCTTGTAGGGACAAGACAAGGTTTTGGTTTATGCAGGAGGAGTCTGGCTCAAAGCATGAACATTGCTTGGTTAAAGCCTGACATCCGGCGAGTCTCTCAAGCCGCCAGATGTCCCGCCGCTCCTCACTGTCTCGGCTAAGTGAAGCCCAGGACGGTTGTGATTGGTTTAAAGAAATACAAACAAGCCAGAGCGTTTCCCCCCCCCCCCTATTGCAGCGCAGATTTGCGCTGTAGTCAGATCATACTCCATATCCGACACAGTGCTGTGGATCTGGCAATGCAAGACTAGTGCAGGAGAGGCTAATGGTTCAAAGAGAAACATGCACAATATCAGAAATAGACAGCAAGACAAGATTCTACCTGATGTAACTGTTTCCGTTCTTCCATCAGCAGATGGCTCTGTGAGACCAGAGCTTTCTTATAACCTTTGACCCTCTGTCGCTCCTTCTCCAGCTCCAGCTCTAGTGTAGCTACTGCCCTGCGCCTCTCTGTCAGTGTCTCGCGGTACTTTGCCTCCATCTCGGTTTTTATTGTGGACACGTCTTTGTCATACTGGGCTCTGACCTTCTGGATCTCCCTCTGAGACTCCCTGGTCCAGATCCAACCTAAGGGTACGGTGGAAGTTAAAAACCTTTTTGAGATAATTAGAGATGTGACAAACTTAAGCAAATTTTTGTTAACCAACATTTCCTGAATGTTTTGAAGCCCAGGTAGATTGGGGTGACAGTCTCGTACACCTGCTTGTGTCCCAAGTTTGAGAACGTTAGTACAGTTAACATGGCTATCATCACCTGTCTCTAGTAAACTTGATGTGTTTGCGTGTCCAGTAAAAAACTACTGGCTACCCTGAGGATCTGCATTTAATTAAGATTGCTGACAATTCCTCCAGTTAAATGTTCAGAGATTATTTTTTACTTAAATACCCAATGCAGACAGGTGGCTTTTAATTGTTTGAAAGAAGGAGGACATGTTTTTATATAGTGTCTACCTATGTCATTTGGCAGTCTCATAAGAAAAGAGCGTCCCTGTGAAGACGAATATTACACATGTATACAAGACTGTACACTTCCCAGAGAGTTAGTTACAAATGACAAATTAAAGCAAAACTCACGGATCAGCTCCAGTCTTTTGTTAATTAAAATCAGCAACAGATTGCATGTAGAACATTTTGAGAGTTATTCTGTCATAGTTCCACACAGTGTTTTTGTCATTTCCAGTTCAAACTGAAAGCTGCTGAAATCAACAACTTTTAGACACGTCTTTTGTGTAACTTACGAAATGCAGCCAGTCCCAGCATAGGGACCAGCAGGGCGTAGTTCCATTGGTTGCCGTCACCGGCCCCCGCCCCCCTTCCTCTGGGGTCTGGTTGGATGTTCCATCTGGGGGGGTCATTCAAGTTGTTCATATGGAAGCTGCTGTGACACACGTCACGCACAGGTACACACACGGGAGACAGAAACATCAGTAATAATTGGCATTATAACAAATGTTGACCTTTAGAAAACAGAAGAAAGGGTGCTCATAAAGTAGCAGCAGTGTATTTTCAATCACACACTTCAGTAATCAACTGTCTTTGGATTCACTAAAAACAGCTATTTTAAAACGTTAATATTTCTTGGCAGAATGTGGGTCATTGGTGAAATGGTCTAGCAACTATGCACAAGATATGCAAGTGCGTTAACAATAAGAGCAACAACACCTACCTGACAGTCAGACATCCCAGCTAACCACAAACAAGGCTAGTAGCTAGCTATATGAGCTAACATGCTAGCTAACATTTAGCTTGCTGGCTCTTGCTTGCTAGATTATATCATACAAACAAAACACGGGATATAATAGTTTTATGAATCCGACTACAAGTCGGCGTACGTCGGTTAAATATATATGGTACTGTGTCTCACCTTGAATGAAAAGTCTAAGGTCACTTATGCATTTGTTCCTGCACACCCTGGTTATACAAATGTCCAGCTATACCGACTGGGGGTATTTCGTGGGAAGCCACCTGTAAAAAGAAACCATTAGGTGTAAAGGTTTAAGCCTAATATTTATTTATCTGGATGCTTTGTACACATAGGTTGTTTTTTGGAGGTTATACCGTTTAATCACGTTAATAAAGTTGTTTTCAAAGTTTAACCATGAGGTGTAACGTAAGTTACACCCCCATTTTTGGACATTGGTTTGGTCCAATGCTATGGAATTAGTATATCCTCCGTCGTAGCTCGGAATAGGTCCTTCAACTGACAACATGGCGAGCGTCTGTGCTGTTTCCCGTCTCCTCTCCAAGAGGGTATTATCTAAAACTAAATCAGTGAGTAGCACCAGATGGATATTAACTAGCTAATATGTCTGCTTGTGCTCTTTTTATGCATTTTTTTAAAGGAAAAATTCAGAAGCAGCTTCAGCTTTCGTAGCCGGTAGATTCTTGCTTTCGTAATCTGTGTTATGAAACTAGGGTCTTTCAATATGCCACCATAAAGAAAAGCCATTTTGCTAGTCTAACAACATGTTATATGTAGCTGTGTCATATCTGTTTGTTTTACATTCTAAGTAGAGTTTAATGTGTTCAGTAAACTGTATCGTGTATTTTGTCTACAATTTTATAAGAGTTACTTCACTTGCCCTTGGAAAACAGTCATAGCTACTGTGAGTAAGCTATCCAAATGTTGAAGGATACGCTGCAGATATCTTCAGAGGCAACTATTGATGCTGTATTTTTATGAAAGTGTTATTAGGGACATGCTTTTAAAGCTGCAAATATGTGATTAAACACAACAGTTTATGCGTATCAGAAGAGTAACAGCAATAGTTTCTGCAGCCGTGTTGCAATGCTGCTGCTTTTGTTGGATTTCTCCTTATATACTGTGTGTGTGTGTGTGTATATGTATGTGTATATATATATATGTATGTGTATGTATATATATATATATATATATATATTAAAAGGAAATTCTTTTCTTTTCTGCCAGGTCCCTGCTGCTGCAGTTCAGGGATCCAGGAACTTTCACTTCTCCGTCTATGGCAAGAAAAATGCCAAGATATCAGATGATGTAGGTCCATCCATCTACTTCTATGTAATCAACATTTAACAGGGTTATTAGTGTGACTCCAGGATAGGGTATTATTATACATGATAGAAATTTAAGTCTATGGTACTTATTTTATTCACTGCAGCATCATGTGTCAATAACACAGTTACTAACTTTTTTAATTATATACACTAGTGGCCTTAAACTGCTCCTAAACCATGTATACTTATAGCATTCCCTGACTATAATGATTTCCTTTATGTGCGAGCTGCTCATTATTGGACATTTACTTTCTTCTTTGTTTTAAGATTTCTACTCAATACCCGGTAGTGGATCATGAATTTGATGCTGTGGTGGTTGGAGCTGGAGGGGCAGGACTTAGGGCAGCCTTCGGCCTGTCCGAGGCTGGCTTCAACACTGCCTGCGTCACCAAACTTTTCCCCACCAGGTCTCACACTGTCGCTGCACAGGTATAATAAGACATGTTAAGTGTTTTACTGAGGATTTTCTTTGTTGTGTTTTTTTCTGCAGAATTTCACCAGGCTGAAATCCCTCTGATCTCCTTAGACTGAGATTTAACAAACTCACAACCCATATAGATTTGTTTTAATGTACATCCGAGGCATCATATAAATATGATCGACATTAGAGCTCTTTCTTTTTCTTTTTTTATTGCATTGGATTTCTCTACAATGTCCTGGTTCACAGGGTGGGATCAATGCAGCTCTTGGCAACATGGAGGGTGATGACTGGAGGTGGCATTTCTACGACACAGTAAAGGGATCTGATTGGCTGGGAGACCAGGATGCTATCCACTACATGACAGAGCAGGCTCCTGCAGCTGTAGTGGAGGTAAGATTTCACACCCATACACACGCACAGTTGCCCTATTTATCCCATTGAGATTGAATGTTGGAAGTAAGGCTTTATCCCAGCACTGTATATCCTGTAAAACAGATTATATCTTTGTTACGTTTTTTGTAATGTAACAACTTTTCATTGCGTCACAGCCTCATGGCTCATTCCACCTACATGTGTGACACAGCAGCACATTTCAACCTCAAGTTGCTGTGCCTGTTTTCCAGCTGGAGAACTTCGGCATGCCCTTCAGCCGCACGGAAGATGGGAAGATCTACCAGAGGGCTTTTGGCGGTCAGAGTCTCAAGTTTGGAAAAGGAGGACAGGCCCACCGCTGCTGCTGCGTAGCAGACAGGACAGGGCACTCTCTACTGCATACACTTTATGGACGGGTGAGTCCACACACTTGTTCTGCATCTATTAGTTTACTGAGTTCGTTATATGACGCACAATGGAGTTTATGTCTATGTATCTGTCCTTCTGCCTTCTGTTCAGTCGCTTCGTTACGACACCAGTTACTTTGTGGAGTACTTCGCCCTGGACCTGCTGATGGAAAATGGAGAGTGTAAAGGAGTGATCGCTCTTTGCATGGAGGACGGATCTATTCACCGCTTCAGATCCCAGAATACTGTGATTGCTACAGGGTAGGTATCACACTCGCGGTTTGTTGTTGACACTTTGTCTTCATTTATATACAACCTATATGAGACAGTTGACAATAGTGTATTGAAGTTAATACATGAGTTATATTTTTCGTTCCAGAGGTTATGGAAGAACCTATTTCAGCTGCACATCTGCCCACACTAGTACAGGGGATGGAAATGCAATGGTGACCAGAGCTGGCCTGCCCTGCCAGGATTTGGAGTTTGTACAGTTCCATCCCACTGGTGAGAAAAATAAACATTAACTTATTAAACCCCTGTCATAAAATAGTTCTATCAAAGCGTAAAAAGTAACAAAATAACTTCTGAATGCCGGTCTCGAAAGCTTCACAACAGCTACATACTAGCAGCTCTAGATTATTTCTTATTATTTCAGTTTAAAGTCCATTGTTTTATTGTCTAGCTGTAAAAATGTGATAAGACTATAAATGGTGCATTCATTGTCTGTTTGTCCTCATGTCTGGTGGTTATTGCCATCCTCTGTTCCCCTTTAGAGTTTTAATTTTACTACAGACAAATTAAAAGATACTCTTCACTAATTATCTCTGGTGTTAACCTTCATGTTGTCCTTGGGTTAAATTGACCCATTTTCCTATATCAATGTTCTTTTTAAATACCCAAAATAACATGATTGATTCCACACAATGCTCTTTGGCAAGTACAAATCTCTACTTTCGTTAATTTTGGGGTGTCTTATTCAATTTTAATAGCATTTGAAAAAAAGTTGAAGTAGTTTCTAAATAGTATTGAGTAAAAGTGGACATATTCCAGTCTGTGATTATCCATCAACGTACATTCCTTTAATTTTAGTCAAAATAATTCCTAATTTCTGCTTTTCTAACTCAAACATTAGATATACTTTCCTATACATGAGGTTTATTGACCATAACTTCCAAAAATAACTAAAACTAAAGTTAATTAGTTAGTGTTACTTAGTTATGAAAACTTAAAAAAGTGACAAACATTGGAAAAAAGCATCAAAAGTGTTTGGAAAAAAGGGATAAAAAATGTAAGAAAAATGTGAAAACCTGGATTAAAAAAAGCATCCAAAAGATTGTTGATTTTAAATTTTGATGGGAAGACAACACAAGGGTTAAGGTGATTCGTCCTACATATATTTCAGCTTCCTAATTCCGGACTGATTTAGAAGTGTTCAGGTCTGTCTGTTTACATTGAGCTCTAATAACAGACCCTGCTTACATAAAGAAGGGCGATCATCTTTATTTTGGTTCCTGCTGGACATTTGACACCCGGCTCCTTAGTTATGTGTGATGTGGCCTGTGGGAGGTCACTAAAGACTGAGCCACTGCAGATTTGTCTCTCCTTATTATATATGATGCACCAGCTTTGCAAATGTCTGGTTACATGAATGCAGGATTTTTTTTATTTTTATAGAAAAACAGAAGATTTGACTGTGGTGCATTTTACAGCAGAGTGACCAGAGCGGATGACCAGAATAACTGTAGACATTCTGATTAGCCAGCCGATCAAAATAACATTAAATTGTCTTTTACTGAGGAACCTTCTAGAACAATACAAACAATAGCTTAACTAGCAGAGGGGTTGGGTAAAATGCTGTCTATCAGAGGAATCTTGATTACTAATGTGATATCCATTTTTATAACTAATTGATTGCCACTTTCGGCCAGTCATGTTTTTCAGCGATGGAGACCCATTTTTTGAAGGATTTACTAACCAATGCACCAATAAAAACACAAACCAAACTGAACATATTTAACAGAACATTTTACAAAGGACTGACCATGGACTGGGGTTGCAAATAAGCCCATTGGCTAGAAACATTTATGCAACACATCTACACATATTGTCATGGCTTTGGCTGTGATAATCATGTACTGTATGTAATAATGTACACTGCAAATTACTCTGATAAATAATATGAGCAATAAAAATAATTCAGGGGAAAAGGTAACAATTTTTGAGAGAGAGAGACTGGAGTAAAATTACATTAAGGCCAAGTAAATATACTTCAGCACTCTGTTATCGTTTAAAAAAAATAAATAATAGATAACAATATTGTCTCATAACAATAAAGCTTTGAAGATATGTTCACAATGTTGACGTTACGCTTCGTTGATGGGAATGTGGTTAAAATCTATTTCATCAGTCATACTTATAAAGTATCTGCATTGCAAAGATAAGGGCAATTAATAGTTTACTATATAACCATTATTTTCCGTGTTACTCATTCATAAACATTTGGGTTCAATAACCGGAGAAAAATAAGTTCCAGAGCTGGTTAGATATCTTGTACAGGTTACCATGGTTACTGAGAGGACTAGCGTACCCCCACATGCTGTAGAACGCTATTGTCGTGCTAAAGACCCAGGATCAAGCTCCGAGTTGGCTTACTTGGTGGTGTGTTTGTAATGTGTGTATTCATGATGTGTCTCAAAATGAGAATCCCTTTTTACATGTGAATCTCCACAGGGATCTACGGAGCTGGTTGTCTGATCACAGAGGGTTGCCGTGGTGAGGGAGGGATCCTGGTCAACAGTGAGGGCGAGCGCTTTATGGAGCGCTACGCACCCAACGCCAAAGACCTGGCCTCCAGAGACGTGGTATCCCGCTCCATGACCATAGAGATCAGAGAGGGCAGGTATGGACAAAAAATATATGTGTTGTGTGTTGTGTAACTGTGCTTGCAAAAATGTCCTACCTTATGCTAGAGCCCAACCGATATATCGGCGGGCCAATATTAGGCTTTTTTTTCAAGCTATTGGTATTGGGATTTATCTTGGCCGATAAATTAATATATTTTTGTCATTTATAATGACAAAGAAATTATTCTGATAAATTAATATTTAAAAAATTAAATAAAAACGGACTCACACCCTTCAACCAATATCAATCAATCAATAGAAATAAGAAGAAAGGGAAGAAAAGAAACAAACAGTGTAAATGTGTGTAGGCATGTATATCTGTGTCTATGATGTGTAAATAAGTGAAGCGTAAGATTTACTGAACGATAAAAGTAGAGAAAGGGGGTCTGACCTGATAAGTTGTTTATCAACTTCCTCCTTCTCCTTTCTGAACATGGTAATTGTTTTGTTTTGTTTATATGACTTTCAATTTTGGAAGATTGTGCTGAGAAGTACATGACCTTATTTATATGTAATTTTAATATATATATGTATGCATGAATGTCTGTATATAAATCTTTAATTTTACATGTTCAATTAAACTATTAACTATAAACCATGTTATGAATGTTGCAGTTGCATAGTTTGTCCACCAAAGGGCGCCCTACAACGTCCCTGTTGCCAACAATCTTTGATTTTCAGTTTTTGTGTTTTTGTTCAAAGGACTTTTATTTTTCATATCTTAAGTATTTTTTTATATATATATATATATATATATATATATTATTTATTAGAACTTTAATATAGTTTCATGTTCCACTGTTCTGTTGTGACAATAAAACAAATCGGGTTGTCATATTATTTTAGTGAGCACTCATAAATAACTACAAATAACAACAATTTATTTTCAATCACCAAATATTTGTATTGATATCCACCTTAAAAATACTTTTAGTGATTGGGCTGTACTTCATGCACATGTAAATCATATCTTTATTCCTGTCGGTCTTTGTTCCTTCAGGGGAGTTGGTCCAGAGAAGGACCATGTGTACCTGCAGCTTCACCACCTGCCTCCCCAGCAGCTGGCCACACGGCTGCCTGGCATCTCAGAGACGGCCATGATCTTTGCTGGAGTCGACGTCACTAAAGAGCCCATCCCTGTCCTGCCCACCGTTCACTACAACATGGGTGGGATACCCACAAACTACAAGGGCCAGGTAGGTAATGTGCACACGCATTCCCTCCTCACTCTACTTTGACGGCAAAAAGTCATAAACCTCCTTTTAATTGTTGTTTACCATCAGGTGATCACCCATACCAACGGAAACGACAAAGTGGTTCCTGGACTGTATGCCTGCGGAGAGGCGGCGTGTGCCAGTGTCCACGGTGCTAACCGGCTGGGCGCCAACTCTCTGCTGGACCTGGTGGTGTTCGGCAGAGCCTGCGCCCTCACCATCGCAGAGGAGCACAAACCTGGTGACCACCTCTGTTCCAGCTTTATTACAATCTTGTTTTTCCCCTTGACCATAATTGACACAAGCACATTATAACGGCAAAAATATTTTTGTCAATCAAACTGGACAAATAAGGCCATGTCATATTTCTAATGCTTATGTAGACAAAGGAAAAATCCGGTGGCATTGTTTGAGAAGAGACATCTGGCTCCAGTGTTCCAGTACACATCACCTGCTTGCTTCACTGCTAACGCTGGTGTTTCTGTTGTCTCTCCAGGAGAGAAACTGTCCCCTCTGACGCCCAGTGCAGGAGAGGAGTCTGTGTCCAACCTGGACAAGCTGAGATTTGCCAACGGAAGCCTGAGGACCTCCGAGATCAGGCTCAACATGCAGAAGGTACACACACAAACATGATGAGAACTTGGCTGGGACCACTTTCTCTTGTCCCAGTTGGAGTCTTTTGCAAATATATGGCTGCCAATTGATTTATATTGCAATTTTCCTTTGTTGCCGTGCTAGAAGTATTGCAATTCAATAGTATTGAGTATTGCGATTTTTCTTCTTTAACAAAAACAAACATTGAATAACACACTTCTAGAGAAAATATATCACAATTTCTGTAAACTAATTGTTTTCTAAAAAGGTTGCACATCACATGTCAGTCAGTCTGACACTTAGTACAGAGTACATAACATGTATTTTCTGGTCTGTTTTGCTGGACATGGATACAATGTAGTCGCCGTTGGCGGTACCGTATAGGCAGACAATACTGTTGAATGATACAATCATTGGTAAAATAAATATAAAAATATTGATTCTGGGGAAAATAATCAATTTTTTAAAAATCGTCCCAGAAAAATCAGGATGCATAGATCACTGGACTTCTTTTCCCACCACTGTGAAAGTTGTGAGCTCCTTCACTGTATCACCAGGCCTGTGTGGCTCCTGTGTTTCCTTCACTAAGGCCCACAGTTAAAAACAGTTAAACTTCTGAAAACAAACATAAATAAATAATCCGTGGCTCCTCCCGCCTTTCCTTCCAGACCATGCAGGCCCATGCTGCAGTGTTCCGGACCGGCCCCGTTTTGAAAGAGGGATGCGACAAGATGGACGACATTTACCAGACCCTGGATGACATTAAGACCTTTGACAGAGGTACTGCGCCACTCTGTGTGCCTGTTCCTGGCTACTTACAGAATTGTTAGCCTCTTTCTGAAAAAAGGGGCCATAGTATTACAAGGTAACAAAATTTAAGTCCTAAAATACCTTTCTTCTCCTCTTCTCCAGGCATTGTGTGGAACACAGACCTGGTGGAAAGTCTGGAGCTGCAGAATCTGATGCTGAACGCCGTCCAGACCATCAACAGCGCCGAGCAGAGAAAGGAGAGCAGGGGGGCCCACGCCAGAGAGGACTTCAAGGTTCGCACCATACTTTATTTGTGTAAACGTTCATCTTTGTCCAGTGTCCTTGCGGTGCTTTCTCCGTCTGCGTCTCCTTTCTATCCATCCATCTTTCTGCCAGAGTTCTCCTGTTAATTTTGTTATCTCCCATTGTTTGCTCTTAACCTTTGGCATCCCTCTCCTGATTATAAATTAGTATTATAAGTGAATATAACATCTTCCTCTGCATTGGAGCCAGTCTCTCTGACATTGTTTTATGTTCCAGGACCGCGTTGATGAGTACGACTTCTCAAAGCCCACGCAGGGTCAGGAGAAGAAGCCCTTCGAGCAGCACTGGAGGAAACACACTATGTCCTACGTCGACCCTAAGACTGGAAAGGTACGAACCCCCCTCAGTGTGTTGTGGTGCTTATAGCAGGACATCAGGCTGCTCCAGTAACTGTTAATAACGTAAATGACCGGGAGAGTCAGTAAGATGTGTTTGTTTTTGTGTGATCACAGGTGAGCCTGGAGTACCGGCCTGTTATTGACCATTCTCTGGATGAACAGGACTGTGCCCACATCCCTCCTGCCATCCGCTCCTACTAAGCGCTCCTTTCCCTCTCCCCTCTCACATTTGAGTCACTCATTTATCTGCTATTTATAAAGACCATTTTCCCTTAATAGACATTTTGAGACAAACCATGCTTATGGTAACAGTTACATGTAAAACTGTCTTGACTTTAAACTCCATTTGTCTCACCTTCCTGTATTCTGTGTTTTGCCTTGATATAATCTGTTTGCAGCAGATAGATTTCAACACGGTTCTCGTGACCTTTCGCACTCTGTGAGCTGGTCTTGTGTATATATAATGTGGCACTCAAGACTCAAGTGGGTGACTTTTCAGACTCTATCTGAAGAACAAAATAATAGTTAACGTGTGGTTAACCGCTTCGCTTTCTGTAATGGAACTCTAAGTCTTGCATTGCATTCTTGAATCATAACTTCCCTCCTGTTGCGTTCGGAAGTGAAGAGATGGTAGAAATGATTGCCGACAAGTCACAGCGTGAGGTTTTAAGCATGTACATATTGCAGAAACATACAATAAACATGAGGTATACCTTGTTGAAGTTATATCTTGCTAGTCTTTTCTCACTCATTGTGGCCTTTTAGTCTTTTGCACTTGTACTAAATGAATCTTATACTTTATGTAGGTAACAATGTTAACTATTTCAGGTGTGTGCGTGAGTTATGACCAATGCCTGGGTACGGCCACTAAGAGGCAGCAGACGGCACATCGTCGAAGCAGAAGTTCTGCAGCAGCGTTGCTGTGTGCTTAATAAACAGCATGTGAGTGTATCATAGATGGTTAAGTTATTTTAACAGTGTTAACGTTTAACATCATCATGTGAGAGGTTCAGTTTATTTCATCCCTACTGCAAACTGTGGTTTACCGCAATGGAAACTTTTGCATACGGAAGTCAATCTCTGAAATAACCCGAGCTGGTTTCATATCCTGACCAGCTGTTAAAGTCAAACCCAGGGCAGCATTGAAAGTGATGGTGATATTTGGCACTCACCCTATTACTGAAACTAAAAAGGATTGTTGTTGAGTAAAGAATGCAAATACAATCCTTCATGTGTGGAATCTGTTGTAACGGTCTGTACCTGGATGGAACACTTTCTGAAACATGTTTAACAAACTATGATCTACAAGAAGACCTTCATTCATCACACAGCTGTATAAGGTACTGGCTAGAGAAAGACAGAGCAAATATTAACACAAGTTGCCATACATAATTGAAGTCACTGCAATGTGACATTGCGGTTCACCGAGGCGAATGTAGGTAAAGATAAGAACGTTTTCTGAGAAACCTTCATGTTAATGGATGTTTGTAGCTTGTCCATAGTGAGACAGGATCAGGTGAATGTGTTAAATTCCTGTGTATTTTAAGTATGTATTATGGTTAATTATAAGGATATAAAAGCCTATGATGAATTATACAATATAGTTTAATGGGAAATAGAAGTTACAAATGTCCAAAATGATTGTGCAATGTAACCCACTGTGACCTTTAGCAGAGTAACTTAAGGTCCCATATCATGCTCATTTTCAGGTTTATACATGTACTTGCATTTTGGGATTGTACTAGAACATGTTTCCATGCTTTAATGTTCAAAAAACACATTGTCCTGTCTGTCTGATGATACCTGTATTCACCCTGTCTGAAATGCTCCGGTTCAGCACCTGTCTCTTTAAGCGCAGTATGCTCTGATTGGTCAGTGTTTCCAGGTCGTTAGGTGTCTGCACGCTCACTACAGCCAGGGAATGATTAACGGCACTGTAGCAGCACGTTCTACCTACATATAGTATAGTTGTGACATCACAAGTCCTGATGGCTCGTTTGAAGGCAGTTTCTGAATACGGGCTCACAGCGTTGACCTGCTTTATGAAAAGACATGGAAATCTAACTTTTTCCAGTATTGGAACTCTAAAATTATGAATTTTTAAACAGTCATTTTCCATTTAAAATGCTTCCATTCTTCATGAACTACATAAACACATTGTACCAGACATTTCTGGGAGGCATCGTGTGAAGGTGCAGTGTTCTAACCATAGTACGGCTCTTCTCGTGAATCAACCACAAGCCTGAAGAGCGCAGTAGATATAAGAAAACTACACTAACTATTTGACAATTTGATTCCACATTTTGAAGGCAGATGCATTGCAGGAAATAACAGCTATAAATATGTCAAACCACAGCACCTGCCGTCTCTTTGTAAAGCATTTCACAGTATTACAAGCAGGGCCTCCGGCATGCTTAGTCTGTTCTGGGTCCCAGGACAGCTGATCCAGGCCCCCAGAGAATCATTAAACGCAGCCAAATGAACTTTTACTGAAGCTGGAGAACGGAAAAGCTTGTCCATTAAGAGCCTAAGCTAATTTGTAACGCTAGTCCCTACATGGGCTTTAAAATAGACACATGATGAGTGCAAAATAATACATAGGCAGCTGTGCAAACAACTGAGATAGAAAACGCTAATCATAAGGAATCCACCATAGACTAGATGAAATCAAAAGGAAAGCCACATGATCACTCATGAATGCATGCCTCATCATGCTTCCGTAATTCTTTTAATTGATTCCGTCACAGTTCAGGGAATTGTGGACCAAAATGCAGAGATCAGGCACGCAGGAAAGAGTCAAGGATTTATTACCAAAATAAACAAACGCAAAAGCAAATGCTGAACACACAGACAGGAAACAACAAAAGGATGAGACAAAGGGGACTCAGAGGTTTATTACAAGCAAACAAGGAACAGGTGATGCACAACAGGTGAAACTCATGAGGGCGGGGACGACAAGGAAAAAAGAAACAGAACACCCAGACACTCATGGGACAAACAGAAGACAGGAAGTGTAATTGACAATGGAGGACACGCAGCATAACAGAAAATAGAACAAATGCTCAATAATAACAGAAAACAATAACAGAACCCCAAAACCAACAGAAACCACAACAGATTCTAGTTGAACCATATTAAGTTCAGTGGTTAAGAATGTTTCCCTACAATTAATACGTGTGTGTGTGTGTGCGTGTGCGTGTGAGCGTGTGTGTGGTTGTATGTACAATCCAGTTGCACTACTTTATATGAACTCAATCTAGAACAAACAATTTAAAGAGAAAATGAAACATGATTGAGCTGTTAACGGGCCGAATGCTCATTCCTGGTCATAAATAATAATAATAATAATAACAAATGTCTTATGATGGTTAGGGTGATTTCAAAAACTGTAAATAAAAAGACAGCCAGTTAATGGGGAGCCAGTGTGTTACATAAATACTGGCGTCAGTTTGGAGCTTAGCGTGGTGACCCTGTCTGCAGAAAAGCCCGTAGAGAATAAAAAGGAAAGTTGTAGCTGATTAGGACAGTGGGATATAGGAAAAGAAGGTAAACAAATGGCAGTATTTTTTCTTCCAAATTCTTGGAAGACATCCAGTTGTTCCGAGGATCAACAAGGAAGTTACTGTAAAAGGAGGACGTGAGCGGGGGGGGGGGGGGGG
>NC_048412.1:9073966-9081064 GCF_013103735.1 Etheostoma cragini
GCTAGAGATGGAGTTAAGTCATTTACGGTAACAGCCTTCCCTCTGAGGAACTCATAATCACTCCCAAATGTTTGACTGTGCCGATATTTCGTCAGCTCCGCTCTCTAACCGTAAGTCCCAGTGCTACTGCCAGTTCTTCGTCACACATATCTGACACTGTGTGGGAAAACACCAAATCCCCCGCAGCAGGTAACATGTCTGCCCTTTAAAGTGGCTGCAGACAGCCTTGGACTGGAAGAAGAAATAAAAGAAGAAATCTCCTTCCACAACAGGGTTTCGGCAGACTTTACTAACTCCGCACACAGCCTGGGGCAAAGAGGGCTCGAGTTGTGGGTCACTGAGTCTGCATCAGCCACGTCTGCGGACACGCAACCCAGTGGTTTGGAGTTTAAAATCCTCTCCATATCAATAAGTACTGTCTGCCGGACTTCTTCCGGGACCGTTTGTGACTGGATGGTGGCAGGCAGTGCAGCTTTAACAGATCTCCCTTCCTTTGCCCAGACTCCTCCAAAAGTGTGAGCCTGGAGTGTGGGGTGTAATGAACTGAAGGCCTCCTGGTGCTCTCTTTCACCTCCTTTAAAATTAGTGCCCTGGTCAAACTGGAGCTCTGCTAGCTTAGCCCTTCCTGCAATGAAGCAGCGGAGGGCCATAAGAAAGGAATCCCGGTCGAGTCCAGACTAGACAGAACATCCACATGCACAGCGCGTGTCGTCGGGTATTTAAACAGTTTGCCCCATCTCTTCTCGTGGCGAAGGCCAACCTTCACTGAGAAAGGCACGAAGCAGTCCATGCCCTTGGAAAAACGGGGGCTTCAGCAGCTGTAGTTTTGACTGTTGGAGGTCAGCCACCTTGGACACGACAGGAGAGGCTCTCCACCTCTTGCAGTCTGGGCAGGAATGCTGGAGCCGCTTAACAGCCTCTGAGCCTTCTCTGATGCATCAGCAAAGATGCGTAGGTCTCTCTGGAGGTTTGAAGTGTTCATCTCAAGGCTCACATAGCAGTGAGGCAGTAAAATCTGGGTGAGATGCTACAATTCTTCCTCCCACATCAGCCATGTACAGTACATCCTCAGGCAGTTTGTCCTACAAGTGCTGCACTAGGTCCTTGGCCAGCATGGTGAAGGGTAGGCCTACTATAAACCCCAGGGGGGTCGTACAGGTGTGCCAGAACTCTGTATATGTTTCGCATGGTGGGTGTGGGTTTCTCCAGCATACGGTATTCACACCTCAAGGTGTCTGAATTGCAGAGCCAGCGGAATCCCAGGGCGAGCTCCTGTGGATCAGTGCCTGACTCATTGAGCCACAACTCAGTGCTCTCAGATCTGGCTTCTTTGGGCAGGTGGCTGATGACCTCAGGGGTGTTACTGGCCCACTGGTGTAGCTCGAATCCACCAGTAGCCAACAGTGATGTCAGTTTGGCTGACTATGGTCGAACACGTTTCTGCAGCGCAAAGGTAGTACAGCACGGCCTACATGGGGTGCCAAATGGAAGGACTTGCCATGTGTAGCTGCTGGGTGGTTCATCTGGCTTCAGGTCTCGCCACAGGAAGCATATCAAGGGCTTGTCCTCTGGGAGCAGCCTCAACTGGTGAAACATGCTTTTGATATTGCTGCTGACAGCAATCACATGCTCTCAGAAGCGCAGCAGTACACTGAGCAGACTGGAACTTAAAGTGGGCCCAGGCAAAAGCAGCTCGTTGAGGTATTTTTCCTTGTACACAAAAGAACTGTTGAACACAATCCTGTTCTTTCCTTTATGGCATGTGATGTAGGATGAACCAGGACTCGGCCTCCTTAGGCGCCTGAAGCTGTGACATGTTCTTCGCCCTGGGGAGCGGAGTAGCGTAGCGCAGAATCCCATCAATCTTTACTTGTGTGGTCTTCGCCTCCTGTAGGCGGACTGCTTCCTGAGCCTGCCTGGAGAGTGTGACAAGCTTTGCACTCGTGTAGGGCAGAACACCCAGCTGCCACAATCTTTTGCACTCTGTAGAAGAGAGGGTGGAGACCTGCAGGCACCTTTATGATGGTGCCTACTGTTTGCTGTACCTGGTCGCCCCTGTAGAGTCCAGCCCAACTTCTTCACCACCGCTGGTCCCCCGTGGCTCCACTGGAGTGATTAGGGGTGTATCGAGGTTGTCCTTCATCACAGGCCCTACCTAGCACCCGGCGCAGTGCGGCGCAAAGTCCGACACAAGAATCTTTGCTATTTTAAGTCCAGCGCCCACACCGTTTAAATACCAAATGCCCCTGCGCTCATCTTTGCGCCCTTGGGCGTGCTGGTCTGTGTTCAGGTGAATTCTTGGCATATTGCTGTTTTGAGGCTGTGGGAGTTGATCGCGCCATTGGGCAACAAAAACCTGGTCTATCATTATTTTAATAGCGCATTAGTAAAATGGGCCTTGGCTTCTGCACAGCGCGCAGACACTCTGCTTGTTACACACACACAAGGAGGCGCAGCAGCACACACACATGAAAAAAATGAAAAATAAAAATATGAAGGTGCACATTCACCATCATAATAGCAATGTGCCAAGGTAAAAACGTCCCTGGCTTTTAAAGGGAATGGGAGATGACGCTCTGATTGATTTATTGCATGTTAGGCCCAGAACACACCAATGACTTAATGAAGACACTAAGTACAACCCTTTTGAACCATGCGCCCAGCGCATTAACCCTTTTTCTGCCATCAATCTAGCAAAAGTGGATTTGGACATGCTCTAAACACACCTGCGCTTCACGCCGTGCTCTTAGATGGTTCAAATAGGGCCCTCACAGTTCCATAGTGCCACTCTCAGCTTTCCAGGGACCTACAGAAGACATGGGCTCTGGCACTTGTCAGATTGAAATCATCTACCAGACAGCAGAAGGGTTTTTTTCCCTCTCAATATACTTTAACTTTATTTATAAAGAAAATTTGACATACAGAAAAATCTTCCTTTTCCAGCTTTGGTTAAGAAATTGACATTCAGACATTACGGTACATAACATGCAAACCCCAGGCCATACACAACACACTACGCTTTTACATTTTTTGCTCATTTTTTGTGAAGCTGTGCATTAATGTTCAGCTGGAAGTAAAAGGAGGACTTTGGTGCAAGTATAAATGATCTGTAGATGACCTTGTAGTGTGCACTCTTAGATCAGATACATCTTTTATTTGCTCGGCATGAGCTTAACAAGGCCAATTTCTCCTTCTGTGTTTATATAAGTATTCTTGTTTTGTTTTTTTAAATGCTATTCTTTGTTAACATTAAGAAAGTTAGAGGGTGTTAGTGCGCATTTACAGACAACAATTCTTTTGAAAGGGCAGACATCATTCATTCATTGTACAATCAAACACATCTCTTTGAATTGCAAAACTACAAAAAACTCAACTCATTATAAAATGTGGCACTACATACTGTGTACTGATAATCATTTGCTATTAGAACACAACAATGTGGAACTCTTTGGATAACACCTGTATTGTATATATATGGTGAAGCAAAACTGGCCGAAGTTGAAGAATATTTCAAATGTCATAAACAGATGTTCAAATGATGACTTTTGATGTGGTAACATAGAAGAAAATCCCAAACACAAAATAATGTTGAAGAAATTAAAGCGATATAGAAAGGTTACTCTTTACAGTGCTGAAGAGTAATTGATTACATGGCTTTTTATTGTTGATTAATATATCAGTAACTTTTAAAAAGTCGTTTTAGCCCCCAGGTGACTTAAAGGGTTAATATGCCAACACGACTACGTAGACAATGGAGAGAATGAGGACACCGATGCCGAGTCCCAGGCCCACGTGGTTCAGTGTCCGGGCCATTCTGCTGCTCCGCTCTGCCCCCAGCTGGTCCCCAATGTGGTTGGATTCCCGCGCCTAAAGGTGAGAAAAATGTTTACAATGAGATAGGGGTAAGTTAAAAAAATGATATCAAACTAAGGTTTCTTTTTTAAACATAAGGTAATCATCTGAATGACAACCAGACATGTGCATTTCGTGATCAAAGTATGTGAGCTCAACAGCGGCCACTGTGGCCACCAGTGGCAATGACAGGGAGGTGGTACAGGAAACAACTTAATGACCGCTGAGCGTAATCCCAGGTTCATTCTGAGGGTTTCTGTTTCTATTTCTCGTTTCCCTCACCTGCGTCTTCTGATAAGTAGGTGACAGTAGGTAACCGGCTATACCGGCTCCAAAAACTGAAGCACAATCCCAAAGCAAGAGCTCTCCGTCTCGCTTGTGGCTCACACAATCCTACGCTGTGCGTGCGCAGCAGTTGTAACCAGTTAAAACACACATTCCTTGGGCGGCCAGATAGCTCAGTTGGTAGAGCAGCCCCTTTCATATCTTCAGGTGTCCTGTCAAAAATAAAAGGCTGAAAACGCCCCAAAATATCTTTAAATAAAAAATTACATTCCGCAGTCCACGTCCGTTATGCGTTCAATGTAGCCAAAGTCCCGCAACCTTGCCCCTACTTTCAACGGTTACTAACTGCTGCTAAGTAGTTGTGTCATGTGTAAATTAATGTTGTTTTTATTTGTTTTCAAAAATAATGTGCAGTAAACGACAATTGTGCTAGTGGTCATGCAGTTAACACAGTCACACAGTTTGGACACACTTTTAGCTCTGTTTTTGGTTTCCACCAACTCTTTGGGGAATATCGGTCTCTGAATGCTCCACTACGTCCACCTGCTATGTGACAGCCACTAGAAGTTAAAATCAGAAGAATGTTTAATCGTCCCGACAGTAAAAAAAGAAGACAGGCAGGAAAACAAGCAATTTAGTAGGAGTGCAAACATTCACTGCTTGGCATGTATAGCAAAATAGACTTAGACCACAATAGTACAGGCTGGAGTTGTATTCATATTAGTACGTATGTAGTAGTAATATGGATACAATGAAAAATGCATCTTTTATGCTCAACTTTGGCCTTCCATCTACACAAAGTCTGTCTTTCACTTTGAAGCAAAGTTGAAAACTCTCTCCAGTTTAATTTGATAAAAGCAACTTTTCAAAGAATTACTGAGCTTTTCAAAAACATTCATGTATTTGAAGGGTTGACCCTGGACTAACAGCCATGCCAGTCAGTCAGTCAGTCAGTCAGTCAGAGTGTAGTCAATTAGAAGCACATACCTTCCCTTTTCATACAATACAAACACAGCTTTAATTCCTTATCTATAAAAGGTTAAATAGAAAGTGAAAACAAACACATACTCTCACACCCTCACCGCTGTTGTTTATACAACTGAATGTTTGAGTGTGTGTGTGTGTGTGTGTGTGTGTGTGTGTGTGCGCGCGTGCGTGCGTGGGTGTGTTTGGTAGGTTTTGTGAGAAGGCCCTGTCTTCTGTAGAAATGCTGGTCAGGATTACCAGCAGCTGTCTGGCTCGCTTTCAGCCTCTGCTCTGAAAGCCTCTAGTTTTGATCTGTGTTGAATTTGACGCATACCATAATAAAGCTTTATTTCCTGATGTATAGGAAACATTTTTGCATCATCTAGGGAAATACGTTTTTTCACTTTTGTGTTAAAAGTTGAAGAGATTATTAGCTTAGTTTAGCATAAAGAATTGAAGCAGTGGGAAAACAGCTAGCTAAGCTCTGTTCAAGTTACTCTGTTCAACTTTTACTCAACAGGTTTCGAACATATTCAAAAACCTAACGTACCAACTATTAGATTCTGTTATCTATGGACAGAGCTATAATGTTCGCTCTTTCTATGCGATTTTTTGTTGTTGTTGTTGCTGGGGAATATTTAAGCCTTTATTACACAGGATAGCTGAAAGTGTCAAAGGCGAGAGAGAGGGGGGGATGACATGCAGCAAAGGGCAATTGAACCTGCAGCCGCTGCGGAAAGGACCGGGCCTTTGTACATGGGGCGCACGCTCTAAGAGGTGAGCTACACAGACGCCCCAATGTTTCCTGTTTCAACAAGATTAGACATCTTCTTAACCAATCAGTGCAAAGCCTGAATCAGGGAGTCAGGGTGTCTGGAGCTGTTCATAATGGACGCTGCACTGTCACATAACTATAAGGTTTATTGTAGTAAGATAGTAGTTTATTGATGTATTATTTCACTGTTGTGAAATGGCTGAAGGGCCATACACAATGTATGTCTTAGTACTTTTTATGAAGTGGGCTAAATGTTGTAAGTCACATGTGAAACGTCACATGCACATTTATTTAAACAGACTGCAAAAAAATGTAATGTGAATACGGGATTTTCTTCCCTGTTCGAAAAAATACAGGAGCCACACATGTAAATGAAAAAATTCTCTGGAGTGGTCTGTATAAAAAACGTTGTTTTCAGGTCAACTTTATTATCCCAAATAAGGAAATGTGTGTGGTCAAGAAGCATATACACAATACAATCATCATAAAAAACGCTATAAACACACCCACACCCACACAGACAGACGCACACACACGCACTTCCATAGTCAAAATTAAAAGCTCATTTTGCTTCATTTTTGATTTAAAACCGAAATCATGACACATCTAATACACAGACACTCACAAAAAATACTACAATTTGATATATACAATGAGGATATATGTATACTGTATATATACACAGTATATTACACCATTCAAATAATTACAAATAATAGTACTATTCCTCATGGCCTTGACCAAAACACCATCAGATCGTATCATTTCATTGTCTCGTTGCTGAAGGAAAAGACTTTTTAAATCTAGCTCTTCTCATTTCTTTTGCAGAATCTTTCCATCGCCCCGGCAGCTGAGCTGAAACCTGCTGCGCAGAGGGGGAGTAGGGTGTCTAGGTTGGTAACTGACCCATTTAAGAAGGCACAAATCCCAACATATAATTCAAACAACAACTATTTGACTGAAGGCCACAAAACCATATGAAAAGAGTCACTACTGCTAGGAATCCCGTTGGCGATACACACCTTTATAATCAAAGGCTGATTTTGAGGAAGTGAAAGTGAATTTACAAACGTCAATCAGTGTAGTTCCTCCAATAACTGCAGTTCCGCTGATTGACTACCCCCTTAATAAAGCTGCAGTAGGGAGTTCTGAGCAAACGTGGACTTAGCCTAAAAATTTGAACAAGCACACCTAACAGGTCCCTCCCCCTTTCTCTCCGC
>NC_048412.1:9081074-9100222 GCF_013103735.1 Etheostoma cragini
CCCCCCCCCCCCCTCCACAGCTCCTCCCCCACAGCGGAGCCTGCCGCGACCGCGCAAGCTAGTAAGCAGGGCCACCGGTGCTTTCCACATCCTCTTGGACAATACAGGGGATTTATTCTGAGGACGGTATAGCTGTCGTGTGCTGTGCTTTTAAAACTTTGAATACTTAATTTTAAAAAAATTGCTTATTTCAAATATATTAAAAGTTTTGTACATTTTTTTTACAATAAAAGGGTCTAAAATTATTTTTATATAATTGCTCATTTGTGAGAACAAAATCAGCACTTTACTACACAGCACATTACTGAATTACCTTTTGGATCAATTTAAAACACTAAACTTTCAGTAGGAATGATGAATCACTGAGGAAGCTCACTAAGCCAAGGAATAACAACATCTTAGAAATATGTCTTAGGTTTTATTTTGCATATGGGTAAAATATATCAGCTTTTTTTGCAAAGTACTCCTGCACAAGGAAATACTGAACATTTTGTCAATGCGAGTGTATGTGTTACTCAGTATAGAGGAGTGTGTAGTAACGTACGGGTGCCAACGTATGGCAGTAGTCAGTAGTAACATGGGTGTCATTTAGTGACAGCAGAGAATGACGGCTCTGGTGCTAGTGGCGGACTTTTCAACAAACAAAACGAAAAGAGTTTTAAAATATGCGGAGGATAACTTGGGTGAAAAAGCTGCGAGACATTTCAACATTGAGTCCAGGAGAATCCGAGACTGGAAGAAACGGCTGGCTAGCTGGAGGTGGGAGGAAAAGAGTTAGCCTGGAGCTAGGAACGAAGCTAGCCAGCTACCCTCTGTAACGTTAATCAGATACTGGTACGACTACTGTAGGATCTTATTGTAATCTGCCAGCAATACTGTAGTACCTGTTTTTGAAATAAATACCGGGTACATTTACAGGGTTCAAACTGACACAATGGTGGGGTTTGGTTATTCTGAACCAAATTGCTCTGTCGCCCTTCTGGCTGTTGTTGTATGGGGACATTTTTTGGTAATGTTTCCTAAAAAATGAATGATCTCTGTCCACTGGAACGCTATGGCTTTTCATTTAAAACAGTTTATTTAAAACATTTTACATGAGCAAATACGGTATGTACTTGGGTTAATGGTGTTTTTCTTCCAAGCGAAAAAAAGAAAGACGAGCAGGACCAAGAACAAGAAGAACACATGAAGTTTTCCCAGGAGACTTCTAGGAAAATGTAACAGAGTTCTTCAGGAAATAAAAAGGGGAGAGACCTAAGGAGGCTGTAATAAACCTGCATCAAATAAAAAAAGAATGCAGACTGAATCCTCTTTGAATAAAAAAGAATTCTGAAATGCCATGTAAAAAAAGTTGTATACATGTATCACAGGCTGTTATACAAATATCGGGTGGATGTAAAAGCTTCTTTAGAACGGCAGCTTGAAAGTTTCTTCATATCCGTAAATTATATTATACAGACGGGTGCTTACATTGTCTTTGATGCGTTTTGCAGATTGGCTCAGCTTTTCTAACAGGGTATGTACAGCAATCCTTTAGTTAAATTTACTACTTTTTTACTACCTTCAGAATTTTTTTTAAAACCATCACGACACTGAATTGCAAGTGTTAATCAGCAACCTTTCTATTATTTACACAGATTTTGACATTTATAACATACAGAAATGAATAGATTTAGAGACAACATATCATTAACAACATATTGCAACATATCCATTTTTATGTTTAGTGGATTGCATATGCGGCCAAAGTGCGTTAGCTCCCATCCAGCTGACATTGATTTTTTTTTTTTACACACTGAACAATAAGCCTGCCTGTTATTCCCTACTACAGGCCTGAGCCATTCCTTAAACTCTGGGTTGTTCACCCAGCTATCGGAAAATTTGCATTTGCCTATTAAAAGACGACGATCATTGAAGATATGGCTTGAAGCACGTCTAAAATAAAACGTAAGCCAGCCACTTCTGTTGAGCGCGCAGTGTTCTGAGATGTCCAACGACCACTGAATATGACGTCAGCATCAAACATAGACGAAAAATCTTTGATTATGTGCCCAGACATGCAAAAGCCAGTATTTAATTGCGAACGCAGGATAGAATCTCATTCAGAATAGGACACCTGATAGTCTGAAAAAAATAATACCTAAATTTAAAAAAAATAATACCTCTGAGACTCCATTTAACACTTTTAATGGCCTTAAATTTGACAATTTTGATTTATCACTTTTTAATAATTTTTAAAACCCTGGGGACACCCTGTCTAAGGATTATTTTTGTGGCATTTTTAAGCCTTTGCTTATAGAGGACAGCTTAAGACATGAAAGGGGAGAGAGAGGGGGAATGACATGCAGCGAAGGGCCGCAGGTCAGAGTAGAACCGGCGGCCACTGCATCGAGGGGTGAACCTCTATAACCTCTACCAGGTGAGCTACCCAGGCGCCCCGGCTCAGCTTTTCTGCTGCTGCCTGACTGACTGCCTGCCTGCAGTACTGTCTGTGTGCTCTGTCTCTGTGAGTGGGCCTGTGTGGTTGTCACTGTCTGTCTGTCTGTCTGTCTGTCTGTGGTTTGCTGTTGTGTGAGCTGTTTGAGTCATAGTGAGGAAGGATGGAAATTACAGGGCAGGGGGCTGATTTTTGTGAGAAAATTGCAGAGGGCCGAACCCAATAGAGCTGATGAAAGACAGGATGGAACAGATACTGTAAGTCTATCGGGCCTTTCTCACACACAGAGACAAGAAGAAGAGTCACGCTTGTTAATGCAACATGGGAAAATCTCTGCCACACAGTTATGCGTTGCTGCATTTTCCCCTGTGTCTCTGACTTTTCCCATCACAATGACCATTTGTTTTACAACACCTCAACCAAAATCCCCCACCCCTTACTTTCAATCCCACAGTTTGACCTAGGGCTGCTCAATTATGGCAAAAATAATAATGACGATTATTTTGGTCAATATTGAAATCATGATTATTTAACATGATTACTTATTAACCTAAGGATATAATGGATAGTGTACAGGGTATAATCTTTTAGTGCCCTTGATGGATGGATGGATGGATGGATGGATGCATGGATGAATGGATGGATATTTCACAGAAAGAGTCTTTGGATAAAAACAAAATCTGTTTTTACTACTGAGTCGGTTCAGCTTTACAGATATCTCACACATCGTTACACAGCTAATGAACAATTCTAGATACACAATGTGCATCTCACACACATCCAGCACATAGACGGTACCTTAGAATAACGTTACGTGACTCATGTTGACTCATTTTACATACAGTTTAACAAAAAAACTACATACTGAGGAACATTACTATTTTTTTTCATCTTGGTTACGAGCGGTAGGTCTATGCACCCCCACTAAGCTGGAAGAAGTTTTAAACAGTAAGGTAATACAGCGTGTCGGGGGAATACAACGTCTACTACAGTTCCTCACCCAGTGTCCTCTTGCTGATTCCAAAGCATACAGATTTTTGTTCCCAAGTCATGCCAGAGGCCAAATGTAGGATATGTGTTGATGTAGTATATTATATGGAGGGCGACCAGGATGACCAGTTCTGATAGTTGGTACTCCTAAGGTCAACATGTTCCTTTACGCTGGATTAGAAAGAGAGTATCCGAGTATAACCAACTTTACAAAATGGCACTGTCATGTCCCAAATTGTCAGTTTCCCTCACAATTCTCTGAACACACCGCAGTGCATCAGTGAATAAAGATACCAATGTTTTCCTCATTACCATTTACTGCCACATACAACAACTGTTCTTGAAAAATAAAGTAAAGCAAGCCCATCGGATAATGATAACTCAAATCTGCCCTGTTAGCCAGATTAAGGAAGTGAGAATTTAAATTGCCTTTCTGATTAATCAAACAAACTTTCTTTTCAACTATACTCTCTCATACACAACTATACACTCACTCACACACAACTATACTTTCTCTCTCAAATACCCAACTATATGCTCTCTCACACACATCTATTCCCTCTCACATTCATTATTATACTCTCTCACGTACATTATTATATTCTCTCAAATACACTACTGTACTCTCTCACATACACTGTTATACTCTCTCACATTCATTATTATACTCTCTCACATACACTGTTATACTCTCTCACATACACTATTATACTCTCTCACATTCATTATTATACTCTCTCACATACACTATTATACTCTCTCACATTTATTATTATACTCTCTCACGTACATTATTATACTCTCTCAAATACACTACTGTACTCTCTCACATACACTATTATACTCTCTCACATTCATTATTATACTCTCTCACGTACATTATTATACTCTCTCACATACACTATTATACTCTCTCACATACACTATTATACTCTCTCACATACACTGTTATACTCTCTCACATACAATGATATACTCTTTCATACACACTACGATACTCTCTCACATTCATTATTATACTCTCTCACGTAAATTATTATACTCTCTCAAATACACTACTGTACTCTCTCACATACACTATTATACTCTCTCACATTCATTATTATACTCTCTCACATACACTGTTATACTCTCTCACATTCATTATTATACTCTCTCACATACACTGTTATACTCTCTCACATACACTGTTATACTCTCTCACATTCATTATTATACTCTCTCACATACACTACTATACTCTATAACATACAATGATATACTCTTTCATACACACTACGATACTCTCTCACATTCACTACTATACTCTCTCACACAAAACTATACACTCACTCACACACACACAACTATACTTTCTCTCTCACATACCCAACTATATGCTCTCTCACACACTATTATACTCTCGCACATACAGTACTATACTCTCACACATACAATGCTATACTACTACACACACACAAACGCACAAACTCAGCAATACTCTCTCACATACAATGCTGTACTCTCATACACATACTACAATACTATCTCACATACATGACTATTCCCTCTTTCATACATGTACAAGGATTATAATACTGTGTGTGTGTATGAGTATAGTGGTGAATATGCAAGATTATGATAGTGTGTTTAAGATGTGTATGAAGTATTTCCTAGTTGGCCTCTCATTCGCATGCACGTGTCATTCAGAGCACAAGACAAAATAAGAGCGTGCTTGCAAAAAAGAACATGGCAAAATAATCGTTTTTTCTCGATTATACTATTTTGGTGATCGTTGGGAGCCAAAATCCAAATTTAATTAATTGCACAGCCCTAGTTTGACCCCTGACTTAGCCCTAAGCCCTCACCAGATTGTCTGATGTACCTGTAGTCAGTATACGGGTACCTGTTTTTGTTCATACAGTTACATCCACAGATGCAGGGACACAGGCTCTATGTTCTGCAGGTATTTTTAGGTTACCAGGGCTCAAGTGGCTGGTGTTGCTTATGTAGCCCAAACAGACATAGCCTCTAGGCCGCAGCCTATTTCAGGGTCGCCAGCCTCCTCAAGGTAAGCTTTGTGTGATTTTCAACTTCAAAGGTCCACTGGGTGGGTCTTTAAAATCCCCCTTCTGGAATTTGGTATAGGCTGGCTCTTTGGGCTAAGACCCACACATGAGAAAAAAGACACTACAAGAAGTTCTCAACATGGGATGAAACACTGGATAGATTTGAACAATTATTGACTATGACAGGCCAGACGTCACAGTGTTTTATAGCTTTAATTTGTAATGATCAGTCAGTTCACCTTAAAGCTGCAGCAATCAATATGTTTATACCAACATTGGATCAAATTACACAGACAATGATCACCCAACTCTCCAGTTCCCTTTAGCTTCATGGTTTTTAGTACCTTTCAGATCATTGTTTTAGTTTTCTGGCATGTAACCAAGCTTTCAAATGCCTTCATTCCAAGCATAGCGGGCAGCTGTTCTCAGGAAAAAAACTCTGATAAACTATGAACCTAGCACGTAATGTCACAAAGTCGGCCGGTGAACACAGTGGAGCATTTAACTGCTTAAATATAGATATTTTTTTGCTGATTTAAATGGAGAAAGATTATTGGACTTAAATTCATCAGGACACAAATGTTACAGTAAGTCCAATATTAAGGGCACGTCTCCAAATATGCTGACATCGCTCTGTATGTATAATAGACAACTGTTCACCATTACATTTTTATAAGGTCTTACGTCAGTGTTGTGTTTACAGCTTGTTTCTCTACCCTCCAAACTGACCAAATCAACCAATCAATCAATCGTACACTGGTTACCATTAAAAAGCCAATCCAACGATAGCAATGTGCTTTCCTACGATGTGACAAGTGCATGTGAATTAAACATTAAGATGTCACATTTTTACTAATTTAGAGACAGACTGGTATGCTAGCTTGCTTGCAACGAGGGGTAATTGTTTAGTGGTGCAGTGAAAGAGAGAGGTATATTAAGGCCTTTATATTAAATATCACGGTACAGTAGTAGTAGTAGTTTATTATTGTTACACAAGTAGTTATGTATATCTCGTTGTACGTTTGCCATCTAATGGACGTAATGTGCCAAAAATAGTTATTCCAATAGTTTGAACCTGTGTGTTTTAGAAGTAACATTCAAGCGTAATTTTGCACCAGTTTTGACAGATCTATGTGTATTGGATTGATCGGATGAGAGAAAAAAATGAAAGGAGCCTTAGGTGTGCCTGTCACAGTCAACAGATGAACAGCCAATCAGATGAATTGTCTGTTCAGCCAACGGCCGACAACCCCAAAATCCGGCCGACGGTTGGTCACCATTGGCCGGACTAGGACCGACGGTCGGCCTGGTGTGTCAGGGCCTTTAGGTCCCTGCAGATTACTGCCTGGATGTTCATCCACTGTCAATAAGAGCTTAGCTGTGAGGAAAAGCTCATGCTTTTACAAACAAAGGACCATTTGACAACGCCGTCAGAGAAGCGAGGAGTGGCTTGGAGCGGGACACACAGAGGCCCGATGTCTGAGTCTGACAAAAGCATCTCTTGTCTGGACACTCCAGTTGCTACTGTGTTGAGAATTTCAACTCTCAAGTCTTATCCTGAGTCCCGGAAAAAAAGTTATTCTCATTTTCCCCCAATCATAAAAGTCCTGCAAAGTGAAAATTGCCAGACAATGCTCATTTTCATTCTAGTTCCATTGTCCAAGTATTGTGTTTCTCAGCAGAAAAGCTTTAAAAACAGAAAAACTTGACAGTGGCATTAAGTCGGTTTCCAAACAGGTTTGTTTGGAGTTCCCTTTGCCTGAGCGATAATGTTAAGTGAGACACATTCTAGCAGCCAGCCACTCCCCTTGCTATCATGTTTCGTCTCTGCCTTCTTTTCTGTTTAGCTTTTCAGCTATAAACTTTTATACGTCACACACACACACACACACACAAACACACACACACACACACACACGTACACACACACACACACACACACACACACACGACTGACCCTCTTTATATCTG
Source organism: Etheostoma cragini (assembly GCF_013103735.1). Lineage (NCBI taxonomy): Eukaryota > Metazoa > Chordata > Actinopteri > Perciformes > Percidae > Etheostoma > Etheostoma cragini. The sequence goes on from NC_048412.1 coordinate 9,088,521, forward strand.
TCTTCTCTGCCCTCAATCTCAAAATCTGAGACTTTCTTTCAGGTCTTCTTTATTATTTTTCTCTATCTTTCTTCTGCATCTCTCTAGGTTCTATCTCCTCCCAGTTCATCCCGCTCTTTGATAATGTAGCCATGTGAGAGAATATTTGGGACACAATGACCTACCCACTAAATAAGGCATGGTTTCCTCTCCCTCCCACTTTTCAAGGGAAATCAGGGAGGCTCCCTGTACGGCGGGTGCCCAAAAGGGTTTACTTAAGGGGGGGTTCGACACTGACCGGCAGACCTTTGTGGCGTGTCATTCAACTGCAAAAAAAATCTTACCCCTTGTGTTGTCTTCCCGTCAACCATGCAATTTTGTGTTTTTCTGGGTAGAAATTTCAACATTTTGTAGTTCTTTTTCCACACTTTTATCTGCGGTTTTGTTGCATTTATTCCAATGTTTTTCTCAGTTTTTGTAATTATGCTTTTGTTAATTCTTTGAGAAGATTTTGGCGCTTTTACAGATGTTATTTGATGTTGGGTTTTTTTAATCTCTTTTTTTTTGTCACTTTTTTCAGCAATTTGAAAGAAAATGTTTGCAGATTGTTCCACCATTTCTTTTAATGTTCTTTAGTCATAGTTCTGATATAGAAAGTTTTTGTAAATGGGTCTAATATGATATAATAATAATTGACCCGAGGAAAACATGAGGGTTAAAAGAAATTGGGTAAAGGAAATAGAAGACAGCCATTAGCCATTTTCATCTTAACAACCAGGACCCAACCACCAACAGTTTCAGAGTGCTATGTTTCGGTTTCTGAAGGGAAATAATTTAAACATTCAGGATATGGTAGGTTAGTGTTTGTGCTATTGCGGTGTTCCCTCAGATGTCTTAAAGGGGTATTCCGGTCTATTCGAACATGTAGCTCTGTTGTTTGGAAATTTGGACGCGGCGTGGCGTTAGCACCCAACAGGCTTAAACAGGGCAAGTTTTAAACATGTTTTTAGCCTCTTAACATGTTGGAAATGTCATTACAAGTGCCTACCCACATGCAGTGATACTTTCAGAGGGAACACAGTGAATCTGACTGCAGTAGATGTGACAGAAAGGCATAAAAGTTGTGTTAATCCATACCTCCATACCTTAATATAACTGTTAAACTGTGTGTCAGCTATATTTATGTGTTTTGCTTTCGCCCAGAATCACAGGCCTTCCCAGCTATCTTTAAACACTCGAGGCCAGGCTTCTCCCCTTTCCTCTCATTGCTGTTTTCATCTTGCTTTTGCGATAGTACAGCTGTTCAAGGCACGGAGCTGGGAGGGGCATTTCAATGTATGAAGTGGAGTTTGCTCCTCAGTCGTTCTCTGTTCTCATTGAAGTGTATGAGATTGACTCCTTGTGCAAGTAAACTGGGCTCAAGAGACGTCTTTTGGTTATTATTTTTCTAACAATTTCCTGTTTTCCGGTAAAGTCCACATTAGTTGATTGTCGAAAACAGACTGTAACCCGACACCAGAGTGGGACCAGGGGAGCCGAGCGGCTGGCTGAAGCAGGTCAAAAGTTCAAAAGCCCACTGTTGCTTAGTTACCTATGCGTAATACTCAACAGCTCTTGAACTCTTTTAGCTCTGCCGGCTTAGTTTTTCTCTTTACTGACAGCAGTCCAAATTTCCAATCAACAGAGCTTCATGTTGAAATCAACCTGAATTCTGGCTCATTCAGATCAGAGAATGTACGTGGGTGTGCGTTTGCCAGCTGCATTACGTAACCAGAAGGAAGGGCAGAAAGAAAAAAACAAAGACATACAATACAGAAGACTGAAGTCTGAAGTCAACAGTAGTCCATGTCTGATTTAGAGGAAACACTACAGGAATATAAAGTGAAGTTCTTCACCAGGCTTTACTCAGGGTCAACAAATGATTTTCAACTGATCAGCAAAGTGGACTTCAGTCTAACCACTCGGCTGTATTTACCAAGCTGGGTTGTAAAGAATCAAACAATTCAGTATGGCTTTATGTTTTTAGCCACGCTAGAAAGTAGCTCTAGGGATGGCAATGTCAGCCTGTCGTTGCTGCGCCACTTTAGTCTGGACCGTAATGTCTTTGTAAGGGCATTAAGGAGGTGTATAATAAATATAAAATAACTTTGGTCATCCTTTCCCTTTTTTGCTTTATAATGCTGTCACCCGGCTATAATTTTGAGGGTCTAAATAATTGCAAAACTAATGACTTAGTATTCAGGGCTGGGTATCGTCAAGGATTTTCCAAATCGATTCAAATCAATATTATTCCTGAATCTTGGCCTAGTCAGCTCAGTCCTTCAGCTGTCCATTTCCTGTCTCATACAGTATCTGTTCATTACTTTAACAGCCTTGAAAGCAGGGGCCAAACCAGGTTACGCGCTGAGTGACTGCTCCATGTTGCAGTCACAGTGTTCTGCTTCCAAAGATGCAGATAGGCACCAGTCAAACGACCCACTGGCCATAAATTAACTTTAATGGACTTTGCTCTGCAAACATTAACCGGAGATTGTTCATTAAAGAGCAGGAGAGGAGTCTGCTCCACAATAATGTAGGATCAACAGAGAGTGTTGTTATAGCACAGAGGAGAGAGATAATAAGCCCCTTTCTGAACAGACTGTTCAAGGTGGAAATGTTGCTCCTTTTTCTGCCTCACCATTCTGTAGAAAATACGAACACTGAGTGACAAAGCTGTTTCTGCAGAGCTAGTAATAGCGCCAAATCGATGGTGTTATGACGACTTATAGTGCTGGGCGGCATGACCAAAAATTAATATCACGGTATTGTTTAAGATTTTGGCGGTTTCACAGTATAAATAGTACGGCAGGGCTAGACATCTTAAATCCAGTGTGTTAATCCTAGCCCTGAACCCGTCTTTCCCGACGGTCTGTAGTGGGACCGTCGCTGGATTGTTACTGAATTCATTAGGTTGCTCTGGTGCGTGCTCAGGTCTTAGTTACGTTAACACGGCAGAGTAACGTAAAGTAACGTTACAGTTAACACCATTTTTAAAAACCAAGAAATCTCGAAACAACAGACACGGCTCCTGTCTTCTGTGGCATCATGTTCGACCGGCTCTGCAGCTTCGTTTTTGGGACTTCCATGTCTATCCTATCCTATCTTAACTGTAATGTAACACCGAAGAGCACTACTGTTTACCCACACACTTGTCTTGTTGCTACCTAATGTGTTTTTGTGTATATCTAATATATGTGTCAGTGTTATGACATCTTTATGTGCAATATGTTTTTGATCACAGACAGGAGTAAGTCTACTGTGGCGGCACAAGCACACGCACATGCACACACACACACATCGGATGAGTTTATAAAGAGTTTGTCCTCTGACCACATGGAAACAACCAAGCAACGTTTCCTCCCAATGACGTGTGTTGTGCTTTTCTCCCATGTGTCACTTGAATAAGACAAAAGTCATTCACTTTTTGGGTAACCTCAAATGACAAAAATACATGACCACCTATAAACTAAAGAATCCATCCTACAATTAGGCAATGCTTAACCTACTTACTTTATAACCTTCTCAAGTATTAAAACAACAATCCAGTTTATACAGATAGATAGCTGATATTTCGCTTGACTCTGGATTAGAGTTTCACAACACATAGCAGCCATTTTTGAATTACATGTTAATGTTTAATTTCTTATGCTGCACTGTAACTTTTATTCTTGTGTTTTAGGTGTCTTAATGTTTCTATTTTTAATTCACGTGTTTTATCTGTTTTTATTATCTAACTGATTTTGTGTAAAGCACTTTGAATTGCCCTGTTGCTGAAATGTGCTATACAAATAAAGCTGCCATGCCTTGCCTTGCCTACATAACAAAACCCCCAAAACTTGGCAGACAAACGTCTGAGGATTACATTTTATTGTTGACAACATCCTCTATGTTCTCTTCCTCACAGACCTCCACCTCTTCCAGTAACTCCCATTGACTTCCCCAAACTTGGCTCACTTGCATGCACACACACTACGGTAATTCCACCCCCCTATCAGATAGCTTTTCTTACGCTGATTAGAGGGTTTTGCACACTCCTAGTTTTTCTTATTTTTTAATTTTAATCAATCCAACTGCAATATCAGTGCAACTTTGATTACAGCATGAGCTACATTTCCAACTCTGCCGTAACAATTAAGACTTTTTGGTTGGTGATTTTTTCTATGCTATTTATGTTATTCTTTAAATAATTTCACGATTCTTGTAGTAAACATTTAAGACAATACAGAAATGTGTGATGCAAGCTGTTTTTCTTATTAGCCACCAGCCACTGAATTGGACCTGAGAGAACTTTTTCTTCCACAACTCTATATTTGGCACATTTTCAGAATGAGATTGCCTGGATTTTGGCTGGGGGAACATTTTGCTCCGTGTGTTTTGCACCAGTCCGTAATGAATAAAAACACATGAGAATCATACTCACTGAGATGGAGTAGATGAGGGCAGCAATTCCAAGTGGAAAGCAGCAGCACAGCATGGTGAAGATGGAGTAGCACAAGTAGTCGTTAACTGGGTTAAGCAGCGGGCCATGAGTCACGAACACTGTGGGCTGGACAGTGACGGTGGCCTGTTGTCCTGGGAACTGCTGTCCTGGATAAGGCTGTTGTCCATATCCTGCACCCCCATACTGTGGCGGTGGTGCATAGCCCTGCAGGCCACAAAAATGAAATTCAATTTAGCGTTCAACAATAAGTTGTCTCGCATTGCCAGACCTTCCTCCAATGTAAAGCCTGACCGATATACTATTATTGGCCGATATTAGGTATTTTCCAAACTCGGTATTGGCATTTATAACGGCCGATAAAAATAAAAAATTATTAAAGAGAAAATAAAAAACGGTTAACTATGTTACGAGTGTTGGCGTTGCATAGTTTGTCCACCAGAGGGCGCTCTACAACCTCCCTGTCGGCAAAGCTGATTGTTGTTTTATTAATGTGTTATCGTTCAAAGGACTTTAAGTTTTATAAATTAAGTGACATCAGAACTTCAATTTATTTTTGATGTTCCTTTTTTCTGTTGTGACAATAAAACTAATTATTATCATATTGTTTTAGTCAAAACTCATACATAACTACAAATAACTTATATTACGGACTCTGTTTAGGTTTTGTTACGGGTTTCTGGATTCTTTTTTTAATTTATATATATATATATATATATATATATATATATCGGCCAATATCAAAACTAACAAATATTTGTATCGGTAACGGCCTTTGATAATCAATTAACGGTCAGGCTCTACTCGATTCAATGTACTTTAACTTGAAACATTAACTTCTTTATTAAATTATCTGAAAAATATCAAAATGTCTTAACAAGACATAGAAAACAATAGAACATAGAATAAAATAATAAAGTGCAATAAATGGTCATAGTGCAACATCTAGACACATTGCAAACTTCCAGGCATCTTTTCAAAAGGTACTAGGGGTGGGAGAAAAAATCCATACAGCATAATATCACGATATTTTCAGTAGCAACACTGTATCAATCCACAGGCGCAAGTATCACTCTTTTATCTTATCTGTGTTGGTCAGTTTGTCTGCTTGACAATCCCATTTTTCAGCAATAACATTAAAGTGAGATGAACAAACAGACAAATGTAACTTTCTAGATAAAACAAATGTTGACAAATTTTCCTTTTGGGGACATCATTTGAAATTGTGAAAAATTGGAAGTTGGAAAAAAGGTTATAAATTGCAATATATTGAACAATTTTGCAAACGTTAAAAAATTGCAATATCGTATCGTGACAGAAGTATCACAATTATATTGTATCGGGAGGGGTCTGGTGATACTCACCCCTAAAAAGTACTGTGCAGAGTTTCTAACAGTTGCGTGACCAGGTAAATATTGGAGATGTATATAAAAAAAAAATATATATATATATGTATATATTTTGTTTTTTAAATATATTTTTTAAATATATATTTATCTACTGTTTCTACTCTGTAAAGCAAATTTGAGCTTGGGAAAAGCACTATACAAATTAAATGTATTATTATTATTATTATTATTATTATTATTATTATTAAAAGCAGCATAGGGTCCAAAAGGACGCCAAGTTGGCTAATTTCCTCCTGAACAGGTAGCTAAGCATTAACTTCAGGCTAATTTATCACGACTACAAGGGATGAGAATTTAATGTCATTTCAACACTTGTGTACTCACATTGAATTATATAGCTAGAGTAACGTTACCCGAGTTGGTTACTTGCAAAAACAATTGAGACACTGGCAGTAAAGTGATCCCAATGGTTCCTGGCTAACCGTGGCTAACGCTGCCATGCTAAATCGGCAAACGGCTAATGTTACCAGAGGAACAGGCAAGCTAGCCATGGCTGTTTACAACGTGTGGCCTGTTCAGCGGCTGTAGCCAACAACGGTGAGTTATTTGAAGACAAAAGAGAGGGGCAGTTAGTTTTGCAGTGAAGTTTCTACCCACAAGCCATCTCTCTGATGAACAGCTGACTTCTGACACACAGTGTCACGTTCAATTCTGGTCAATAACCCAGTAACACTGTCTCTACAGCACCTGTTTAGCACCTGGTTCCACTTATTATTCCATTTATTAGTAAATAAATTATTTATTCATCATTCTCATTTCCTATTTCAGAACTGTTCATAATGTTCATATGTTCATACTGTTCATATTGTAATATAATACCATAATTATATTTATCCCAGTTTCCTTTGCACTATGCTCCACATTTGAATAATTTTATTGAACTCTTCATTGCACTCATGCCTCTATATTGTTTCTGTTTATAGTATGTATATATTGTGTATATATTAGTGTGTATATTTTGTTGTGGTTGTTTTGAATGTGTAAGAACAGTGTGAGTAACGATGCTCCAAAGGAAAATTCCTCGTATGTGTCCTCATACCTGACAAATAAAGCTGATTCTGATTCTGAACATGCATAGACAGTTAAAGAAATGGACCATCAGATCCCGTTGTTCTGGACAGAGACCAGTGAAGGAAAATAGAAGCACTTTTACGGTGTTGGCTAGGCTTTACTGCGCAACCTCCAACTGAACTTGACAACGTAGTTGTGACGTGGGCAACGTGTCTTTTAGTTGTAAGTCTTCTGGTAGTTGTGCCAAGAGAAATCTCAATCATTCCCAATAAGCAGAGACGGAGAGCGTAGGTCTATGTTAAGAGATAACATAGAGACAGGCTAACTACTGCTAACTAACATGCTAGTTAACATTAGCAATTAAACCTAAAAAGGTGATGTAAGTCCAAACTGTCTGCGAGCTTCTCCTGGCAATATGGTGATTTGTTGACTATGCAACAGCAAGTCGCTTGGTTGTGACACAGTCGTCTGCTACGGAGCCATAATATGAGGTACAAGGTAATGGAGCCTCTTATACATTGTCGTGTTTCTTTAGAATAAACAGTGGACAAACAGAGTCATGAAACGCTTCAGATATAAAGTTATTCACTGTTAAAAAAGCGCAAAAATGAATGGCAGTCAACGGGATGCAAACAGCAGGTGATGGCTTCGTGGCATTAAAATGGCGCCATAGGGAGCTACGCTTAGAGAGGCTTACCCCTTGTGAACATGCCAGTTTTTAGGTTGGGTCCCAGAAGTAGAAGGACGTGACTTTGGCCACTTCATCGTGACCTCCTTCTTCATTATGTATTGACTGGAACACTCTGAAGGGTAATCTTCCCCCATCAGTTCCAGAAGAGGAACGGCATCGACGCTGCTAACACAGTGCTTCAAAATAATGGGCATTGTCGGTGTGTTTGGTAATTTTTCGAACCGGTAGTAACGAATCTTGTGATATCCCTGTTCCTGGATAAAAGAAAACGTGCTCTGGAACATTGGCATTTCTTTAAATCAACCACAACCGTCTTGGGCGGCGCTATGCACCGGCCAAAGCCACGGTGCCGCTGCAAAGTAGCCTCGGGAAGGAAGTGGTGGAACGTGTAAGTTCAAAAGTTGTTTTAGCTAACAGAAAACTCGGATTGGACAGATAGTCTGCTAGCTGTCTGGATTTACCCTGCAGAGATCTGAGGAGCAGGTAACCATAGAAATCCACCAGAGTTTAAAAATACAACACAAAGACAGCAGAAGGTCACAGACATCTAGACGAAAAGGACATCGGGCAGAAATCCGGCAGCACCGGAGCAATCCCAAAATTGGTAGGTCGTAGATGCAGACCAAACAAAAAGGGGTGCCCAATGGCCCAGGAATGTGAAATGCCACGTCGGGCAAATGAAAACAACAACCCACTTGCCCGTTAGGGCATCACTGTATAATAAATGCATCGGAGAATGCTTGTTAAATGATTTGATTTGAATGTGCAGTTGGCCAATCAAGAATTAAGTTGGTGGTTGATGGACTTCTTTTCTTTACATTTGATGGGGTTTTGATGTTTGTTTTTTTATTTGAGTATATTTTTTTATGTTTTTTTTTAACATTCATTTTGATTTATTTTTTAAGTTTTGACTGCTTTTTGAAAAAAAAAATCTTTTTCCAACACTTTTGACATTTTCTCAGAAAAGAAATAACAATTTGTGGCCAACAAAAATTGCCTTCGGTCATTGTACATTTTTATAGACCTTAACGTTGAACCCTGCAATTCAAACTCTTTTCAAGTAGAAGAAGAAGAAAGAAGTTTTGGAATGGAAAAGAAGTACAGTAAATGGGGGGGGCTTCACATGAAACAAAACTTAAATTCAAACCACAAGCCCTGATGAGGGTGTGGCCGACTTCCATGAAAAAAAAAAAAAACTGAATTCAAACTACAATATGTTGTGATTGAATAAAAGTGAAGTGAAACTTGCTACAGTTTCTTGAACTGATTTTGGTGCTTTTAGTAAACTCAGTGGTGGCCAGTGGTTACCAGACTACATTCAGGCCATTAAGTCACAGTTACAAAAGTTCTTCCTGATTTCTTTACAATCAGTGACTAAAAAATATGACACTCCATGTTAATTCAATTTGGATAATGAGAAAAAACACATATATGAACTGTGATAATCTTGCTTATTATCTTGTTACCCTTCCAAGACTAAAATGTTAGCGTGTAGTTCTGTAAATATAAAAATATAAAATATAAAAATATACTATAGGAAAGAAAAGAAATATAGAGTTCTTAGTTCTTATCTAGTTCGGCAACTTTAATGTAGGCAACAACGTTAGGCCTACACTACAGTAATGAAGAAATGAGCGGATTAATATTAAACTGCTTTACGAAATTCTTTTTTCTATCATCCAATATTACAATAACGTTAACGTTGAATTACTACTAATTAAGAAAACTCTTCTCTCGAAGAAATTTGCGTTCAAATATATTAAAGATTAGCTTGTTAGCATATTAACGTTAGCAGTGTAATTGAAACAGAACAAAAATCTGTGTGGCACCCTTTTACCTGCCATCAAATTATTAAGAATTATAATTACCTATTATTTTTTTATTAATGAGGCCCGGTGCTGGGCTACTTCTAGTTACCTGCTGCTGTTGTGGGTATGCCATGCCGGGCTGGGGGTAACCCGGGTACGGTTGGTCCTGGTAGGGCGGAGGGGGCGCGTGGCCCATGGAAGTCTTCTCATCAGACCCAGACCATCCCGCTGGAGGAGCACTCGACTTACTGGGGTCCATAGTGCAACAGCTTGCCTCTGTGCTTTCAGAAGAAACTAATTTCCCTTTTTCAACGGCCGGACTCAAGTATTTATCGGTGAATGCACACGGGCTTTCTTTTTTACACTCCTGCTGCTACTAGCTGAATTCCCAAGTGATGGAACTTCATCGTATTTTCTGATTAGCCAGTGTCAAGTCACGCAGAATGAATAAGAAGATTCCGGTAATGACTTTCAAACTAAAAGCTCCATCGAACATGAACTGAGTTTTCTGATTGACGCAATGGGCGTAGGTGAATATTATCGGCTACTGACGCTTTATTGTGTCGTAATATGAGATGACCTGAGATGAGACAACCCTAATGTGAACTCTGGTGCGGGATTTAGCATATTAAAATAAATACAGTAAAAAAACAATCTTTTAACCCTCATGTTGTCCTCGGGTCAAATTGACCCGTTTTCCTATATCAATATTCTTGATGTATATACGTATGTATCTAGGCCTATGTAATGTAGGCCTATGTCAAACTACCCAATTGTAATTAGCCAAAATAAAATGATTGATTCCACACAACGCTCTTTGGCAAGTACAAATCTCTACTTTCATCAATTTTGGGGTGTCTTATGCAATTTTATAGCATTGAAGTAGAAAAAGTATTGATTAAAAATAGACATATTCCAGTCTGTGATTATCCATCAACATACATTCCTTTAATTTTTGTCTAAACAATTCCTCTAATCTCTGCTTTTCTAACTCAACCATTAGATAGGCTATGATTTCCTGTAAATGAAGTTTAGTGACCATTAATTCTAAAAATAACTGCAAAACTGAAGTTAATAGCGTTGAAAACGCCAAATAAAGTGACAAACGTTGAAAAAAGCACCAAAAGTGATAAAAACAGGACAAAAACGTAAGAAAGATAGATGTTAAGTTTCAATTTTGACGTAAGGACAACACAAGGGTTAAGTAGATTATGAGTGTAGGGGATATATTATTATAGATACCAGGCCTAATCATGGATTTTGTATAAATGTAATTGCCACTATTACTACAGTTGTTGGTTCTTATTAATTTCTTTATTTTCTGCTGTATTTCTTAAGAGATGACAAAACAGGCTAAAATCAGGAAGTAGCCACAAACACTAAAAGCTGATGAAGAAGATGGGACATTGGTTTAGTCATTTGGCTTCTATAGGGCTCTAGACAATGTCAGCAGAGGGCTTGCATTACTGTCTTTGTCCATTCCACTATGTTTTATGTATATTTGCACTATTTGAAGAAAGCCTTAGATAGAGGGATGTGTATTGCATCATTAAAATGTGGCCATGAGTGTAAGAGCCTAGGTCAGTGAAGCCAGCGTCCAGAGGGGAGCCACTGTAATGTAAGGAACAGAGCATAGATGGGTCCTGCAGGATTCGGCCGGCTGTTCTTCCAGTCTGCTGCTCACAGAGGGTGAAAAGGGGACGAAGAGGGAGTCTGATGATCCTGGAGCAGAATTTGACAACACTTTGCACTCGGTTTCTGTTCTGGGGGCTGATTAAGTGGAATCAGGCTATGAAAGAGAAGGTTATGATTCTCTCTTTGAAGAAGTAGCCAAGTAAAAAGTTGTAGGAAACAAAAGTTTTTCTTCATCCTCAGCCTCCTTAACCAATAATTTAACTAAACACACACCTCCAATTATAAAACAACTTGTGAAACATTTAAAGTTGTTTCAACATGTTTCATACATATCATTATTCTGAAATATTGTTGACTTTTATTGTTTGAATGCGAATTCACTTGATTTCCGGTCCTATTCAGGCTACCATGGCTGGCAGACAGTCAGCCAATAAATGAAGAGGGAGGGTCCGAGGGAGGCGAAGATGGGCTCCACATTTTCTCTATAACGAAACCGTTTCTGCATTAACAACACAGATTAGGAAACGGACAACAGTGCCAACACCGGTAGACTGGAACATGTCCTAACCAGATGTTTAGTGGTAAAAAAAGAGGTGGGTAAACTATAAATTCTGTGACCAGGTGGACCACGAAACAATCAGGTGGGCCACGGCCACGCCCACACACACACACACATATATATATATATATAT
>NC_048412.1:9100322-9123690 GCF_013103735.1 Etheostoma cragini
CAATATATCCTGTAACATCCAGTTATTATCAGACAATATATCCTGTAACATCCAGTTATTTATCAGACAATATATCCTAAATTTCAATAATGGGAAAAGGTAGCTAGGTGACCTGCAACGTCGTGTCTGAAAGGGGTAGGCTAACCTAATCAATGCCGGGGCTTTTTGAGTCAGTGGCATGAATCTGCCATTAACCAAATTAACCTCAAAAACATTAAGCTGAGTACTGTTTTCCGAGCGCACTCACGTTGGGCTTCTTTCCGACACCGTTTGCTGGCATCAGGAGGAGGGCTGCTGTCTTGTCTTTAAAAAATGACGGATGTCCATTTTTAAAACCCATTCATCATTAACTTCATGAGACACAGCCTAATGTAGGATAGTGTGACTGACGAATCTTTGACTGCTGCTTACTGCTTGATGTTCTTGCCCCCAATGTTGCCTTCAAGGCAGCGCTGCGACCATGACTTCAAGGCACCCAACCATTGCCCGATCTTAGTGCCTTCCAGGCAACGCTGCCTGGAAGGCAACGTTGAGGGCTCTACACCCCAAACACCGTCAACACTGACAGCAATGCAGCGCTATGATAGACTTCGTCTTAGGTTTAACAACCTATGGAACTAATAATGAACAATATGAAACTAAAACAATATAAGCTTAATTTAGAATGGCTTTGGGACAAAAGGCTATTCAGAGGTGGATAAACGCACTTTGGAGGTGGGTAAACGCCATTTCCGAATTTTAAGAGGTGCATGAACGGCGTTTACGTGCGTTTAGCCTCCACTACATCCCTGGTCCTAACAGAAAAGGTCCAGGTGTAAATGGTAATAATGACAACTGTACATTTCCTGTTACGACATAGCCTCTAGTGTATACCATGGTTATGTTTATATCACATTTTACAGTTTTACTCTGCTGTGTATTAAACATTTGTTATTGAAAGGTTCTCATATACATACACAATGTTATATTGGTTAAGATGATCTTTTTGGGGGCATTTTTTATGCCTTTATTTCTATTGGACAGCTTACACTTGAAAGCGGAGAGAGAGGGGGAACGACATGCAGTGCCAGGGTTACATTTCTAAACTGCAAAATATGATTCAGTTTTTATGGATTTGTTTTGTAACTTGTATAGTTTTTGCAAATTGAGATCAATTAAATATATAATAGTTTTAAAATCAGTTCTGAGTTGATAGGGGAATATCATGGCTGCTTAACAATGTCATTTCATCCAGTTAAAGTTAAAAACTAATACAATAGCCCAGTTACAAAGCAGTGAAAAGATAGTTCAGAACCAACACTTAGGAAAACAATGTTAAAATCATTCAAAATTCAAAAAGTGCATTTGTCAAATACTCCTATTTTCAATTTGAGCAGTGAAATACAGGGGGATCTGCTAAAAGGCAATACTTATAACTAGAATAAGAGTAAAATGTTTTTTTAGAAATTAAAACAAATGATAAATTCTGTAAATGTAACATTTGTAACAATAATAATAATAATACGGTACATATTTTCATATGTCATCCTTTGCAGCTGTTAAAATCTAATTGACATTTTAGGGAGATTTTGGGATCCCTGATTTTGTGGAAACACAAAAAAAAATCCATAGTTCATAGTTGTTTGTTTCAATAGTTTTTTTATAGAAACATGACAGAGTGTTTCTGTATCTCTGAACAGTGCAATCCACTAGTTACCTCCATAAAGCTTAACATGGGAATTAACAGATTATTACTTTGTCAAAAGCACACTAAACACTGAGGTCTATGCAGATTTCATGTATGTGACAGAAAAGCCAGGACAGTGGGTTTGATATCTACAACGATGTTTACCTTACACACACCGTACAAACAACAGAAGTAGTGGGAGACAGTGACACTACCTACTGTATGTAGATACTTGAGGATTTGTTTGGTAATAGGTTTCTTTTAATTGTTGTAAGTCAATCAACCAAAACTATCAACAATAACTGACAAAGCATTTACACTGAGTCATGGCAGGAACAGTTTCTGTATATAAAATGCCTTTCCATCTTCAGTGTGTGTGTGTGTGTGTGTGTGCATGTGTGTATGTTTGTGTGTGTGTGTGTCTGTGTCTGCGTGTGTGTGTGTGTGTGTGTGTGTGTGTGTATGTGTGTGTGTGTGTGTGTGTGTGTGTGCAGGGCTGTCTGCAGATCGGTAGCTTACTTATCAGGCAGAAAGCATCACACCTTGCAGCCGGTTCACACAGACTACTTTCTGTTCTCTAACAACAAAAACCAAAGCCTCTTGTTGGATATTTTAAATCCCGCTGCTGCTCTTCCATCTTGTTTGTTGGTTGCAGGTTTGGGAAGACAGTTGTGTGTTCTGGCTGACATCTAGCAGTCGCAGGAACGACCTGCAGACAGACAGACAGGCAGGAAGGGGAATTCAGATGGTTCATTTCCTGCATAAAAATGTGATCAGTAACAGATTGCACTGAGTTTTAAAAACATAGAATCTATTACTTTAATTTGTTTTTACATTACTTCTCTCCAAAATGGAAGTTAAAAAATCAATTGATCTAATTTTCAATGTAAATTAAACTGCGGTTTTATTATTTTAAGCTTTATTCCAAGCCAAGTCAAATCAAGTACATTTTGTTAAGTTTGTGAAATCCCAATATCACAAACTTCATATTTTACACTAGGCTCTTCAAGTTCAATTTGCAGTAATATACAATATCATTCTCTGTTTATTATTCTCTGTATGTTAAAAATGAAATGAAGTGTTTACACACTGACATTGTCAGATAATGAGCAGGGTATGTGCCCAAAGAAGTGGAAATTGCCAGTGCAGTGTGTCCCCGTAGGCCACAGCTATGTGGCTCACAAACTGCACACACACAACACACACTACACTAACCATAACCTCAAAACTCTCGGTCACTAAGTGATCAGGTTTCGTTCAAGATGAACTGTGTCTCGCCTGTAAAGTGGACGAGAGCAGGCGGCAGCAGCCGGAGGCGGGGACAAAAAGCTGCGGTAAAGTCGGACAGTTTCCAGCCGATTCCAGATTCCTTTCAGGCTGGACAGGAAGTGACAAAAACACTTTGGTGCGATTACGATTTAATAATATATAATTAGACTCACATATCAGCTTGTACACAGTCTCTAGTTGTTTTAATTATAACAGAGTAGCTGTCAAAATGTTCTACATGCAATCTGTTGCTGATTTAAATTAGCAACAGACTGTAGAGGATCAGTGATCTGAACGGATTTAGTCTTTCTGACTTCTAAACGTCACTATTAGCTACACATGTGTTCTGTACAGAATAAGTCTTTAAATTAGACAAATAGCAGTTAAAATCCCTCTGATTCAAAAACAATAAAAAGTCTATATAAAACATCATCATGTTGAATCGATTGTAAACCAATCAGCTGTAAAATCAACTGAGAGGCCGGCGTTTCCCAGCATGCTCTGGATCCACCTGGGTCTAGCAGTTGGTGAAAAGCAACTGCGGCCGTCTTGCTCTCCTGAGATTATCGTTGCCTACGTGTGCTTGACATCAGAGCAAGTCGGGATCAATTCGCACACAAATCTAACCGGCATGCAACGGGGGCAGATTGTCGGTGATCGATTCTGCGCAGACATGGCTCATCTCGAACGAGCATACTAAGTTTCACTATTGTTTTTTTTTTCCCATTGGCCGTTGCCCTTTTAAAAGGCCTTGGTGTGACACAATAGACTGGTAAACCCCGCCCACTCTGCCAATGATTTGATTTTTCCCTGCAGCAAACCCGTTGATGCCGCTGTTGCTAGGCTCGTTCGAGATGAGCCATGTCTGCGCAGAATCGATCACCGGCGATCAGCGCCCGTTGCATGCCGGTTAGATTTGTGTCCGACTTGATCCCGACTTGCTCTGACGTCATGCACACGTGGGCAACGGAAATCTCACGAGAGCAAGGCGGCCGCAGTTCTGAGACCCAGGCGGAGCAGTTGCTTTTCACCGACTGCAAGAGCCAGGCGGACCCAGGCGCACCCAGAGCATGCTGGGAAACGCCGGCTTCTCAGCTGATTTGACACCTGATTGGTTTACAACATGATGACGTTTTATATAAACTTTTTAGTGTTTTTGAATCGGAGGGATTTTAATAGCTATTTGTCTGATTTAAAGACTAATTGTGTACAGAACACATGTTGTGTGGCAGTTAGTTTTGTTTAGAAGTCAGAGAGACTAAATCCGTTCAGATCACGGATCCGCTACAGTGTGTTGTTGATTAAAATCAGCAACAAATCGCATTTAGAGCACTTTGACAGCTACTCTGTCATAATAAAACAACTGGAGACAGTGTACCAGCTGATATGTGGGTCTGATTATATTTTATTAAATCGAAATTGCACCACAGTGTTTTTGTCACTTCCTGTCCAGCCTGAAGGCTGCTGGAATCGGCTGGAAACCGTCCGACTTTACCGCAGCTTTCTGTCCCCGCCCCCGCTGCTGCAGCCTGCTCTCGTCTACTTTATAGGCGAGGCACAGTTCATCTCGAACAAGCCTGCTTTTACGTCAGCCAGATTGTTGATCTGATTGGTTGAAGGACTATCCAATTGAGTCATTTGACCTACGCCCGTTGGTCACGCCTCTCGTGCAGAGAGAATACAGAGCAGACTCCCCAGACCAACGCTCAGTCTCTATCTATTGAGCTTGGCTTGGTCTGGTAATAGCCAGAGTAGCGACGCAGGCTTTTATCTCCTCCCATCAATCAGTTGATTAACTTCCTCAATGCAGGGCGGATGTTGTTGTTGTTGGCATGATCTCACTACAGGACTTTTTGCATTCTTCTTGAGTGCACATGCTCGAGCGCAATGTGTGAACTGTTCAGAGAGAGAGACGCTCGCTAGTATCTCATTAAACATTCCAGATATATTAAAGGTTAAACATCTGGAGCTTTTGGGTACTCAGCTGGAGAGGTACAGCCAATAAGAGTGCAAGGAACGGGCTGAGGGGTAACCAAGGGAGGGGTCGCGTGTACTTTACTGTATGTGTTGCATTTGCAAAACAGACCAAAGTTATTGTTGCAAATAGAGGAAACAAGCAATAAATTGTTAAGAGGTTCAGAAGCAGGCTATTTTGAGAACATGTGTGCTAGGGTTTTGCCGATGGACAATATCCCCCCGACGAAGATATTGTTGTCAGGGCACTTAGAAGGCTTAGAAGGGTAGAAGGCTGTGAAAACACAGGTTACGGGTTGCCTGGAACGCAGAATTAGCAGCAGCACTGTGTGTGTTTGACCAATCGGCAACGGTCATCCCAGCAAACCCCTCACCGAAGGTTCCTGTAATTTCAGAAGGTACCGCCCCATAAACTTCATTTAGACCATGGTCCTTGCGGTTAAAACGCTAGGAGTTCCTCAAAAGGTTTCTAGTCCTGTAGAAAGGGGCTACAGTGTTTCACACCCATGGCAATTAACAAGCCGGTAGGTGAACAAGCATTACCTTGCTCGGAGAGCATCGGCTGAGCATTGCTTCCTGTTCTCCTTCTGCAAAGAGAAGAAAGGAGAGAGTATGAGACGAGAGAAACGGTGGACTTCTATGGTCTTTGGAACTTGGTCAGATGTACTGTTTTTGCAATATTATATTGAATGTAAATTATTCCTAGAGTTTCCACAGAAATTACACACATGTTTTAACATTTAACAATATGAAGGATCACCTCTTGTCCTGATTGAATTTGCACCTGCAGTGGCCACCTGAAACAAGAGAAAAGAGCAATTGGCTTTCTTCATATCGTTATTCCTCAAATAAAGACCGGTAGTCAATTAAAAGCCGGGCCTCTGATAGTTGCTGGGACGCGGGGAACACGGACAAACAAAGGCCGGCCTCAAATTAAGACCAGGGAAAAATTTGAGTGGCTATTCTCCTAAGTGCATTTTATAGAATGTGCATTCAAGTTTATTGTAATGTACATTTCTACCAATTTAATTGAACAGATTCAATAATATATTAATATTATAATAATATATGCTTTTTTCCACACTTAGTTCAGCTGGATTGAAGTATTGTCCTATCAGTCTTTTAGTCAGCGCGGCTGTATGTGTTACTCAGTATAGTGTAGTGTGCAGTAACGTACAGGTGCCAGCAGATGGCAGTAGCTACATTGGATGTAACACGGGTCTCATTTAGTGACAGCAGAGAATGACCGGCTCTGGTGCTAGTGACAGACTTTTTTAGGACATTTTGAGATTGACCCGAGGAGATTACGAGACTGAAAGAAACAGAAGGATGAGCTGACGAGAGCAGAGCACAGCTACTGTAGATCTTTGCAAACGGTTTCTTAAAAAATGAATGCTCTCTGTCCACTGGAACGCTATGGCTTTTCATTTAAAACAGTTTATTTAAAACTATTCTACTTATCTGACAGATGTAATTAGAAATAAAGGCCTACCTCTAATAGAAGCCTGCTTCACATAAAAGCCGGGTACCTTCAGCGGTTCAGGAACATAAAGGCCCGGCTTTTATTCAAGGAATTACAGTATCTGTGTATTTGTGCATTGTTTGAGACAGTTTATGATATTTGTATGTGTGGATAAGGGTGTATGCACAATTTGCATCTTACTGAACAGGATGGTGATGCCAATGAGACAGAGGACAGCAGCTAGAATCAGGCCTCCAACACGCAGTCTGTGGTAGTCTGCACAAAGAGGTCATGGTTACCACTGGGAAACAAATAAATATAACTATGGTAGCCAAGTTAAGCCACATTACAAGCAAAATACATGAGAAACACCATTATCTATTCAAATCAAGTGATTTCCCGCAAACTGCCCTTAATGTCAATCATAAAGATCACTCTCCAAGTTCCATTAACTTATAAAATAATACATTTGGAAAACAAAATAGATTACCAAAGGTAAATGGGTCCTCTTCCACTGCAGGAACAGAAATGAATCGGGTCAGTTGAAAGTTGCAGCAGATAAATGAAGATATCCAGAAACATCCACCATAATATAGTCAACAATACAAAGCCAGTAACCAACACAATGGCTTAGTTTGATTCTCTCGCTAATGACATTTCTGACTATAAAATCAATACATTTCATCATAAAAAAGTGACAATACACTCAATCAAAAAACAAAAAAAAGATGAGGGTGGTTATGGTTCTCTTTTCTTATTATTTTCAGATATAAGTATACAATTACTTTTTTGAAAGAAAACCATATATCACACTCAACTGTTTACTGTAGTTGAATGGGATGATTGAGTAAAAAAAAATCATATTTTAGTGTGTACTTACAGTTCTGTTCTTCCGCCAGCACCAGGGACACAACTGCAAGAGTTCAGAAAGAAACTTCACCATAGTGAAACACAGCTCGAGGTTTCTCCTTTAGTTTAGTTTGGATCACGAGGGTGGAAAAGTAAAACAAAATCCCACGGTTGTTGGTTTCTTTAAAAACTAAAGATCAAGGTGGTCTAAACCAGAGATCTTCAACAGAGTATCCGAGACCCCTAGAGGGCCCTCAGAGTCACTGCAGGGGGACCTTCAAATTATTGTCATTTTTTGAAGTCTTTTTCAAAAATTAAAACGTCTTAACATGAGTCCAACATATTATTAGCAAATATAAATCCCCAAGGATGATAGGCTTACTGGCCTATAGGCCATACACAGATACAGTTCATCCTAATGATTCACTGTGTGTGTGTATCTTTAAAACATGGTTAATAAAATTATGTTGACAATCATAATTTTAATAGCTTAGTATTCTATGCACTAAAAAGGTATAAACACAGGCTATTGGGCCACCCTACACGTTATTGCATGTCCAGTTTAATATGCAACTTTTTTATACAATATACAATATATGTAGTAGGGGGTCCCTGCTCAGGCTCTCTTTCAGTTAAGGGGTCCTTGGCTTTAAAACGTTGAAGACCCCTGGTCTAAGCACTGTTAAAATACTCCAAATAGTTTCACTCAAATTGGTTTTGTGCACTTAATATTGTAGGAGCTCTCTATTTCTTTTGGTACTTTTAGAAAGGAAAGACAGGTAAATTGCCATGTTTGTTATATAGAATCGTTGTCAAATGAAACTGTCAGTGTTAATGAATAAAACACCTCTTAAAAAGCTTCTTAATCTTTACTTATTGGAAATCCAGATCTATTTAAAAATGTTAAATTGATACTCCAAGTCCATACATAACCTTCTCATCTCCGTGCGTGCTGTAAGTCTGACGCCCCAACCGCTAGCCTAGTTTAGCCCAGATTCTGGAGGTAACCGGCTCCAACTAACTACTGCTCCCAATAAGTGACAAAATAACGCCAACATGTTCCTATTTACATGTTGTCATTTGTATAGTCACAGGCTGTACAAATAACAAGGTCACATAAGACACAGCCATCTTCTAACCATGTACAAACTGAGAACTATATTCTCAGAAGCCAGCGTGTGCCTTAAATCTTTCTTGCGCCTTATCGCCATCTTTTCTCTTTTATAACACCTGAAGGAGCTGCGGATGTTGTGATCCTCGCCTTTTCAGAACTGTTATTTCAGAGCACTTCATTTGCCATCTTGCTTACAGGGATTTCATTTCTACATTATATTTCTATAGGACACATAATCAAATCCGATGTCCCGGCGGTTAAGGGTCAACCAGACAGCCAGTGACAAGATGATCACTCCCACCACTCATCCACTTTGCTGCTTTTTGTCTCACAGAAGACATGTTACATACATTATGTCACAAAAATATAAATACTTGAGCAATGTGCTCAATGGAAGACAGACCTGCAGGCCAAATTTCCTCTGTAAAGAGGAAGTGGAGTACTTAGAGATGGAACATTAATGAGTTTAGTGCTAAGTGGCTCTCTGGTTGACTAAAACCGACACACCGACAAGGAAACTTATTAATTTTCTGACTTTTAAAAAGAGAAAATTACTAACTGATTAAATTAAAAGACCTTAAAGAGTTGTACTTACATGTCATCAACACCAAAGCACAGATCTTTGACATTTTCACGTTTGAGGCTGTTTACCTGCAGAGATGAATACAAATACTGAAATCAATAACATTATAGATTCTTCATTGTCCTTTAAAAAGGAACAAGGCTTTTCTTTACAAAGGCTTCACATACAGTACATACATACTTAGATACATAAATACATGACACATAACACAACACAACTACATGAGTTACATCAGATACAGAAGATAATAATTATATCGATGTATTGATTGAAATTAGTTACCATAGAAAAACCCTTAGTTATAAAGATAAGAAAACTTATATTAAAGGAGAATTTTGGTCGATTTCAACCCGTAGCTCTGTTATTTGTAAATTCAGAGTGCTGAAAAAACTGACTTTGTTTCTACAGCACCTTTCAGCAACAAGGCAATTAAAAAACGGTCATGATGAAAATAAAAACGTCACAGTGAGTAAGAAATTGAATAGGTTGTAGGGATGGGTTTGGGAGGAGAGGGGGAGGGTTTTTTATTTTTTCTAAATTTCTGTCAGGGTAAAATATATTAAATAAATAACAATGTTCAATGTAAATAGGTTTGGAATTATTTTTACAACTGAAACACTTTTTTTGTAATAACAGAGGGAAAGTACCGGAAAAAAGTATTATTGGGTACCGGGAACGGAATTTCAGCTACCGGTATCGGGTCTAGTATTGGTTCCGATGCGAACTGTACCCAACCCTACTCGTTTTGCTGTCTCAACACCGGAAATAAACAGAGCTGAATTAGCACAGCTAGTATGCGTTTCTTTAACATCTACTGCGGTCAGATTCACTGTGTTCACTTGCAAGGAATCACTGCACATGGTTAGGCATTTGTAATGACGTTAAAATCGACCGGAATTCTCCTTTAACTAACAAGACTAAGGCCCTACTTGTGTTACCATGGGGTAGATATTATTATCTCCAGTCCTAATGGCACAATTAATCCAATTTTAAGTCTGTGTGTGTCCATTTTAATAAGCTGATTACAGCACTCCAAACTGGCTTACACCGGCAAACAGTCAACAGTGACCAGATGCAACATTTAGCCGTTTGGTGCTCTCTGAGGGGCACTGAAAGGACTTCAACACACACACACACACACACACACACACACACACACACACACACACAAATAGATTCACTCTTACAGTACATGCATCCGTTTCCTCTGAAGCACACCCAAAGACATCTGATTAAATTTAGCTAGGCACCAAGTGGTTTATCCCGCTCTCTCTCACAAACAGAAACTTGATCTAATGTTGATGGGTATAGTACTCTAAGTACTCTAATGAAGCCTTAACGGGAACTAAATCAATATGCTTAATGATTACACTGCTGCCATGTTAAAGCTCCAACGCTTCATTTTTTCTTTTTTCAACATTTTATTTCAATTCACTGGAGGCTTTTCCAACCATATATAATTTACAGTACTGTATGTTCATGTAGTCACATGCTGCAACTGTCCAGATTTTTCTTTTTTCAAACTGGCTTTTACTTGTTGACAAAAAATCCATGAGAATAATATTAAATGGCACTCACCCTTCCAAAGCTATTCCTGTCTGTAATGTCATTTTAATCTTATTTCTACAGTGCATTAGTGCCCAGATGTTAGCTTCGAGCTTCTTTTTGAAGTACCATCAGTCAATGGAGATATTTTTCTTTTTCAATGCCTGCCTGAAAAAAGCTCTCTCATCTTAAAAGTTCTCTCCTGACAGAAAGATGGGATTTATAGTAATCCCTATTTTATTATCCTTATCGGATGAGTACATTTTCCAACAGCCATAATGACATCCCACACAGTAAGTGGCTCTGTGTCCATGCTGTTAGCTGCCATGTTGAAGCAGCAGCAGGGATGACACGTGATCCGGGAGGAGACGCACCTTAATGCAGAAGTGATTTTCCACACACTGCACTTTCCTGTTAAGAGCACTCCGTAGAGGAGAGCAAACACACCTGTGGCCATTTCAAACTGGCATTCACTCACAGTCCGGTCTGAGGAAAGGTTGCACAAACACAAAATGCCACATTTGGATGACATCAAATTCAAATTAGGTAGACTGGCACCGGTACCCATCCCTAGTAATGAGCCAAGATCCACATCAATGTGCAAACAAAGGCAGTGAAGAAGAAGCAACTAGAAGGGCCCAGACCTCCGCCAAGGCGTGCCCGACATCACAATGTTACTGCAGTTTGAATTTCGTCATTTTTTTCCGTCGGTGTGACATTTGAATATTCTAGTTCAAAAAGGCTGTATATTGCCAGAAAGTAATGACACAGTTTCCCTGTCTTATAACATGTTAACATAAAAATAGATTTCTAAAACATGTTTATGTATATTGCAAATGTTACAGTTTGCTGTGATGACGCATGCACCTAGCAGTGTCCCAACCACCATACTGAATGTGCGTACCTTAGAAGGTTGCAGTATTTTTTCTATTATATTATATATAATATCATTTTTTTTATAAGGGAGGATGTAAGTAAAACAATGTGTCTCCCTGTTTTGCTGTTTTTTGGAGTTTGGCAGAAAGGAAGAAAGTGAAGAGCAAGACGAGTGCACCTCTCCCGGTGCCTCTCCACAGCAACCCAAGGCGAGGCGGGGGGAATGCAGAGGATGGGAAACAGGCCAAGAACCACTAGAGACTGGTTCACCTCAGGAGAAAGCCACACAGAGAGAAGAGAGATGAGGAAGAGGAGGTAAACGGCAGAAACAGGAGAGAGAGGACAGGGACAGAGAAGAATGAGACTATTACACCCTTTTTCCACCCAAATTTGCGTGCATGCAAGTTTTTTTTAAACATCATTGCCAGAAGACTAGCATCCCTGACTGTTTGTTTTTGTTATTGTGTTTTTTTTTTCAAAGGACATTCATTTTCATATCTTCAGTTTGTATTTTTATTTATCAGATCTATAATATATATTTTAAATATATTCCTCTGTTCTGTTGTGACAATAAAACAAACAAAAAATATAATTTTAGTGAGGACTCATAAATAACTACAAATAACTAATGTTAGGGAAATCTATTTATGTTTTGTTTCGGGTTTGTGGATATCTTTTTTTTAAATACTGTTGGCTGATATATTGGAATATCGGATTTTTAAATCACCAAAAATTTGTATTGATATTATATTTGTATAGATTTTGGCCTTAAAAATCTGTTATCAGTCGGGCTCTAACACACACACACACACACACACACACACACACCCACACCCACACCCACACACACACACACACACACACACACACACACGTTAGGTCCTGGCTCTGATATTCTCCAAAAGAGATCCGCTACTCTTACAAGATAGTGTTAGCAAACAGTACAAAGGAGCATGGAGGCCAGTTAAAACTGTAAGGTGTTTACTTCTTTTTCATTCCTCTCTTTCAAACTCGGTGCTGACTAATTTGATGTTCAAGCACTGCTTGGGCAGAGCAGACATGCATCACAGCATTGTGAAAAGGAAAATTAGTGTTTCCCCAGGCGTTCTGTTTCCATCCCTATAAATATCTGTGTATACTGCAGAGTCTTTAGTCCCAGGAGTGAATGACGATTGTAACCTTTCCCACTGCAGTGGGAGAGGGTTATTAGAAAGGGGAGGCATAGGAGAGGAGGTAAGAGTGAGAAAAGTGAAGGGGTGAAAGAAACGAGATAGGGTGAGGAAGAGAAAGCAGAAGAGTATAAACTAGGTGGCGCCTCCCTGTTTCTATTACAAGATCATATTCTAAAGCAAATATTAGTGTAAGGCGGAGCCCGGAGGTGAGTGCTGGAGGTGTGGATTTCAAATCATTGTTTCTGTGGCTAGTTAAGAAGCCAAGAGCATCCTGGTGGATAGGTAAAGTATGGTGTGTATTACATGCTTGCAAAGAAAAGCTAATTTCCCGCTAGTACACTACATACAACTTTTATAAAACAAACTGTATTCTGTTGCAGCTAAGCGTTTGATTTAGGCTGATGCCAATAATGGCTTTATTACCAATTAAAACTTCTCCCTGTGGAGCTCCTACTGCAGCTCAGCCTGGCTACAAGGAGCTTTCTTTTCTGGCTCTGCCATGCTACTCTGCCTGTCTCCAACTGCCCCTCTTCTTTGTCCGTCTCTCTTTAGGACTGTTTTCCACTTGGTTGTCTCTATACTCTCTGCTTCTTTCATTCTGTCTTCTCTTTCTATTTCTCTCTCTCTCTCTCTGTCTGACACTTTTTTCACTCTATTTGAAAAGCTTGAAGAATCTCTTGTTTGTGTGAAAACACAGTTTCAAACTGCTCTACTGCTTTTGTTGAGCTGCTGTCTCCTCTCCAATCCTCTTCTGTCTCTTCAAACCTCTCCTGTGATCCTTCCCTTCTCTGACGCACCTCTGCATGTCCTTGCTCCTTCACCCGTCTCTTCTTCTCTCCTTTTGTTAAGTCTTTTCCACTCATTTGTCCCTTCCCTTACACATTTTCTGGAGCACAGGCTTTCTAGGCTCTATGCCCGTCTCAAGCTCTTACACTCATCTTCTCTTTTCCACCCACTCTTCTCTCTTATCCAACATTAAGGTTACACAATAAGATCCAGGGCTGTACAAAAGAGTCTTAACTCTTAAAAGTAGAGATGTAGCAGACACTCTTTCATTAGTCTATGTCCACCACTTTCCACTTCCAGGATTGCTCTGCTGTTGCAGGAAATTCCGCAGGATGCATGTTTTTCCTCTGATTTCAGTTACCTTCCTGCTTTCCTGGTGTTAGAACTGATTTGTTTCTCTGCAGGGTAAATCCAGACTATCTCTCCAATCTGACTTTTGTGTTGCACGACTAAAACAACCTTTCTGAATGTACACCAAAACAAGTTCTTTCCTGAGGCTATTTTGAGGCGGCAGCAGGCGGGGCTTAGCGCCACCTAAGACGATTGTGATTGGTTTAAAGAAATGCCAATAACCCAGAGCACGTTGTTCTCCAATCCTGGAAGGCTGTGTGGACTCGCCTGAGCCTCCTTCGCAGCGCTGCGCTGTGGAGGAAGATCTGGCAACTCTGACTACTCATTGACTCATGATCCCACCTACTACTTATATTACTTACTAAGTTTAAATATTTAAATTTTGCTGTTAAAAGTTACCTTAGTGATGATTTCTTAACTAGTAAGTAGTTCCCATAAACATGTCTCACACATATCTGTTGAGTTTTTGTTCCGTGAGAACTCTAGGTAGGCCGAAATATCAGAGACGCTTATTTCAAACCCGGTCAAAGAAGACCAAAACTATCTGATGGCAAATGGACAACCAAAAAATCCAATTCATGTGTAAGTGGAAAAAGGGTGTCAAAAACACACAAACACAAATATACAGACACAGAGGGACACAGTACACACATACAAAGAAAGACCACCAGTTGGCTTTGAATGTGAATGTGGAAGTTTTTACTCCCTTGTGACTAAGTTACTTGACAACACACATACAGACACCCCTCAAGCTCATACACACAAACACATGTCATGTGCTTTGAACAACTAACATTTGTCCCTTAAAACTATTGAAACAGGAAGCAAAGTGTTTTACTACAAAAGACAAATGTTAGCCATTTATTCTTAAAGCTGCTTACCCTGTTTAGGGTCAGGGGCAAGTTTCATAGGACTCTGTATTATTAAATGTAGAAAAAACATACAATAGATGTTAGCAAAAAAAATCTCAAAATATTGTACAGTCTGTAAAAGAACATATTTTATCTTGTCTAAATGCTACTTTTCTGCTTTATGCCAAAAACCAAAGATTTACTTTGTGCTCCCTCTCTTTTGTGTGCATATAACTGTGTGTGTGTTACGGGAGGCAGTGTGCACAGCATGTACTTTGTCACTGTTTCTATTTTTCAACACCCCCCCCCCCACCCAACTGTTTGACTGCTGAACACCGGTGTGTGTGTGTGTGTGTGTGTGTGTGTGTGTGTTCCGTACGGCACTACAAAGACAGCTGCCTATTCTCTGTGGAATTTTGTATTCCTAAATTAGCAGCACTGGATTCCAGTATGCAACACATCCTTTGCGACACACATTCTCACACACACACACACACACACACACACACACACAGAGAAATGTCTTTGACGTTGTGGGCTTATCACACTAAATACAGTGTGAACCTACTTTTCAATCTGTGATGAATAATTTGCTTTTAGCTCCGCTGAGTAACTGTGAGTTTAGCTAAACTTTTTCCTCCATTCATTTTACCAATACATTCAGGATAGGAGTTGGTCATTTTATGACTCCAGTATATGATGTTTTTTTCTGGAACTGAATGTCTGGAGATGGGATTGATAAATTATTGTAAATGGGATTGATTCCATTAGTACTGTAAAAAAAGCTTAAGTTAACTGCTTATTGCTAGGTGATAACAGCTAACAGCTACTAACTAACCAAAGATTATTTTTTTTCTGACAAATGCAACTTGAGTGTGACTCCATTCATGTGTTGTGGTAAAAATAAGCAAGAGAGATTCAAATTAAGGAAGCAACAGAGGGTTCCGGGGAGTCAGTGGAGGCAGTTCACTAATGAAGAAAGGGAAAACGGGTTGGAAGAAGAGTAAGAAAAAATAAAAGTAAAAACAAGTTATCAAGTTGGGAAATAAGAGTGGACAAGAGAGGGAGAGAAGGAGGTCTTCCTTCAAGCCTAGGGTAATGGGAGTGGGAGGCAGGACGACGAGGGAGAGTGTGGAAAGAGAGGGAATGAGGAGGGACACAAAGAGACGGAGGGTAAGAGGGAGTGGAACATACTAGAGCTCTGAGTCACCCATGGTAACCAAGGCTCGCAGGGAGCGGCTAGCAACAGACTTCATGCCCCTCACTCTGTGGTCGTAGTCAACAAACAAAAGGATGGACTACATTTCCCTCATTTCATCTCGTCTTTCATAAATAAAACTATTAATCTTCCACCTTTCACTGACTAGAAACTCCTCTAATAAACTTTGTATAGGCCCTGAATCCTCTGTTGTGCTTCCAACATTCCAATAACAGATATAACTATCAATAGCTTGTTAATAAATTAGAAATGAATAGCTGTGTGTTTCTGCAGAGCTGCAAATGAAAGTGTTGTGGTTACACAGGCAATGCACTGAAGAGCCTGAGTAAAATCAATGTCATTTTGTTGATGTTTCTAAATTTGTGTCTGTGAGACACCAAAGGGATGTGAGGAAAGGTGAGGAGAAAGTGAGTCTCTACTAAGAACGCTCTCTCCCCTCCAACAGTTTTTTCTCAATTGTTCTCGTTTTCTTTTTTTAGGAATTGTGGTCATATGAGAGGAGGTGAGGATAGCAAGCTAAATCTGTTTCACCTGACAAAGGAAAGACATCGCTCTCTGCCGCCTGTGTTCACCTTCCATCCATCTCCCTCTCAGCCTCTAACCTCTCTCATCTTTCTCTACCTCAGTTTTCTCTCTCTGTAAAACTGGGTGCATACTAGTAGATCTAAGGTGCATTTAAATCAGAAGGGACATCCACTTGTTGCGGGACAGACATAGTGTAGACAGTTTGCTGAACAGTATGTTAGCTTTGCGGCATGTAGCCTATACGGCCATGGCAACAGTACTTAAAACACAATAGATGTTCCTGCTGCAGTGCATTCTGGTACATTCTTGTACAATTGAATCCCCCCCCCCCCCCCCCCCCCCCCCCAATGTACTGTACGAGGGTCAGTTTTTGCTATGAAATTAACATTTGCTCCATGGTTCTGGTCAGTGAAAACTAAAACCTGTGCAATAGTCTTGCTTTGCCAGGCCTTCCTCCACAATGCTGCGGAGGAGTGCCTGGCTAGTCCACACAGCTTTCCGGCATGGGAGAAAAACGTGCTCTGGTTTATTGGCATTTCTTTAAACCCATCACAATTGTTTTGGGCACTTACCACCGGACAGATCTACGGTGCCGTTGCAAAATAGTCTCAGAAAGGAACTTCTTTTGGGGGAAATTTCAAAAGTTGTTTTAGTCATGCAACAGAAAACTCCGATTGGACCCTGCAGAGATCTGAGGAGCAGTTAACCATAATCCTTGGTAATCAACCCGAGTTTAAAATTCCACCTTTTCCATTAAAAAGGTGGAACGTGTGGATTCAGACTACACATGCACAGTCTGCATCTGTAACTTGAGGTCACAGAAACACATTGATAATGTAAAAAATAATTCCGCAGCTCTATGTTTTTATAATCACTTAATCAAGGCATTTTTGCCATACACCTCCATGTGGCCCATAATTAGTGTCAATGATCTAGAAACCTGCCTTACATTAGTGCTGAAAGAAATAGTCAATACAAAAAATGGTTTACACTGCAAAGTAGTATTTGACGTCCCCTGTATCTGTCCTTGCCACAATCTGTCCTTGTGCCACATGGTAGCAAACTGTTATCACCACTGCTCTTATCATTTGGCCTTTACAAACGAATGCGCGCACGCACGCACGCACACACACACAAGCTTACAGTATGTGTTCAAGAAAGCCTCTGACAGTGTGACAATATTGAGAAATTCCACAGCACAAAGTCTTCATTGGAACTGTGTTTCAGGAGTAAAATGTGTAAAACGAGTAATTCGTAGGTTTGGTGCTCTACAAGTTAGAGATAGAAGCCGTGCATCAAATATACACGTGGTGTAATGTCATTTTTCTCTCATACAGAGGGTTATACAAGAACTTGCGTTAAAAATACAAACGGACACAACAACTTGTTGTGTCAAATAGTGTAACGGTAGCCTACGGCGTAGACTACCCTAGCTATGCACGCTGGCCGTGGGCACGTGCACTGTTGTCCTGGCACTCTCGGGCTTGAGTTATATATATATTTATATATATATTATGTCCACTGTTAACATAACAGACTTATTATGACATATGTATTGTACTTCACATTTTTAAGAATAATGTAGGCCTACTTTAGTCTGGTAAAAAAATACGTTGCTTTGTTTTATTTAAGCCGTTTTAAGTTCCTCAATGGGACCGTTAATAAGAAATACAGACATTTAACAACAGTTTTCCTTTGCAAACGAAGCTGTTCAGAAGCTAACGTTAGCTTAAATGCATCATTAAAATTAGCATGACGTTAGCTCAAATGTTCTTCCTATAAAAAGATGCTGATGAGCATATTTGGAAAATTTTAACTTCATAAACAACTTCCTCAAATAAAGAAAACACCCGAGATACTTCTGTGAAATATGAGCTAATTTCGTTGTTCTTACCTCTCACACGTTGTATTTAGCAACTACAAAACAAGGAAATTTCTCCCAAGAAGGCGGATATCTGACTCAGAACCAGCGACTTTTCTCCACACAGTACGCCAACACCCTGCTTTATCCACTGTGACACTCAACAGGTTGGCTTGGTTTCAGAAAAGGGGGTTGAGTTTTAAATGCTGGAGTTTTGTTTGTGAATTCTGATCCTGGGTCGGTTTCAGTGGTCCGGCTGGCAGCTGAAGAGTACACAGCTGGAGACGAGCGGGGCGTTTAAGCTGATCCAGAGTCAGGACCGAGATCCGACGAAGAGTAGTAAAGAAATTAATGTTTGGTTGTCGACTACGACGATCTCGAGATGTGTCGAGCAGGGCTTCTTTACATCCACGTAGATTGACAGGAATAATACTACATACTATAGAGTTATACTATTATACTCTATAGTCTATAGTGTCTATACTATATACGGTACGTATCAATTATATCACTTTAAATCAATAAGTGCTCTTATTAACCTATATACATGTGAATAACAATTCACTGTCATAGTCAAATCTGGTTAAGCATAGTGACATTTATTTTAATTTTTAATGTGTACACCAATGGTTTCTAACAAATATTGTTTTTTGTGTCATCTCAATATTGAAATGGTTGACCACATGATTAATCTAACTAGTTTAACCTACAGCAAAAGAAGAAATGGACAGCATGCCATGATGACTAAACCTCACATGTTCCTAATGCACTATTTCAGTAGCCTATCATGCAACATGTGATGGCTGAACTAAGAAGCATACAGACCTAACTGCAAAGGTCCATGTGCCTTTTCATGGATAAACATTTCTTAACATAAATTACCCTGACTTACATAGCAGTAGGCTGCAGATTTCATGCAAAATGTATACGTAAAAAAGAGCAGAGGGGGTCTTTATTTGTTGATCTCATGGCATGTCAATATATGAGGCTACTTTTACACGGGGTGTCTTTGCACAGGTCTGTACAGATATGATTGTCTGAGCTGGCCACGGAACACAATCTCTCCACCCCTTTCCTGACAGCTCTTCTTCCTGGCCCAAACCGGTTAGTCAGGCATCATATCAGATTTCACTGTTGTCGACTTCCACTTTTCTAAGAGAGGAGGGCGTCCAGCAGTTAGCGTGGCAGTTTGGGATGAGACAGGGGAGAGATAGAGACAATAAGAGGGAGACAAGTGAAAAGGGGGAGCAAGTCACATGTTAAAGTTCAGACACCAAAACACACACATTCTGTGAGTGAGGAAAAAAAACCTACTTGTTTTTTCCGGCACACTTGTTATCTGTGAAGGCAAAGCAGGGTTGGTTACTGAGGTTACACACACCTCAATACACATGCATTATGCATTGGTTGTGATTCTTATGTTGTCTCGGCTCTGAGACTTTGGGAATTTGAAAATACATTAAAATGCTTTCATGGGTTTTCAGTACTGTTGTATTCATCGGTGTGGATTCAGAACTTACGAAGTAGAACGCCAAGTCCTCCAGCAACCAACAAGCCGACAACCACCAGGCCTCCGATTCGTAGCCTTTCATAATCTGTTACACAACAGTGAAAGTTAAGAGGGGCCTGGTGCACTTAAAGCAAATGTTCAATTCCAAAGTTAATTGAAGAATCGTCTGACATTTGATCCATGATTTATATAATATTTTGCACAATAGATGTTAGCGGTGAAGTGAATACATGATACTCTGTTCTAGTTTTTTTTAATAATCCATACAAACAGTGAGATGTAAGGTCATATAGCGCACATTCTAATAATCAGGAGATAAAAATGTCTGTACTTACTGTAAACAAATGGATCTGCAGACCAAACACAAGAGAAGGAGGAGAAACAAGAGAGGGGGGAAAGAAAAAAACAATGACAAGACCCTCTTCTGGTGTACAACGTGTTATAACAGCACATTGGTTCATGTTTCTAGGTTTACATTTGGTCATTCACAGTCATGGAAAATTTGAATTCGGCCATTGGAATGAGAGACAAAAGTGAATGTATTTAATTTCTTGCAAAATTAGTTTCTCAACAACAGAACTAGACCAGGTGAAAGTAGAGTTTTGGCCTTACTTGCTTCAGTTTCCATGAAAAGGGTGAAGAGCACTGCAAGAAAGTCAGACAAGTGAAATGTGGCTTTTGTTGAGTGGAAATTGTCTTTAAAGCAAACAGTCAGTGGCCCTGCTAGAACGTGTTTCCCCTCAGATTTTTGAAGAAACATGGTTGTTTTTCTTTTAAAGTAAAGATCAGTGTTATTATATGTTGTTAATATTTTGTAAACATATTTTATTTACCTGCCAAAACAGCCACCACACTAAGATGTTCCATCTTCAACACGACTGAAAGAGGGAGAGAGAGAAAACATAATTGGGAGAGAGAATAAATATTTTCCCCCATCACTTTCCCTTTGTTTCTCACAAATTACACATACACACACACACACACACACACACACACACACACACACACACACACACACACACACACACACACACACACACGCACACAAGCAACAAAGCACACCCTTCTCCCTCTCCCCAGGAAGAATGTCCTTGTTGTGTGAGAGGTCAGTGTCTCACCAGCAGGGATGCATTCTGGGTGTTTGGAGAGTAAACATTGGATCATTTTATGTCTCAGAGAGAAAACCAGCATGTTTCCAGGCAACTTTCCTGCAACCTGCACTCTCAATTCCAGGAAACAAAATCCCTTTCCCTGCTTTGACCCAACCTCTATCATGTACTTACAGCATCTAAAGATAGTCCTTTCTCTCACTTTCAGCTTCAAATGAGCACTTGGATTTAGTGCTGGCTTTACACATTTTATGTCTTATATGGCATCCAAAATAATTTCCAGAGACATTAATGGGTTTTTAGAATGTGTTTTTCAAAATGCGTAGTCATAACATAATCATAGTCACAACAAATGTACGGTGATTACAGATCAAAAGCATAACAATAGCTTATTTAACCTTTGGTTGATCTACTGTACAGTATGTCCTCCTCAACTAACTACCTTAGTAAAAAAAAAGGTTCATGGAGACATTTAAAATACAGATTGGGTGTATGGAAAAAGTGTGCATTTAACACACACTTTAAATGATCTTCGGGCCTCCATGGAGGATAGAGTCTCTGCATTTTGGAAATTCAGCTGTGCCTTTCCTCTCTTTTTTGCTTTTTTTCTGCTTCTTTAAGGCTCAAACTAGTTTTCCCATTCACAGATGTGTATAATCTGTGGCAGAGATGTAGAGTTTTTTTGATTTTTTGATATTTTTTTAAGAAATAGACATTAAATGAAACCAAAGACAATACAGAGATGCCTTATCATGCTCTCATTGTCATTTATTTTAAATCATGGCCTCTGTCCCCTGTTAAAAAAAAGGTCAGTCAAACTGTGGACTGAGGCTTTTGTTTTCAGAGTCCCATACCTTAAAGATCTCAGATGACACAGCAGAGTAGATACTTCTTACTGATGTGCCCTGCTTTCTCTTTCGTCAACTAACATGTCTTTAAATCCTAATCCAATTTAATCCAAAAAAAGGATCTGTCAAAACAAAGCAAAATGCTGCTTTTTTAAGTCAAGACAAACCACATGATGTCATAAAATGACAAACAAAATCCCCACATGCAGGTAACCCCCTTCCCATAAAATTCACTTTGCATCAAAAGCCTATTTGCTATTTAATGTTTTATCATTTTTCTCCAATACAATTTAAAAGCTCATCTTCCATTAAATTCCTCAAAAGGCTTCTACCGACCACGCGTGTTTCGGTCCATCTTTGACAGTGAGAAAGCCTCTTTTTCATACTAAAACCTTCAGCGTAAATAATAATTACACAAGAATCACAACCCTTACAATCAGAAGAAAACAGAACAGACAGAAAAGCGACCCCATAACCTCCAACCCTGACTCCCATCCTGCCTCGCTCCACCATACCTGTGCTTACCTGAGCTGAGCTGATGGCGCAGATGCAGAGACGTGTGTGTGAATGTTCCAAGACAATGCCTGCTCAAAATTGTCTACTGTCTATTATCTGCACAAGTAGCACCTGCTCCTCCTCTTTGTTTGGGATGTAAACTTTGGTGTGTTCAAAGTGTGACGGACACGCATAAAAGACCAGCATTCATGTTATTCCATAAACATCAGCATGTGTACATGTGCATTATGCAGTGAAAGTAATTTGCTTCATAGGGGCCATTATTTATTTATTTATTTATTTTATAATTACTGTAATGCACTATACACTTACTATCCTTAATCTCATACTGAGACACAGATTCAAATGTTCATGTTAATCTTTAGCGTAAATTTTGCTTTAAACTGCCTGTGATTCAGCAGCAAGACTCCTTTGACACACCATTGACAGTCTATGAAGCTTTTAGGTCAAAGTATCAGAGTGGCCAAATCAGAAGGGATATTAGTCATGAAAAATATAGAGGAAAAACTATGAGATGATAAGATGAATTCATAACTTCACAAATACAACAAAAGTGACTTCAGTTTTTCCTTTTTTTTCACGTGTAGTCTTAAGTTTCAGATGAGGTAAAGAAGTGTATGTGTGTGTGTGTGTGTGTGTGTGTGTGTGTGTTGTTTTGCCTGGTATCCCAGTAATGTACCACTGCTCCTCTCTCTGTGAAATAGATTGCACGGTGTTGATCTTATGGTTGTCAGGCATTTGTTTTGCTCATCGTGGGCAGGAGGGAGAGATTTTCACTTAGCTCAGGATTGATTCAAACTCACAACCTTGCCTAAATTGGGAGCTCAGTCAATACAATTCACTTTAATGACCACAGTTGGAATTTAGTTTCTGGTAAACCATGTTTTTTAAATTTTCTTTTTACAGTTGTGTAAGGAGACTGGCAAAGCAAGCCTTTTGCTTATGGTGTAAGCTGTCTTTACTGTGCATGTCATGATAAACCTCTTGAATGTCTTGAGTCATCTGTGTAGATCTGTTGGTGTTCCTACTATACACGATGCATGTGTGCAGAAGTACGTGAGTGTCTGCATGTGTCACAGTGATGATCAGTGACTATTTATACCTTTTCCTTCTCACACACTGGCAAAGCCGTTGCATGCATCAGCCTCTCAAAAATGATAAAACTGCGAGGACAGAGGAGAGGACAGAGGAGACAGAGAATGACAGAGACACAAAGTGACATGCTGTAAGTCAAGGTGTGTGTGGTCAAGTGTGTGTGTGTGTAAATGATAACACATTAATT
>NC_048412.1:9123759-9134465 GCF_013103735.1 Etheostoma cragini
GAGAGAGAGAGAGAGAGAGAGAGAGAGAGAGAGAGAGAGAGAGAGAGAGAGAGAGAGAATAAGAACAATTATCAATTATCTCTGGCATCTGTCTGTATAAAGAAGGTCACTGTGAGAATTAGAGGAGCTCAAGAATATATACAGATGTTACAAGCTCCATTTGATGGTCCTGCTGCCACTCACAGTAAAAGTGCTACTGTGGTGACTGGCTGCACTAGACGGTAGGTGGCAGCAGAAAGCTTGAATCTTGTTGAAAACGTGGTTGACAGGATTTTAGGATTTAAGAATGACAGCCTCCGACCTCAAAGTGAGAATCAATGGCACACTGGCGCTGTCCGTATTTTCGTTGGTTAGTGAAGCAACTGCAGAACCAAGTCCATGACTTACAGTAACTTCGGTATAAACTGGGGCCAAAATCGGAGATGTTTGTGTCTTGTTAAGTCTTTAGTGAATGAAACGCACAAGAATTTCTTTTGTAAAAACCTTATATTCATCTTGTGGAACCGGATGAACAGTAAGAAGAGATTTATTGTGGATCTAAGTTATACTTTAGCAATGGGGCTATCGTTTCAACAACTATCCAAAAATTATTAAAACAGTTGTTAATAAGTGTTTGTCATTGTTTAGCTGGGTTAATGTTACAGTAAAAGGCATGATATGTGTTCCTGGCTACCGCTAGCTAGCTAGCTTGCCGATGCGAAACAAGACCTTTTTAGGCGACCAAAATGATACACTTAGCTTT
The DNA here is from genome assembly GCF_013103735.1 of Etheostoma cragini. Taxonomy (NCBI): domain Eukaryota; kingdom Metazoa; phylum Chordata; class Actinopteri; order Perciformes; family Percidae; genus Etheostoma; species Etheostoma cragini. The sequence continues at coordinate 9,124,502 of NC_048412.1, forward strand.
GATGAAGTGAAAACACACAGCGTCAAATTTCTAAGATGAATTCACAGCTATTTAAATGTAACATGACTAGCATTGCCAAGCCTCGGTCGATCCCAAGGTAGTCTCGTGTTGCCAGACCTTCCTCCTCCACAGCGCGGCAAAGGAGGGTCTGGCTGATCTACACAGCATTGCGGAATGGGAGAAGAACGTGCTCTAGATTATTGGCATTTCTTAAAGCCCATCACAATCCCCTTGGGCGGTGCTAAGCACCGGGAAAAGCCGTAGTGCTTTGGCAAAATAGCCTCGGGATGAAACTTGTTTTGGTGAAACAAAAAACTCAGATTGGACAGCTGTCTGGATTTACCCTGCAGAAATCTGAGAAAGGTCAACCATAGTCCTCATGAATCCACAGTAGTTTAAAATGCCAAAACTAAATAAGACCATACAATGATACCCGGCCTAAATGAATGAAATCTGGCAGAATTTCCGCCGGCAACGGAGGAATCCTACAAATCACAAGGTAGCCGCACCTTAAACCATACCCCACTTTATCGTCTATTTTACTCTAAATAGGACTATGATTTTAACAATGAACATCCCTAGTGCATGAAAACTCTTGCATTTAGTTTTACTCCGCTGCAATCTTGCTTTTCTAATTTGGGCTATTTTTAAATCTCTAAACACGAGTTCACTCCGACTTGCAGAGGAAAAATATAGCAGACAAAGATCGGATTTTACAAGTGCTGATAGAAAAGACTCAGCAAAGGTTAGCTTTCAATCACACACGGAACCACAGAGGTTATCAGTGGACACACACACACGGCAACAAGACACATGCGTCTCTGTTATGGTGGAATTTAGGATTTAGGTTTGTCCATAAACAGTAAAGGTTCAAGAACATTTAAGCTTACATGCCAGTGATCCGGTCAGCATATTAGAGATCTTCACTTAGATTTCAAAAGATCCTATAGGAAATACGTAAATCAAGTCATAAGTCATAGATAGTCATTGTTACTGTATTATATGCTTTTTTGCATGGTCATTTTTGGAAAATAATGAAAACTTACTGGTGGAAGACAAGATTGTGTGTTGTGTATTTAGAACATATCAGGCTTTTGTCCCAAATGGAGCTCAGAAATGCCAAATGACGACGTGACCCGACGGACTTCTGCTGTAAATATTCCCCACCATTTGATATTTTGTCACGCCAACACGCAAAACTTTAAAGTTGTCACTGTAAGACTTCATCTTCAGTTGTGAAGAACATGAAGAAATCAGACATAATCTGACAGTATCCTCTCAGGAGTCTACCGAGGTGTAGTGGAGCAGCTGTCAACACGCTTCATTCTGCCTCTGTTATGTCAACTAAAAGACGAAGACGATTTCTGTCCTGCTGATTGCTCTGTGTGTCTGTCTCTGTCTGTCTGTCTGTGTCTGTCTGTGTGTGTATGTGTGTGTGTGTGAGTGTGTGTGTGTGTGTGTGTGTCTGTGTGTGTTTGTGTGTGTGTGTGTGTGTGTCACTAGCTGTCCATGCCTCTCTTTTGGGTGTCACAACACACGGTCAGGGGAATGAAGACCACGGTTAAAGCAGTCAAAAACCAGTTACATGTATTTATATATCTAATTGTTTATATAATTTATGTATTTATATACTTTTATATTTATGCATACACATACATACATTGTATGCATCACTTAGTACTCTGGAATTCTATTCTAAATAGGGATTACATGTTTCTTCATAATGGCCATGTGAGCCACTATGTGTGAATTATAAAACAGCATTATGTCAGTAAATTTGGGGAGGTGTGCAAGACCATAGTAGGTTTAAGTGGATAGTATGGTGCCACAAACTAGCTGGGGTTTAAAGCAATTAAAAATACGCCGGATTGGGAAGGGTGGGGGGGGGGTCATTTCCTCCCACTTATATTTGATTTCCTGCAGTAGCCTATAACTTTGTGCCAAATACTGACAATAAAACAAAAAAAAGACAGAAGGAGAAAGGACAGCGACAGTAATAGATCGTCGAGGTGTTGTTCCTGACACAAGCAGACTGTAAGGAGTTCACCACCAGGAGGAAACAACACACACACAAAAATGTATCACACTGCTCCATGCATGTGTCTCTAAGCTGTAATCTGCTCATCCACGTGGTCTACCTAACAAGTGCCCCTACAAAATAACTGAACATTCTTTACAATGAAGCAGCAGCAGTGTAAGGTGTAAAAAACTGTTGGCGATGATGAAGAGGACATTCAGGTTCTCAAGTGAATACAGAAATAAACCTACACATGCTTAATTAAAGCACAATGTAGCAGTTTATATTTGAAATACCAACTGCCAGGCAACAAAGTGTGAGAACCAACTGTGAGCTGCGAGCTCTGGCCAAACAGGAAGGGCAGTTGTTACAGTGTGGGAGTGTTTCCAACACAGGCAACTACAACGTAGGCAATCTAAAACTCTGTGCATAGGTGAATTAGTGTAGCAATTTGAAGCATGACTACATGTTGACGCAGTTAGTCATGTCGGGACAGACATACAGGGAAGAGATGGTAGAACCATTTGGTTCTTGATTGGTTTTGGTGGGCCTGGATTCAACAAAGTCATGCAAAACTGAGGATGGGCTTTATTGCAACTTTCCAAATTTTAAAGGTACAATGTGTAGGAATTTCTCCCATCTAACGTTGAGATCATATATCGCAATCAACTCTCTCTCACCACGCAGTTCGAAGTATGTATTGCAGCTACGGTAGCATTCACGCTTCAAAAAGCCGGTCTCGTCCTCTTTTAAATATCCTTTTTCTGGGAGAAGAAGAAGATTCCTGATCCTGAAATGCAGATTTTGAATATGTGTGGTCCTCCATGTTTCCTTCTTCAAACTTGCTTGGGGGCGATACCCATAAGCAGCATTAGCAACACCTGTGAGTTTATCATGTGACAGCGTGTCCTGTATGTCCCTTACCGGCTAATGAATTTAAGATGGTGCATAAATAGGGAGCTTCTACCCCATAGACCAAAAAAAAATACTTTGAATTGATAGTGGTGTTAAATATTTATGAAAAAGGACAAGTTTGTGATTGGGCAACACCAATTTTGATAATAAACAACTAAACCCGTTACACACTGCACTCTGACAATTTTGGTTCTGACATGATGAAACTTGAACTTTTGTGTGAGAACAATCATGTGCATAATACAGAAGTGTTATCATCAAAACATTTGAAGATATTAAAAGACAGAATACAGCATGAAAACCCCTCCCTGAGTTTACTTTGGGTAATTGTAGAACTACGAGCTGCTGGCATAAAGCAACAGTAAGCAACGGCTTTCTGTCTCCTTTTACTCCTTTGTTACTATTGTGGTCATAAAATCTTCTGTGTCCTTTCCCTCTGAAAAGTACAAAGACACCACCCATTACTTATCAATATGCAGTTTGTGGTCAATGCATTCAACGGTGAATTGAAGCTGTGTACTTACTGAACCACTTCTGGAGGGTCTCCGATCTCCTCAGCGCAATATACAATAAACCAAACACCAACAGGAGGCCAAAGAAGCCCCCAAGGACACAACCAATGAGAGTGACGAAGCTGGCACTGTTGTCTGGGAGACAAGATTACGATTTTTTATGGAATGACCAGCTGGAGTAAAATCTAATCAAAGTCAACTACCTCTTAAACAGCACTCTTGGGGTGATTCTCGGAAATATGAAATGAACATATAGACATTGAATTGTAATAGACAAGTCGTCACCATAAACATGTAAGACGGCAGCAGGTGCATCAGGATTATTTGACTGCTGACATACGACTCGTGTGCCATTGTCGGAGAAAGAAATTCCCTTCAGGGTCCACACGGCCAATGACTCATCCGTCTTCATAAGACATCTCCCATAGAGAACCTGAAGGGAGCAACAGGGACGGGAAAGAAGAGGGGTTCAGATGAAGAGGAAAGAATGAGGGATTGAAAAGAATATAAACATGCTGTGAGCTGGGAAATGCTACAGTCACTCTTAAAAGAGAGAAAGAGAGAGAGAGAGAATTTGCCTCTTAAGAGGAGAAAGCGAGGAGAAAGTGAGGCATTAGAGTAAATATAGTCTCTCATTGCCAGAAATTCCATAACAGCGCTGTGGAGGAGGGTCTGATGAGTCCACACAGCATTCAGGAATGGGAGAAAAACTGGTTTATTGGCATTTCTTTAAACCAATCACAATCGTCATGGGCAGCGCTAAGCTACGAAGGACCTTGTCTTGGTGGAACATGTGTACGTTCAAAGGTTGTTTTAGCCGTGCAACAGAAAACTCGAAATGGACAGGTAGTCTAGCTAGCTGTCTGGATTCACCCTGCGGAGATCTGAGGAGCAGTTAACTATAGTCCTCAGTAATCCACCGGAGTTTAGAATACCAAAACAAAGAAAGCAGAAGGTAAATGAAATCAGGCCAAAACTAAAGACATCCAGCACCTGAACAATCCCAGAAGTGGAAGGACACGGATATAAATGCCGAACCAGGCGGTGACCAGCTCACCTGGTTGACATCTTCCACGTGGCCCATGGGACATGTGAGGCTGTGGTTGCCGTCACTCCCGTAGAAGGTGAACGTGAGGTTTGGAGAAGCTTTGGGCACTCCGCAGTAAAACACTGCAGGTTTCCCCACGGCCCCCGTGACGTCAGCTGGCCGTGTGCGGTAACCGAGAGCTGTGGGGTTCGATGCCGAAGCGGTTTGAGCTGAAACAGTGATGGCCAAAGACCAAAAAGTGGAAAAATTGAAAAATAAATGTAGAAAAAACAAACAAAACAATGTATATTATACAAGCTACAGGTATATTTACTAGCAGCTGTAAAATTTGACTAAATCACTTTCCTTTGAACAAATCAAATATGTTGATGATCACAAAAGGAAGCTTTGGAATTCTATTTGTTTAGACTGCTGTGGAGGTTTTTTCACACTACACAAGCAGGCAGCAGGAGAGAGAGCACACATCGTGGAGTCTGATCTTGCCTGATATTACTCAGATAAATGTTGAGTTGAGCTGTTTTTTCTATGTAAAAACGAGGGCCAATACACGTGGCTGGATTGGTTTGTGCCTCGAAGCAGAGGTCCAGGGTTCAAATGCGACCTGTGGTGATTTCCTGCATGTCTTCCCCCCTTCTCACCTAACTGTCCTGTCAAAAACTAAAGTTGGGAAAGCCCAAACAATATTGAATTCAACAACTTTTTTCCAACAAAAATACTTAAATGCTACATTTCAAATGTTTTGAATCCATCACTTCATTCATTATTTTAGAATCATTATTTAAGGAATTATGCATGAAATATTTTTAAATTCAAACTTCTGCAAAACTGTCACGTACCCCCTGCATTACTCCACAGTACCCCTATGGGTACACGTACCCCCTGCAGTACTCCACAGTACCCCTATGGGTACACGTACCCCCATTTGAGAAACACTGCTTTAGACTTTATTAATTTTATGGGAGTAAGAAGTGGAAACTTTAATCCTGGATGTGGTTAGTTACCTGAGGAGGGTGCGGTGATTTGGAGCTCAGCCAGCAGGAGCAAGCAGATATGAAAAACCCTCTTCTTCTTCCACATCTCTCCTTCACCCCTCTCCTCCATTTCCCCCACTCAGTTTCTTTTATTCCAGTAATCTACAAATATTTAAACAATTTCACTTTACCTTCCAACAACAATACAGTAATACAATATTGGTAATCGGTGCAAGACTGCTGGTGTTTTTCCTTTCAGATTAAATGTGATGTGACTGAATGTGAATGTTTTCATGATGACCAGTGTTACCTGAGGGCACAAAAACAATCAAATCATATGTACCATATATAAATCATATATCATATTTTAGATCATATACACGCATACAGATACAAAAGTCACAGCTTCATGTGAAAAGTCTATAAAAATAGTTTAAACCGATTTTTTTTATTGAGGATTTCATCAGGAATAAGTTATGTTTTTATAGATAGACAAAGAAAAAATGTTTAAATTTATGTATACATACTTTCATCTCTTTATTTCATAAACACTTTCTTTTTTACTGAGCTGTTGTCATCAATCCATATTGGTTTTCCTATGCAGTTGTAATAAATAAGTATAATCACTTTGTGACCCATGGCCATGAATATCCCCACATCTGACAAGGTTTCTGTTAATATAAGAAATAAATTAAAGCAAAAAAAGTGTCTCGAAAGGCAAAAGATTAAAGAGAAACACTAACCGCAAAATGAAGTGGAAATACCCCAGCAGGTCTGCAGAAAGCTTCCTTATTCCCAAAAAAGTGACACAGCTCGGACATGCAGCGTCTCAATGAGTACGTCGATGTCACCACATAAGGTTGAGTCTCTCTTTGACTCTTTCCGTCTTACTCCATCTTCCTGTTCTAAACCAGTTTTTATGTGTGTGTGAGTGTGTGTGTGTGTGTGGGGGGAGACAACAAGGCACCTGAAGGAACGTAGACTTTATCCTGACAGTGCATTTCTGCGACAGAGAAACAAACAGGTTGAGCAGGGCCAGTCTAAGCCAAAAATTGTTGGAAGGAATACACACACACACACACCACATAAAAGTGAGCTTTGATGTGGGTAAACAAGACTGGGATATTGGATCCATTGGTTGTATACCAGTTGGTTATACCTGTATTATAGACACGGTGGAGACACAACAGGCAACAGCCGTGCAAAGTAGCGCCTTCACTTTTTCAAATGTTTCTGGGTGTCTATAGCTTAAATAATTTCCCTCTAAAATATGTCGTTTTGCAACCACATGAGTATTTCCTTGACTCACCTCTACTCGACTTTTGGGGTTTTCCAATACAAAAAAAGGTCCCTGGTACCTGCCAACAGGTACTTTTTTAGTACTACCTCAGTCGAGGTTCCAAGCGAGCTGAAGCGATACCAAAAGGTGGCATGAAAACCTGCAGAATACTGATTGGTTGTCACTATTTTATCATTTTTTCATTGCTAGCGACTGACAGGGGTGTGCTGAACAAACCCACCGTGTTTAAGTAGGTTAGCCAGCGGTTTATTTCTAACTAACTAACTAAAGTCGTCTCTTGCATGTTTGGCAGTGGCTACACAAGCCGAGATTCAAAAACAACACACCTCTGATGTTCCGTGTATGTGTGTAGCGTTAGGTCACAGCAGTTTCCTGCTATGACAACCGGACACGCTCGCCTCACACACGAGGCGGTACTAATCTGCAATTAAAAAAATGCCATTTTTGGGCTGGCCTGTGCCACTGTCAGCTAAATAGAGTGGTAGTCAGACACAAACAAAATCTCTTTTTTTTTCTTCTTTTTTTTTCACAGTTTTTAGCTTTGATCCAGAATTAAAGTTGGAAAAACACTATAAGAGTGTATTAACATTCAGATTTATTTTATTCTTTAAAAATCTGTGCTAAATTTGCAGAAAGTTCTTGAGTAATCTGGTGAGGCTGCAATACAACAATAAATGCAGTGGATGGATGGTATTATTCTGTATTATTTAGTTTTCTGGTTTCAGTTTTTAGGGTTAATTCTTATCCCCTGATTACTGTTCCTCAGCATTGGCTGGCTCATTCGCTTTCCTCAAAAGTTAAATTACGTAAGATGATTCCACAGGCAACTTTATAATAATAATAACAATTCATAATAATTTATGCTCTTTATTGATCCCATATGGGGAAATTACCATTGAAAGATTAGATTAGATAAGATACAAGATTAGACACCCACAACTTCTTTACAATAAGTTTGATAGTAAAACATCTGCACTCATACAGCTGGATGAGAAAATGCCAAGAGACAAGGTCTGTTCACATCACAGGTTTTTCAATTGATTACATAAGCACTATTTTGAAAACAGGTATAACTTCATAACACTAAACACAAGTAGCACAACCACACACCCAATCAGCAGAACTGTCACTACGAGATTTGAGACACGCATGCATAACTTTGAGACAAGTAGCCTACAAAATGCTAACGTGAGACTTCTGTGATGTCAACACAGTAAAAATTGACCTACTTAACGAAGTTTGTTCACTGCTGTCTACAAGCTAGCATCAAACACAACAAAGTCTGTCAGTTGAATGGGGTTTCAAGCAAACGTTAGCAATCAAAAAACCATAGTAAGCTAGAAAGTCTTTGATATAACTACTATCTTAGCTAAAAGCTAGCAGTCAAACAAAACAAAGGCTATCGCTTGAATGGTGTTTTGGCGAAAATGGGTCACTCTTGCAACACTGTACACTAATTTATAAAAAACATATTTTGTTACCATATGAAAAACACATACACATGTTGCATATGACTTAATTCTGTTTGGACCAGTTACACACTACTGTTGCTTACCAAAAACACTTTTACCAAATCTACTTCTTAGTGATTAGAGTACTCTAATTGTAAAGTGCACAAAGAAAGTGCAAATATACAATAAATTCACCAAACTCTACACAAGACAAATGGTGCAGACTAAGTAAAATATAAGTTATTTTTCTCCACATACCCAAATCGGTCAACATGTCAACGTGGGGAATCACAACTGTTAGAATAATTACATTGTCGTGTGTGGACTGAGACCACTGGTTATCCTCAATGTTCATTTTTAATTGTGAACACACAAGGAGACAGTTTTCAGCACTCATATAAGCCAATATTGGCTTATTTATGATTGAAATACAATCATGAATGTCATCAGTTTTGATGACGTCTCCTTTCTCTGGTCAGGGAGTGCATGTTCTACTCTCAGGCTCCAGACAAGATGGCCAAATGGCTCCGTGTTATCTTGTGGGAGAGGACAACCATTATACTATGGCTTTATATGCAAACAGTTTGAAATATTATCAATTCGTAAATTTTCTTAACAACAAGAAAACATGTCCCGGTTTTCAAACAGCTACTATAGCAGCGTGCATGACACTGTTAGCTCAGCAAACAACAGACATGCTGTACATAAAATACTGTATCCAGTACAGGTTACAATTACAGAAAAATACTAGACATTATCTCTTTGCCTAGCTGGATCTGGAACGTGGTAGGAAATGTCTTGAATGTCAAATCCATCCTGGCACAGCTGCAAGTCAACCTGTTCACAGGCGTCCCCCATGGTCTCAGTGACGGGTCCCTCTTCCCCTTCCTCCTTCTCCTCCTCTGTGGATTCCCCCTTTCACCCTCCTTCTTCTTCTGACTCCTTTCATTTTGGATGAAGGCGGGTTGACTTACCTGTTGCATTTTTGTGTCTAAAATTACTGTAAGCAATCACGTGTTTACGCACCCAATGGCTGTGTTTCACAGATCGGCTCATAGGTGTGGTAATTTGAATAATTTTTAATAAAAATGTGTTTAGGGTTTTGCAAATCCCTGTGGGTATTTTTTTCCAAATGTGTGATGCTGACATTGTGCTTATAGTGTTGCACATCTGGCCCAATGTTGTGCTCCTTGAGTGTAAAGTTTTGATAATTGTGTAATATTTTGATTTCACTGTGTAACTTAAAACTGTAAACTGGGATGATGGGATACATTGGACATCACTTTCATTATATCAAAAATGGAGCTACTTTTCACTGCATACTTGCTTATTTATGCACTGGTTTGTTGTTTGAATGCCCTGTGCTAATTGTGTAATTGTATGTATGCTGTTTATTACACATTGAGACAATGTATTATATAAAGATGAAAGAGGTTAACTGGCGCTTAACACACAGTAGGATAGATGAAAAGTCAGGGGCTCACTAAAGTTGTTATAAATCATCCAGCTCTTTTAAATTTTGCCTCAATGCTTACGACAGTTGGCCCGAGACAAGATGAAAACTACAAATGGTGGCACTAGACAAAAAGTCAAGGGATTACGTCAATATTAGACCACATAGTGTAGGAATCATGAAAGCGTTGCCTATCCAACTACTAGATGTCTATTTCCCAAACTACAGTGGGTACGGAAAGTATTCAGACCCCTTTAAATTTTTCACTCTTTGTTTCATTGCAGCCATTTTCCAAAA
>NC_048412.1:9134565-9152879 GCF_013103735.1 Etheostoma cragini
TTGGAAAAAGGCTGCAATGAAACAAAGAGTGAAAAATTTAAAGGGGTCTGAATACTTTCCGTACCCACTGTATATGAGCGCTTTGACCTGTTAGTGGCACTTGAGGAAAAGTCAGTACAATTCACCTGCAGAGTTATGACTCTAATTTGAAAATTTCATAGCAATCCATGTAATAGTTTTTGACATATTTCAATCTGGACCCGAGCCATTGCCAAATTATTAATAACTATGGATTAACTGCCTGTTTGAGTGGCAGTTGGTGTCCCAGTAGATGCAGGAGACTAACCTTTCAAAGATTTTAGTTTTAAAAACAAACATTGAAGTAGCCACAGAAGTAAACTAATGTAGGAAATAAGCATGCAACAAAACAGATGCAAGACGGAGGAAATTAACTTTCAACCACAAGTTCCCCATTTACAGTTTCTTTTGGGGTTTTTCTTTTTCTTCTTCTTCTTCTTGCCTACTGCATTTACTGTTTTAGTATGCGTCCAAATAAGGCTATTTGTTTTATATGTTAACACGCATTTAAATTTCCAGTAAAACATTTGATTATTTTGTTTGTGACTCATTCTACACTCCCTCTTGGGTATAAAGAAATAAATGCACTCGAATGATTTAGGGGACCAGCTGACTCCTCCTGTCACATAAACGTGTGACGTGGCAGCAGCTAACGGAGCATCATGCATATCAAATCAGATGTTTTGATAATACTCGTCCACAACTATCCTCTCAATCCGTGCTGCTTGCTGTCACATCCACTCATGAGAGATCACATCCACAACATCACATCCATCCCAAAATTCAGTTTTTGTCAGGATGGAGAAGATAATTGCAATGCTTATGCTTCTGATCCTCACATCAGGTAGGGGAGATTATTTTTTAATGTTCATTTCAAGACAAAGTGCAATATTGTATTTATTTCCATAACTACTGTTTGTATTTATTGGATTTTTTTTGTGTATTTAAGGAGCATAATCAATTGTTGCATTTTCAAATTAGCTTGGTGCATTTATAACCCAGCTGTTGAGACAGAAATTCCAAATTCATTTTCAGTATGTGGTTATTTATTTCTTCTTTATTTTAGAAGAACAAATGGTCTAAAACAGACTAAGGTGATTGACTTTCCTGATGAGTTCACTCTGTTTAATTCTTTTAACCCTTGTGTTGTTGTGTGTGTTTTTTTGTTTGTTCACATTTTGGTCAATGTTATTGACATTTGTCTTTTTTGACATTTTTGTTTTTACATTTGTCACACAAGTTCTTTTGTAAACTATTTTTTCCTCCAAATGCAATAAAATTGACAAAAAAAACTCAAATTCAATGAAAGTAGTGAACTGATTATTTATTTAAAAACCTCTAAGTGCTTTTTTGATCAATTGTTTGAAGGAAACCCAAGTTTCGGATATAGAAACCTTTTGAAAAGGAGTCAAATTTGATCCAAAGACAACAGGAGGGTTAAGTCACATTCTAAGGTTTTAGAAATCTTGTTGCTGAGGGCTATGTTTCCATTTCCTCTCATTGTTCCTGTAACTATGCATATAACGAGAATAAATAAACCTGTAAACCATGTAAACAAATTACATGGGTGGTAATGGTGCAGTGGCTATGACACATGCCGTGGGGTGGAAGATCTGGGTTCAATTACGCTAAGCAATACATCAACCAATGTGTCCTTGAGCAAAACCCGTAAGCCATGGTTGCTCCAGAGGCTTGTGGCCTCTGACATATACTGTACATAGCAATTGTAAGTTGCTTTGGAAAAAAGCCACAGCTAAATGACATGTAATGTAATGTCATTATCTCTCTGCAGGAACTGTGATTGCTGGTTCGTCAGTAACTTTTGAAAGCCCAAATTCATGTGCTTTAAAGGGATCATCCGTGCATCTCAGCTGCTCATACAACTACCTAGATGGGGAAACTGTTAAAAAGACTGCATGGTACAAAGGGAAATTAATAAATGGCACCTGGACACGTGTTAAACTCTCAGACCTTCCTTCATATCAAAATCGTTTTAGATATCTTGGCGACCAGCAGCACAACTGTGACCTGGCAATTGATGACCTACAGGAAAATGACACTGGCCATTACTACTTCTGGTTTGATACGCAGATGTATGCACGGCGGAGCAAAGAATCAGTGCATCTGTCGGTCACAGGTAAAATTATTCTACATTGAGTGTCAAAATTCAACATTTTCAGTTTGTTCCTAATATCATGCTCTTTGTTCTTAACCTGATTGGTGTCCAGAGCTGAGTGCTAGAGTGTATCCTGGCAGGGTGAGAGCAGGAGGCACTGTGACGCTTGAATGTAGAACATCCTGCCAACTTCCCAAAACAGTTTGGTTTAAAGATGGGCGTCCAGTAGCCAAACCAGTGTTCCAGGCTCAAGCACGGGATTCTGGGAATTATTTCTGTGCTGTCAATGGACAGGAGTCAGTGCTATCTGACTCTGTGGCTCTGGATGTTCAGTGTAAGTATGTTTTTTGTGACATCGTTGGTTGAGAAACTGCTATTTCACTCTGGGATGCATAAACATAAAGGAATAGTTTGGGAAATTACTTACTGAGTTAGATGAGAAGTTTGATGCCTGACCATTAAATAAGAAGTTACCACCAGCAGCCAGTTAGCTTAGCTTAGTGCAAGGACTGTAAACAGGGGGGAAAAGCTAGCCTGGCTCTGTCCAAAAGTAACAAATCCACCCACCAGCACCTCTACAGCGCACTCCTTTTTGTTGTTGTGCCACAATGCTTCGACGGTGGTGGCAAGAATAGCATGTAACCTTATGGCAGTATCTTTATTACTGTGACGCAATTTGGTGATGAATCATTCTCATGAATGAACATACAGTTCATCAATAATGTCCTATTTTTACCCATGACGATGAAGATACAGATAGATATGAATGCATGGCAAAAAAACATCTCCCGCTTCCACTGCCTCTTTTAGTTTTCAGTCTTTTTGCTAAGCTAAGCTAATCAACTCCTGCTGGTACTGTATACCATTGTATTTACCATCCAGATATGAGAGTAGTATCAGTCTTCTCATCCACCTCCCAGCAATAAAGCAAGTAAGCGCGTTTCCCAAAATATTGAAATATGTCTCTAAAGGAATGTGCTTTGACAATTTAGCTACAAATGGTTAGGATCTTCCATTATCATTTTCTTTTAAAATGTCCAGAAAAAATACATCCTCTGAGGGAATGTATACAAATGCACAGTGGTTGGGTTTTTAAAACAGATGCCCCGTTGAATGTATCTGTTGAGATGAGTTATTCTGGTCACCTGACGGAGGGGAGCAGTGTGAATCTGAGCTGCAGCAGTGCTGCTAACCCTGCAGCAGACAACTACACCTGGTACAGGGCTTCTGGTTCCGGTTTCAGCTCCCTGCTCCAGGTGGGTTCAGGACAGGTGCTGTCTCTCCCCTCTGTGGAGGCGTCCTACACTGGACTCTACCTCTGCCAGGCCAGGAACCCACTGGGGCAAAACAACTCGACTGAGTTGCTGCTTACAACGGGTGACACAGACAGTGAGTATGACAGTGAGACGACAAGCAGATTACAATGTGTTCAGAGATTGTATTGATATTGATCATCCAAAGGGGAATGATAGTTCTAATTAGAGTAATAGCCCAATCTATTGGGCTAAAGTGCAGTCAATCGGACAATTGTGTTTTCCATTGGATCAGAATACCATCAATTGGCTGCCCATTTTGCCAATTTTCCCAGCCCTTGTCACATGACCAATTTATGTTTTTAGGATGACTATCCAAAATTCTGATACCACAGCACTGGAACTGTTTTTTTTTTTTTAAGTGACAGACTGAGCCTATAGAAAATAGGAACTGAAAATGAATGTGATTGTTTTATTTAGCAGAATTACATTGTGTTGCTCTATCATATCCATCAATTCCTGGAATCGCCCATGGTGAAAAAAGAATCACATTTTATTCATCACAACCATAAATCTACAGTTGAAGACCCAACTGCTTGTTAAAATGAGCAGATCTTTTGGAAAATATAGTAGTGTGGAATTTCCAAAATTGACTACAGTTATACAATGTATTTGCTGAACATTTATAACTATATTTGAAAATCTGAGATGCCATGAGTTTTCATCACATTTTCTTTCACACTCTCCTAACAGTTAACCGTGTCATCACCTTTGTTGGTATTGGAGTGAAAGTCTGTATTGGCCTGTTACTTCCACTGGTGATTATCTGGGCATGGTAAGTTAACACTCTTGATTTTGGACAGTAACATTTCATTTTATGACTGTGATGAACTGTTGGAAGAGGTCAATGTACATACTTGTATTTCATTGTTAAAGGAGGCTGAGACGTCGTTCTACTGTGAATAAAGAGGTAAGACCTTCTCCTGGTTCAGTTAAAATAAATGAATGAGAGATTAACACCAAATGTCTAATGTTACCCGGTTATGTTTCAGGAAAACAGCCGTGATTATGAAAACATCAGCATTGCCTAAATGGGTAAAAAGCAAACAAACAGGTTTACTGAGAAGGGAATGTCTGTTGTCTACCTCCACCTGAGCCTGATGACATTTCTTTAAACCAGATACATGATCCGGCTAAAAATGTCTGTGTTTTGTACTCTGCCTGGAGAGCAACACAGCTGCTGAGCACCAAGTTTTCTAACATGAAAATACACCTCTCATTCCCTCCTGACTCCTGTCTGTGTAAATGTCAAGTACTTCTCGTGAGACGACAGAAGGGATTTGTAACTTTACTCAATCCTTGCAAATTTTAGGCAACAATGCTTTCATGAGAAAATAGCTTAATTTAATCTTTAATCTATGAAAGTATTGTTGCCTAACGTGATTCACTGCTGTAGACTGTATCCAGAATCATTGTGGTTGAAGCAGGATATGCTGCCACCTTGAGTTCCAAATACTCATGCAAATGTTGTTCTTGTATATGATTTGTTACTACCTTCAGTCCACCAAATTAGAAATATTATTTACATAATTAACCACAACTTTTAGGTTTTAAGGTTAGGTTTGAGGTTTGTTAAAGATTTGATCATATTTAGTGTTTGAAAGTGTAACAGAAATAACCGTAACAGCATTGCATTTGGGGTCAATGTATTTTAAAGTTAGTTTTTTCATCAGTAAACTGATCAACACATGCCACATACACACATATGGCAGAACTTTGGTTAATATGGTAGTAATTGCTGTTTAATAATCTTTTTGTGTACCTTCTGGTGAAAACTACTGACTCCTGTAAAGAAATGTCACACCTGCATTAAAAACAAAATGCATTTCCAACCGACTGCTGTAATCACTGAATACATTGTGCTTTTATTCCAAATACATGTTATTAACATATTTTCTTATACAGTAAACGTGTCAAACTCATTTTAAAGGCAATTCTCTTTTTGAACAGTTGTTGGAAAATGGATGGAAGATATCACACATGTTGCAAATCTCGGTATAACTCTTCCCCATACTAAATACATCAGATCTGAGCCATCTGATGACCAGCTATAACCAGCTTTAGAATATATGATGTAATCAGTGGCATTATATGCGTGTGGGATGATGACCCTTTGGTGTCATTAGAGTGTTTTTGCTGTCTACATTGTGGAAGTGTGTCCTAACTTGTGCCTAACCTGTTTGCAGGCTTCTTAAGCTGCAGGACCATTTGAGTTAGGTCGTGACATAAATGGGGTAGACAACACCATGTTAAATATTTAAACATTAAATCAAACTAAACCAAAGTAGACAAAATTAACTATTTTGGTGTGAGACTATGTTCACACCTGGCCAGGTATTTTCAGGACATTTCTCTTCCTCGGCTGTCTAAAGCTCTGTTTTTTTTAGTTTACATCCAAATGAACATTTAAAAAATCTCCACTCTTGCCGGAGTTTTTAGAAAGACTCTTTTTTTCAGATGCAAATTCTACGTTTGCATGTTTGCGTCACAAGGGGAAATGTCTCTGTTTTTCATAATAGCCATGTACTTGTAAACAGGGCCAGAGGGTGTGTTGGTGTTCTAAAGTGTGAACTCACCAAAAGGCCAACCTTAGACAACTTAACCAAACATAACCTAACCAAGCCTTGGTGTGCCTGTGGCGACAACAGGGGGGGCGAGACAGAGAATACTACAGCTTAAGAAGCCTCAGCACACCAGGCCCAGGTGAGCTGTAAACAGGAGGACACATCTCCCCACCATAGACAGCAAACCAATCAAACGACACCAAATGGGCATCACAGTGGGCCACTGCTTCACTCAATTGTCATTAAAGCATCAAGTAAATGTTAAAAATGTACTTTAAAAGCAACCCAACAAACTGATGTTCACATATTATAACTAAAACTGTCTCTTTAAATATTTTAGAAATGAAGTAATAAACTTCCTAGTTTACCTAATCAGCATTAAAAAAATAGATTTGTGCACTACTTGTATGTCAGCTTCCTTTAATACCATACATCAGAAAAAAAGCAAAATTCGGGAGACTAATGAGATGTAAAGTTGATATCCAAGACCATTTTGTAAATGGATGTCCGGGCGTCAGAGTCACTGTCCTCCTGGTTTTCATGGCCAGGCTCTGGTCAGTATCTGTTAGAGCCTTATCACACTGAAGAGTTTACTCAAAACCAAGCAGATGTGACCCAGTCCATAATGCTTACAGCTTTTAATTGGATCATTATGACTTTATTTCCTGTCTTCATCTTCATGCTCCTCATCATCACTAACAGGCTTTTAGTAACTGTTTCTGGACATTGTTTATAGGACAGTACTGAGTGCACTCTGTGGCGTGTTGTCAAAATCCAAGCGCAACAACTCCGGATGTCATCTCTGCTCGTCATATGTGAAGAACCATGGAGGATGTATTCAAATGTATATCTGTTCCTGCAACACTTGGACAACTGAGGATTTTCAGTAAATTTTCTCAGTTATTATAAATCATTTCTTTTTAAAAAGATTGTTTGGTTAAATCCTGACAGCAGAATTTTGCTTAAACCTAAGCACAATCACGCCTAAACAAGTGAGATCAGATGATCAGATGAACAGAGTAGATAATCAGACAGTTGGGATTCAGTTCTGTCAGTTCTGTAATTATTTGAAGGTATCTGCTTCAATGGCTTTAGTCGGCAACAAGAAGGTAAATGCACAAGAGTGTCCGAGGGTATTAAGAATAATATTCACTTATCTTAAGTTACTTATAAAATAAAAATAATACAATACAATGAAAAAGGTCTCTTCTGTGTGGTTGAAGGGTGTTTTTGCTTTTATGAGTCCTTAAGGTGCTGGAGCGGTTGTCTCGGTCAGGACATATGACTGGTGTCTTAATGATTTCCGTTTCCTGAAAGGACAGACAAATATTTAAAAAGACATTGTAATTTACATTATGAAGTGAAGTTAATATTGTTTATCTTTTCTTAAAATACAATAAATAATGCATTTACACTGTATACAACTCAAACTCAGACACTGCAGGCCTTTGGCTGTTGTGTGAAGGCACACTGGTGTGGATCAGGTGGTTTCAGACAGTTTCACTTCTTTTCAGACTGTGTGTTACACATTGGATCTTTTCAACCACACACTTTCTTTAAATATGAGCTCTTTTGTTGTAAGTCATGCAAGCAGGAAAAGATTTTATTTGAAAATACGTTATTTTACTTATACCACCAACCCAACAAGACAATACCGTATCTCCTCCTAAAATTCCTGAAGAAGACGGTGATAGGACTTATAACAGGAAACAAATAAATACAATAATACTGATCAGCTTCATGAGGAGCAAAGAACTCACCGTGTTAAGAGAATGGCCACTATGGCCACAATAGCCAGTAGAACCCCGATGGTGACTCCGATAAGCATCAATCTGGGTCCTGAAGAGTCCGACGGGGTCGTCGCTGTAGTGGACAGAAACAAGATTAGAGCCACAACAAACTGTCTCAGGCAGTGTTGGTTAATGTGCATGTGAATGGCAAGAGCTTGGACCAAGAAGGTAGAAATACTGGGGTTAAAGATCCAAACACCTGCCAGATTATTTCAGATTATTTAATTATTTTGGATATTTCTCACTGTTGAATAAATTTAACTCTACAATCATCATATTTTCTCTAATGTATATGATAGTCTAAAAGCAATTTATTTGTTTGTACCCAATCTGAGTTGAAAATCTTTGAGACAAATGCAAATATCCAACTTGTCTCTAATAATCAATTTATGTTCTCCTGTCTTCTATCATGTTTCTATGTTTAGCTCATCCTACAGATTATCACTACTTCATGGGATTTGTTCACAAAGGATGACACGGCATGACAACAGAGAAAGAAAAAAAGAATAGTTCAACTATGGTTCACAGATGTTTCTCAATGATTTCACAATATTATCTTTGTGGTGGAACAGCACCACACCATTGCGTTTCGACAGGCTTCTTCTTCTTTTTTAAAGTTCAGCAAAGACAAGTTACCAGTGTATCCCTACATGTTTGGATGTGAGGGATTTTCATCATAAAAATAGGTTGTTAATTGGAAACATACAAGTGGCCTTTGACATAAGAATTATCTCAAACTGAGTTTATGCGTTACTTCATGTGCAGTTAGTGGTCAGTTTCAGTTCTACTTCTCATAAATAGCACACAGTATCCAAAACAGAGTTGCATTAAGGAAGTGGTACATACTTAAAGCAATGGGGCTAAAACATCAACACTTGTCTTCCAATTATAGAAGTAACGGTTACACTTTGCTTAAAGGTATCGACATAACAGTGACATAACACTGTCTTGAATGTGTCATAAACGTTATAAACAAGTCATAAACGTTAATCACACAACGCTTCTTTTAGTAAGTGTCATTCGGTTTTCTCGTGATAAGTTATGGTTAAGGTTAGGGTTAGGGTTCATGTGTCATGACTGTGTCATGTGTTCATGACTGTGTCATGTGACTCTTATGTAGATACCTTCAAGTAAAGTGTTACTGAAGCAATAAAGTTAGCAAAGTAAAAATTTCCGTAGTTAGGTTTGTGTCCAAAACAATGGCCAACAGAAACCTACAACTCAACACAGTTATTGTAACTGGGCAGTTACTCCCAGGCAGACAGGAATGGAGCATTAGACAGACAGGCAGTAAGACAGTGTCCCAGTGAGACACAAAGGACAAAACCAGTGAAAAAGAGGAAGGGCAAATAAAATGACTGTGGTTTGTCTACTGTGGTTGGTCAATGGAAACTGAGACTGTCAGTAAAGATTCTGAGATAAATATCAATCATGGATGAAAATCAAGGCACCATATAATAAAAGCAGCTGCCTACTTTGCTTTTAAAATAAAACACTGGCCTAACACCACATTGGAAAAGAACATGTGTTGAGATTATGATGTTGCCATCTTGAATCTTGCTGTACATTTCTTTTTTCTTAAATGCCTTGCAACTCTACCAATGAGGATCTCTGTCTTGTTGTTTGTGATGGTCATGTTGATTATGTTTAGTTGTAGTATTAAAATGAAAGATTCCCACCTGTCACCAGGAGCTGTGTACCACTCTGCTCTGGCATCTTCTGTGTAGGGTGGCTGGTGATGAGGTAAAACACGTATGTGCCGCTGTCCGACTGCTTCAGATCAGAAATCTTCAGAGAACAGTTTTTTGTTCCTGGTTGTCCTAGGTACTCTACCCTGTTCTTGTAGGACGGATCTGGGAAGACACCATCACTGTGGAAGACATATCTGAGACAGACAGACAGACTTAGATATTTATTTTGTCTAACCCTGTGCTATTAGTTCTATGCTTAAATGAATGGCAGGTATTTCTCTGCATTTTCAACAATACCTTGGTGTGATACAGCGACTGTCTTCGAGACACCACATTTCAGACAAAACTTTGTACTTTTGTCCTTCTCCTCCACCCTGATGAAGAAAAATAAAAGGAGTAGCTTAAAATAGAAAACAAGGTGTTTTAAAACTAGGGCTAAAGTAGGCTTACTGTGAAATAACAGATGTCATGTTTGTGTTAACTCTAGATGTTTTAACCACTCCCAAAACTTTAATAGTAAGCTTGGTTAGTCATCCTTCATCACCCCTCTGTGTCATTTCTGTTCCTTCGGATTACAGAGCGCTTGCAGAGGAACTCAACTAGTTAAAGACACACTGCGCATGTATTGCAACTGCTTACAATGCCTTCTTTATTGAATTACCTGAGAAGAGAGCCGTCCCTCTTCCTTGGTTTCATTAAAACTTTGGGGGTAGTCATAGGAACAAGGGAGAACCACAGAGGAACCAATCACAGCATTAATAGGACTGGAGGGGAGATGAATTGACCAATCCCCTGCGAGAATACCTGAGAGGCAGAGAATATGTGTGAACAAGTAGCAAGTTAACCACCAAGTTACACTGAGTTACTTTGATTTTACAGATTAAAAGTAAAAGGAATGCTGCCTAGGCCAGCTGATCTTCACCCTGCTAAATGTAGGTGCCACCACGAAGGCCACACAGGGTCTTACCTTTCAGAGAGAGTGTGAGCAGCAGCCAGCAGCCCTGTGCCACTCGTTCACCCATCTTTTTCTCTTCCTGCTGTTCTGCAGCTGTTGCTTGTTTTATTCCTCAGTCACCTGCTCCCCTCTTTTGGCTTCTCCTTGTCTCTCCTTCTCGTCCCACTGTGTGTCTCTGTGATCCTTGTCAATCAATCTACCCTCCTCAACTCTTTAGTTAAGTCAGTGTCATGCCTGCTTCTCTTCCTCCAGAGCAAAGACATTTAGGTCAGATTGTCCAGCTTCCCTTTTATTTTCTCAGCCAACGTGGAACCCGGGTGACGACAGGGCTTTCGTGTTAGCAAAGGGAACTTACTGTAGGCTACATAACATAAATGTGTGTGCAGGTGGTTGGGGGACACTGTAGGCTACAGTACAGGATGTGTCTACTGGATCAATTGTACCAAGGGAGAGATGAGGCATCACAATTGCTGAGAGTAATGTCTATACCAAAACAACAGCTGGCATCCTAAACAGTTTCCATCCTATTAAGTCCTTATAAGTCGTGTATTGTTAATTTGTGGAACAGTGTGCTCACCTACAGCAGGTCTGCAGGGACAGATAAAGCTCGCGTGCCCTGTTTGTCCACTCAGAAACCTAAGTTGACGTCACTCGTGCCCCTCTTGTCTGCGCAGTTGACCGCTCACAGGAGGACCACTCAAACCGACGAAGTTGGGATAAACTTTCACTAACTTTGTCTCAATTAGCCCAGTCTTCCAAATGTTTCTCTCTTTCCTATTAGAAGCAGGCGTCGGTGGTTTTGGTTGATAGAAACGGTCGCTGAAAACTACCTTTTCCCCCCTTCTTTCTATGGGGTCAGTAACCTGTGAAGAGAGCAAAACAGATTGACTGCAAACTGGGATTTATCTGTGTTGGCGTTTAAACAGTAGGCTTTTGTCGTCGTTCTTCGAAGCTGACGTTATTTTTGCTTTTTCTATTCGTCAAAGAGGACTTAAAAAAGATAATATTTGGGATTAACGAAGGCCAGTGCTTCACCTGCTGCAAGAAAACACAGGTGAGTCACTTTGTGGAATTTCTTTCAGCTCTAGTTGTATGCTAACTCCGAAGAGAAATTTAGCAAGTTGTTTAGCATAGCTAAAGCTATGTGAAATTAAACGTTTTTCTTGAATATAAAGTAGCCATGTAAACACTTTTAATTATGTCAACATTATATTTATCGTGCTGAACCTTTTTTAATGTCGTCTGTTGAACCTGTTTAACGTTAACCATCTCCGTCTCAGTCTAAAATCTCAGTCTGAATCTGCCAAACCTAACGGGGTTTATAGGCTACAGTAGCCTGCTGACATTTACATTATAAAAATGTCATAGCAACAAATTGTATCGTTTGACATAGTACACGTGTACTAAGTAGAGTGATACAATAGGAGACACAACTTTTCTAGAACTTTCTATAAACACATATACTGTAACTTACAACAATGCCTCTGTGTTTCTTTAATTGCTTCCTGTGGTCTCCTTCTCATATTATATGACTTCTTCGTG
Source organism: Etheostoma cragini (assembly GCF_013103735.1). Classification (NCBI taxonomy): domain Eukaryota; kingdom Metazoa; phylum Chordata; class Actinopteri; order Perciformes; family Percidae; genus Etheostoma; species Etheostoma cragini. Next base: position 9,146,555 of record NC_048412.1, read on the forward strand.
TCCTCCTGTTAGCCAGGCAGTGACCACACTAACGGGTTTGGTGATGGTTGATAAAGACAACAAAAATAGTCTTCAATGTAATAGAATAAGAAGCCTGTTCACATAGACCTAAATATTAAGCACAATTATTAAGCAGCTCAGTATACAAGTAATTTTTTGTATGGATTTCATACGTTTGTATTTTCATTGTCAGTTTTAAATCTTATAAATAATTAGATACATAGGAACTTGTTAGTAGATCTGGCTATCTGGAGTGTGTGTGTGTGTGTGTGAGTGAGACAATTGCTCTGAAACAAACTTGTGATGTAACCTGCTTCTACTTTAGAGCATTGAGTAAATTTGTACTGAATCTCATATAACTCTACCTGGTTAACTCTATCTCTTTGATACATGTTTATTGGAAAAATGTATTAAGTATTAACTACATTGGGGTGTTTGTCATTTAGGACCCTCAATATTATATTACCAGGCAAACGTGACTTGGCCCACCTGCCCTAAGGAGTCAAGGAGAGAAGGAGAGAAGGAAGGAGACAGAACTATTGCTGCCCTCTGCTTCTTACTGCATATAGATGTATACTGAGAAAGTTGTGACGGAGGGGAAGATGGGTGAGTGCACATATTGATACACGGTTGTTCTTGCTCTCATTCTCCACTCCTCTCTGCTCCTTCACACACACACACACACACACACACACACACACACACACACACACACACACACACACACACACACACACACACACACACACAGGTGGAAATGCTGTGCTGGTCATGCTGCAGAGCATGTTGCCTGTTTTCTGATTTTGGGACCAAACATCTGACCACTTGACAGTTAACCATTAACTGTTTGTTCAAAGCTGACTGGCTGTCTCTCTGATATACATGTTCTGATTTTATTTTTTAAGTTTGTCCTCAAGCTTGGAAAACATTAATGTAGATTGAATAGATTTTTCTCATCCAAAATGATTCCTAAAAGTCCAGTAATACAAATAGAAATGTGATAGTGGGGCCAGAAATAACCACTCTCATTTACACTAAATTGTACTTAGTTACAGCACATTACATACACAGCAATGACAACACTCTCTCCTTTCAACAAAAACTCAATGTCCACGTCAATGTCAAAGCTCTCCTACCTTTTCCCAGCAAACACAGTTCCATCACCACCAGTGAACCAGACATTTAAAAGGAAGGCAGAGAACCCCCATCTGTCCTGTTACAATGGCATTAGCTGTGATGCAGTGTTTAGTGTTGAAGAGTTGATGGAAACATGGAGCTTTATGGTTCTTATTGAGTTTACTGCTGATTACTGTATATGATGCTGTTATGGAAGTAAAGATAAGATTACTCGCTCTATTTTACTATTGGTAGAAAACGGTCCTGTCAGCGTAAACTGTAACACTCAACTAGACGTTAGCTACTTTGTAAAGACAATAAATCCACCATGTGATTGTTTTTCCCCTATAACCCAGACAACAGTATGGCAACAGTATGACAATAGTACACCTACCTTATAGCACAGGGGCAAATTGTGTGCCGGTACAATGAAACCAGTAGTCTCCCTTTAAGTGAAGTCGAAAGTCGAAGTTGAAAACGGACAAATTGTAACTGTCCTTGTTGTTGTGTAACTTATTTTCTGTGTCTGAAGATGGTCTTTGGTTTTATATCTGCTGTTGCCTGACTGAAGGGAATCCACCCAGATGCAGGCTGTGTCTTTGGAGTGTGTAATTACAAGAGAAATACAGTCTAGCCAAGGAGTGGCACACATGGTGCGGTTTACAGTATTTTGGGTGTGCCGGTGCTTAGATTAGGTGGGACATCTATTTCATCTATTTTCAGAAACAAGCAGTGTTTACCTTAAATATACACAGAAACACAATTATGTATATTCACATGCAAGCATTCCGGTTGCAAAGGACAGAGGATTTTACTAATAATATTTACAGGACAGTATGATTGTGTTTATTTTTACTTTTCTGCCATGACAACCGGTACAAATATGAGTCAGAGCTCCATCTATGTGTGTGTGAAGAGGGTTTTCCTCTGCTTCTTTGGTGTTATCTTTGTTTCATAACACTGAGCATGTTTAAGTTCAATTCTGTCTACTCGGGAAGGGGATATTCTTCAGTCTTCAAAACCCTTTAAACTCCTTCTTTTATTTAAATTGGAGTGGAGGTATGTTCAATTCTGCTCATCCCTATCTTTGATGAACCAGATTTTTCAGAATTTTGATCATCAAGGTTTAGCATACATTCTGGAATCTGTGTATTTAAGTCAAAATGTCAGTGCCCCTAAGGTGACAGGATAAGCCGATACTGATTATGCAGTGAGGTGTGGAGTGGATCAAAATTTCTGATGAACATCAACCTAATATGTATGTACAAAAAATTTGATTCATTTGTCAAACTACTATTTTCAACTACAAGATTGAACTTACTTTAAGCCACATGAACGAGAAGCCATAAAACCGACATTCTTTTTGTGATCAACAAGACGGGAGACAAAAACAACACACACACAATCAGACATACACACAGACAGATACAAGACAAGGAACCAAACACGGCTACAGCCTGGACTTCCCAGCGTCAATGACGTCCAGCCAAGTGTCCAGAGTTTTTCCTGGTATTCCATTAATGCGCGCCGTTGAAAGCTCCATATACACCACATCCAGGTATGCACTGGTCCATGCATGGATTGAAAGGTCATGGGCTGCTGTCCAACCGGTTGCAATCATCTTCTTTGCAGCTGTAAGTCGGGCAAATACAGCATGTTTCTGAGTTACAGACAGTTGAAAGGTTAATAGATTGTTCAAAATGAAAACGTTGACAGTAACAGTCACAGTAACATTAAACAAGGCAGAGATTTTGGATGCAATACTGTTCCAGAACCGACTAACGGGATAGCACTCCCAGACCATGTGAAAAAAATATACCTTGGGCTTTTTTATAGGGCAGAGACTGCATAAAGGCGGCTAATTATTTTCATGTGGTGCATTTTTTACGTGGATGAGATATGACCTATGCATGTAATTGTAGTGAATCTGTTGATGGTCTGGATTGCGAGATACTTCTGGAATGCTAGACCATACATCATGCCAGTTTAGGTCTGGGCAATCACGGGCCAAGATCCTCTCAACAGGAAGGACAGAGCGGCCAGATATCACTAATAACTGATACCATACCACAGTTTTTAGGCTGCACAGTAAATAACTTCCGGATAGGATGGATGGGCAAAGGCCTCTGGAAACAACACAATATAATAGACCTTAATAAAGATGCAGTACGTAAGACTTATAAGCTAACTTTCTGCTATATTTACTGAAACTGACCCTATGTTGGAGTAGAGATATAGCGGGTAATTAAAAAATAAAATCTGGCTCCTCTGGCTCCACCTCTAGCCTATGGTGCAATCTTCAAAAGTCCCCAGTTCCCTGTTAACTTTTACCAATCAGGGCCAGGGGGGTGTCTAACTGCGTGTCAGTCACTGTTCAGGCACAGACATCCATTCTCCCTTGTGAAGGGAGGGGCTTTAGCAGAAAAAGGCAGAGGGACTGAGAAGTTGTTGATGTTTAAATTCTTTGGCTAAATCCTGGATCTACACAATCCTACCTACAGCATTTTTATGTTGGGATTGTTTTTTCAAATTAACCTATAAGACTAACACTTTTATAAAGAAGAGTTCCAGGGGGTTCCTCACAGAGAAACAGACTTCTACCTTGTAGCCATGACTTCTAAGAAATCATTTTCAGTATTTCTTTTGAAAGACATGCAGTTTTACACTTTGAGAAGTGACGTTTTTTTTTTTTAAAGGAAAACAACTTATTTTGTGTAATTTGTCATTTATAGAAAACTTGGCTGGTGTGGACATTATAAAGGAACGTTTGTCGTTATACAGGATTTGTTGTCCATGCAATATAATATTTTGCTCAAAATTTTGGCTTAGTGAAGGCGTGTGCAGCCACATACCTCATCTGGTACACAGCTGCTTCTTTTCACCCACCAGTGTGGGGCTACAGTGGGACAGCGGAATGCGTGCATAGTTAAGGGTATCCCTCCAAACATCCGAGTGAATAAGTAATGACACAACGAACCTTTTCCATCCTGCTGCTTCTGGCTTCTCATGTGACTCATAGACGAGGATAGAAATAACCGCTTAAAATATGTGCAGTTTGTTTATGTGGATGATGGGTCACAAAGAGTCAGCAATGATTCATTCTTACAGCTTTACTGCAGCGACAACAAACAATGGCAACAAACTATCCTGTCACGCTGTGGGGCAGCTCTAAATGTTCACTGCATTGTTAAATATTCCTCATTTACAACAACAGGGATGTGTATCTGTTAAAAATGCTTGTTTTTGATAAGCATAAGTAATTTTGTTGTTTACAAGCTTGAACAAAGTACGAGATAAATGTATACGTACTATGAGACAGTGTCTTAAAGAAACCTTTGTTAGTAGATCATATCTTTTTTAGGCTCTAATTGAACAGGAATGTGTGACTCATCAGAGAAACGTGTTGGAAACTATATGCTAGCATCATAGATAATTAGTAATTAGTAGTTTTGTAGAATTATTATAATTTTAGAGTTATGTTACTTTTTCTAACCTATTTACAAAACAATACAGCAGCCACTGTGGGTCACTCATCACGACTAAAAATATTAGGGCTGGGCAAGTTAACGCGTTATTATCGCGTTAAGTTTGTTGCTCACAGGCTTTGTAAGACCTGAGACCGAGAGACTCGCCCACGAGCAAAAACAGCACCTCTGATTCATAGTTTAATAATTTATCAACCATACAACACAGAAACTCACCAAAAGTTGCGTCTAAAAGATTACAAGTTAGCGGTTAAGGAGGTCTCTTCCAGGTCTCTCTAGCCTCTACAGGTGATTTTCTATCCAGCCTGAAACTTCCAGCCTTTTTCGGGGTCGTTGAGCATTAAATCCAAACCGTCACATCCAAGATTTATTCTCTTTATATCAATAATTCATCGCGTTTTGCCTCATTTATGCCGCTAGCTTGCGGCTCTGTGTCTGCTCTCTGTTTAGGGAAGTAAAGCCAATAGAATGCCCATATATGGGAGACAACGTCAACCAAAGAGTATGGAGGCTGAAAGAGGCCAATCTTCCCAGTCAAACTGGCTAGTATGCAATCAAAGATGCTATAGTGCACAAGATAGATATCTACCGTTCTATAGAGGATAATGGCCTCACTGGTTTGAGATCTGGCATATATTTATATTGTATATATTATATATTTGGGCCTTTTTTGAAGAAAAGTAAATAGTATGTGCTTTATATGAGTTACAATGTTTATTATGTTTATTTTTGCATATAGAGCTGTTTTAGACACACAAATGCTTGTGTAGCTTTGTTTTGGGTGTAATATCAATAAATATGACATGATAATGTTGAATATTGACATGAGTAAATGTCATGAGGGCAAAAGCATCTGGACTTTCTTTGAAAGAAATGTATGTATTTTGTCATCTGTATGAGGTATAATGATTTTTTTCTTCACAGTGTGACTCCCAAGACATATGAGAAGTGTTTTATAGGTTTTACTGCTCTGTGTGTGATATCAATACATATCTGGAAGATTCATGTTCCATTTTATTTATTTATTTGTCTTTAAGGTCCTACAACCATTTTTAATATTCAAGTGACCTCACTGCAACCCAAATATTCTAATAACCCAGATTGTCCTGAAAAAAATGATATGTTCATATCTTGAGTGTAGACAACAGGGCTGATGTTTTACAAGTTGTTATAAAATAAATGCAGACGGACAAAGACCTGTAAAAATGACCTTAGGGTTCAGAGGGTTAAGTTGCGATGTACACTAAATATTTTATTTAACTGCTACTTTATAAACAAAATGCTGGTAAGTTTTTTTGCAGAACAAATGTTACGGCACTTTAATCCATGTGGCAGAACGTTTAAAAAAAAATGGCACTATATACACTACTTTTGAATTCATTATTTCATTTTGCGATTAATTGCGATTAATCTGGGAAATTGTGCGATTAATCGCGATTAAAAATTGTAATCCCTGCCCAGCTCTAAAAAATATATATAAACTTGACCATATTTTACAACTCTGTCTCGTCACGGACAATTCTGTTTAAATCTTTGAACATAAAAAAAGTTCTGCAGTATTAATACCAATCAATCAGACTTTATTTATACAGTACAGCACTTTTTATACATAACAATGTAAATGTGCTGTATTTATATAGCGCTTCTCCAGTCTTAACGACTGCTCAAAGCGCTTTTACATCTACAGGAAACATTCACCATTCACACACATTCATACACTGTGG
>NC_048412.1:9152979-9157072 GCF_013103735.1 Etheostoma cragini
CACACACACACACACACACGCACACACACACACACACACACACACACACACACAAACACACACACACACACACACACAGGACAAGGGGGTCTCAGGTAGATGTGGAAACAAAAGAGTGCTTGTTCTGTCCTGTAATTTGATTGGGAAGAGCTCTGTGTTGGGGGGAAGAGGTCAGGAAAGAGAGAAGAAGAAAGGAGCTTGAGAACAAGGGGGGCTGGCAGCACCAGTGTTGGTGTGTATGTGCTGGAGTTGAGGTGTGTGGAGGAAATGTTAGGGTATTTCCTGGAAAACAGAATCTAGAGAAATGAACAGGAGCTTGGAATGTCCCTTTGATAATATGACCACTCCCTAGCACTCCTTTTTGTTTCTCAGTTTTACATTTGTGTGCCTGAATTCTCTTTTTATCTCTTTTTCTGACCTTTGGGTCCCCATTGTTAATCCCATGTTACAACCCATTGTACATTAACACCGTTATCATGTTGACAGGATGTTTGGAGGAGAAGCCAGAGGAAGGTAGGGTGAACGGGACAGGTACAGAAGGGGCGGAGCAGACAGGAGGCACAAAGAGGGGAAAAATGAAAAGGATGGGTACAGGTGAAGGCAAGTAAAAGTAGGGAATTATTTGGGGAGATGCTGTCAAGGTGTAGGTAGAGTTGGTCAGGAATAGGTTGTTGTGTTGATCGAGGGAGCAGAGGCCTGTAGTACTAATCAAGATTTGGTGTTACTTCAGGTTCAACCCAGGGCTTTCTGTATAACAACAGTGACTTATTACCAGGTTCAATCGCCGCGGTTACTTATACTGAACGCTCAACCTGGTCGGGAGCAGGGCGATCGCTTCCCACTGCCAGAGTTGAAACTGCAATAAAAGGCTAAAGCAACGACAATTTATGGAAAGGTCAAGTGTTATTATTGTCAGATCTGGTGCCTAAAAGATTGGGAAGTGAAATTAATAAGCGTTGTGATATACACGTTTACAGGGTCGGCTTTCTTGCCAGCTTTCCTTCCTTAGAAAGCAGCGACTGTATCAAGTTTTGCTTAAAAAACGTGTCTGTGTTCTTCATATTTATGTAGAATTATAGTTTACTCTTCTTATGTAAAATATGCGGCTCTGGTAGATGTTTGCGATTGTTCACGCTGGGCAAACACCGCCTCTTTTATGTGAACACACGCGTCTCTAAATTGGGAAACTCTGGGTTGACTGAACTAGTTGCTATGCACCGTTGTGATACATCTTGATTCGTCGTAAAGGCCTCATATGTAAGGAGATAGCTTAGAGCGAGGTCAAGGTCACTGGATTTGTAGGTCTACGCAGCTATCATGTTTCTTGATAACAGAAATTCACCAAAGGCAGGACCAAACAGTGTAAGTGGTTCTGTTCAACACTGGTTCTTTGTCATTTCTAGAGTTAGTTACTTCCACAAATCAGGACACAAGACTATAAGCCAAGGAAACTGACTTTTGAGTTGGCATTTTGGTTCTGAATCCAGATGCCTAGCATCCCAATGTGTACCTCAGTGTCTAAAGAAGAAATTAGAAATGCCTCCTTACTAACGGATTGTCCAGCATCATAAAACTATCCTTTGTCTACTTAGAGGCACTGACTTCCTATGAACATTGGATAGGCCTAATGTCACTATTCCATCAAAACATTTTAACTGAATTGTTTTTCATGGAAATTAAGAAAGATTAAGATGTGAGAGTAGGGTAAAAGGTTGGAGGGAGACAGTGGCAGGAAGGAAACAAGACTGGTAGAATGTTTTCCTCGATTTGAAAGGACACGATACACTTCTTACAGTATCTCCAGTTGTTTCCTGCTAAGTAGTACTATTACAGTCCTGACTGTCCCATGGAATGTAATGAAAACAGAAACTCTACAAAACAGAAAATCCACTTACTTACACAAAAGCTAATTTTTCCTGCCTTTATCTAAAAAATGATTACAGACACAGGCTCTAAGATGCCAACATGAGTGATCTTGACTTAGGTTTACCTTTGCCCTGCAGTTATAACTAGAAACATACAAAATTATTTCCAAATTTAATAGAATTTACATAATCAGTCCAAGGGTCAGTTTGTTACTCCTGCAGGTCATTACACACAGGTGTAATCAATAACATAATGATGGCTGCATAAGGTTTACGTGTACCAGGGCTCTACCTATGTGCATGCATGTTCATTGTTATGGCTTAAATGCAGTAAGGGCCATCGTTAGTCATATTAGTAACAGCTGCTTCCCCTTCTATCACAAGTCAAACATTCTGTGGAAATGCCTGTTACAATGGACCTCTTTACCCCCGGGACACAGAAATAATGATACACTTTAAAGTCTCTGCTCAGGTGTAAATAATACATAAAATGATAGCTGAATTCCATTTCAGGGTCCTGGTATTGTTTATGCAGCGAGCCACACAGTCCCACTGCCATAGCCTCGTTTTCCTACTGTGAAAAGTCCAATGTATGCTGTTAAAAAGGTACATTCTCCTGTAAGGTTTGTTGCACTTGTTAGGTGATAGATACTAAAGTAGATCATATCCAGGACAACAACGCGGGCATACTGTGAAGGCATCAACACACAGACGTTGTGAAAAAATATGAGGCCAAACGCAGCAATAATATACACAATAAGTAACATTATGTAACCCTAACTCACACCTTGTCTTTCAACCTAGCATTAACCATAACCCGTCATAGCTACAGTAGCTGGCTGCTAACAGTAAGCCAGTTTAGTTCTGTGACTCAATCGTTGGGTATGATCTAGTATCTACATGCACTGTGACAACTCACATCATCATTTTTTATCATAATTAGCATTTGGACTTTGGTGGTATATAAATGGGGGATTCAACCTTTCAGTCTGTTTACTTATTCTACTTGGCCTTTGCTAGTTACTGCTTTTTGGTGAGGATGTTAAGGGCCTTTAAAATTAAATATAATAAATATTATCAATATAATCAGTCGTTTTTGTCTTCATTAATATAGCATTGTGCCAGGCGGCCACAAAGTTTTTAGTGGAGTCCTAAAAAATTATAGCAACAGAACATGATGTAACCTTGCCTGTAGCAAGATGTACAGCTTTGTGGTCGGTGTCAAGAGGTGTAACATAACCTTGTGCTTTTTTGTGCACTTTTTCTCCAACTTTGATGATGATGATCACGATGATGCTCATTATCATGATGATGATGATGATGATGATGATGATGACTGTAGGCTTACAAATCTAAATGGATGTTCGTGGGAAGGGAAATGAGCTGAGCTGAGATAAGAGATGTGCATGGCAGGCTGACAGTTCACATAAAGAGAGGATTTGTGTATGTTTAATAATATTAGCTTTTTCTTAATCTCTTGTCCTTTCCTCCAAGATAGGAAGAAAAAAGAGTGACAAAAGAATGATGTATCATTAGACCTTTTTTACAACAGCAGGAACAGGACAGTTTGAACTTTGGGATTAGTAATGGCTTTGTACCATCAGTGTCCTAATAAGCTGTAACAGTGAGCTAGCATGCATGGCCCAGGACGCTTAAACTGGCACACCATACTGAATTTACTAATGTTAATAATTACACGTGTGTTTTCCACTTCATTGTATGGCTGCAACAAAAAATGTAAGCTGTGGGTCAAGTTGACAAACTTTGCTGAAAGCAGCAGAGCAGAGGAAAGCAGGGACAGAAAGGGACACATTGAGAACAGCACCTGCCTGCGGGTGCACATACACATACTGTATGTGCACGCCTGACATGGCACTATATCCCAGTTTAAAAGTTTGTTCTTGCTTTGTGGAGAAATGCTAGACTTTAGACCATTGATCTAATCAGTGTCCTTTGAACTTTTCAGTCCATGCCAGGAAATGTGCAGGATGCCCTTTCACATTGGGACAGTGAGCTGATACCGGTCATTTTGCTCATGTTTGTTATAGGTGGCTTAAACTTCCAAAAAAAGAGCCCAAACTAAATACTAAGCATCTAGTCTCAACTTTTGGCATGTAACAATTTTTTAAATATTTGAATATGTGTGTGTGTGTATGTACAAACCCGATTCCAAAAAAGTTGGGACACTGTACAAATTGTGAGTAAAAAAGGAATGGAATAATTTAGAA
>NC_048412.1:9157172-9185933 GCF_013103735.1 Etheostoma cragini
TATATATAGTGAGGGAAAATCCCCTGCTGCTTTTGTACGTTTGCCCACTGACAAAGAAAGGATCAGTCTATAATTATAATGGTAGATTTATTTGAATAGTGTGAGAGAATAACAGAAAAGCGCATGTCAAAAATGTTATACATGGATTTGCATTGAGGGAAATGTGTATTTGACCCCTCTGCAAACATGACTTAGTACTTGGTGGCAAATCCCTTGTTGGCAATCACAGAGGTCAGACGTTTCTTGTAGTTGGCCACCAGGTTTGTACACATCTCAGGAGGGATTTTGTCCCACTCCTCTTTGCAGATCTTCTCCAAGTCATTAAGGTTTCGAGGCTGACGTTTGGCAACTTGAACCTTCAGCTCCCGCCACAGATTTTCTATGGGATTAAGGTCTGGAGACTGGCAAGGCCACTCCAGGGCCTTGGCCGTGTGTTTTGGGTCATTGTCATGCTGGAATACCCATCCACAACCCATTTTCAATGACCTGGCTGAGGGAAGGAGGTTCTCACCCAACATTTGACAATATGTGGCCCTGTCCATTGTCCCTTTGATGCAGTGAAGTTGTCCTGTCCCCTCAGCCGAAAAACACCCCCAAAGCATAATGTTTCCACCTCCATGTTTGATAGTGGGGATGGTGTTCTTGGGATCATAGGCAGCATTCCTCCTCCTCCAAACACGGTGAGTTGAGTTGATGCCGAAGAGCTCTATTTTGTCTCTGAATCATTCAGATGTTCATTGGCAAACTTTAGACATGCATGTATATGTGCTTTCTTGAGCAGGGGGACCTTGGGAGTGCTGCTGGGTTTCGGTCTTTCACGGCGTAGTGTGTTAGCAATTGTTTTCTTCGTGACTATGGTCCCAGCTGCCTTGAGATCTTTGACAAGATCCTCCTGTGTAGTTCTGGGCTGATTCCTTACTGTTCTCATGATCATTGCAACTCCACAAGGTGAGATCTTGCATGGAGCCCCAGGGCTAGGGAGATTGACAGTTGTTTTGTGTTTCTTCCATTTGCGAATAATCGCACCAACTGCTGTCACCTTCTCACCAAGCGGCTTAGCAGTGGTGTTGTAGCCCATTCCAGACTTGTGTAGGTCTACAATCTTGTCCCTGACATCCTTGGAGAGCTCTTTGGTCATGGCCATGGTGGAGAGTTTGGAATATTATTGATTGATTGCTTCTGTGGACAGGTGTATTTTATACAGGTAACGAGCTGAAATTAGGCGCACTCTCATATAGGTGGTGCACCTATTCTCAACTCGTTACCTGAATAAACACCTGGGAGCCAGAAATCTTTCTGATTGAGAGGGGGTCAAAAACTTATTTCCCTCATTAAAATGTGAATCACTTTGTCACAAGTGATGTCACAATTTTGACATGCGTTTCCTGGATTTTCTTGTTGTTATTCTCTCTCACTGTTAAAATAAATCTATATATACATGTATATATAATATATATACAGTATATATAAGTATGCTGTATATAATAGGTTTTCCTTAGCCACCTGTGTTTGTTGGTAGGTTGTGTTTAATGCTAAATGCTGATGGAAGTGTTGCTGTATATATAAACATAAATTTGTGTTTGTGTCTGTGTACAGTATGTATACTGCCAAATGAGTGTATGTACACTAATCTATGTGTGTGGTTGTGTGTGTGTGTGTCTGCAGTGAATAGGGGAATCTCTCTGACCTGTGTGTTGACCCCCTGCCGTGTGATTGGTGTGTGTGTGACTCTGATGACCCTGGGAGCCATTGGAGCAGCCGTCTGGGCCGTAGGTCAGACCCCAAGCTTTCACTCATGTAGAGACACACATCTTTGTTTAGCATATGATGACCATATTCTGTTCTTTTTATATTCTGTACTTCTCACACAAAAATCTGATGATCTGTCTTACATTATTTGCTATCATATCATTGACCTAACAAAAGTTTTTTTCATGACCTTTCTTTAGTCACGTTTTGCACAATGGAGGAAGACACCGGGCTGTATGATGGTGAGTAAGAGAGAACAGGGCTTCTAGTATGTAGTTTTACCATCACATTACATTGTGACACCTGTGTAGTGTTATTGTCTAGAGAACAGCTGTATGTTTCAAATATTCTACGAAAGGTCCCATTTTATGCTCATTTTCAGGTTGATACTTGTAGTTTGCATGACTTAATGTTCAAAAACACATTATTTTAGTTAGTCTCTTTGTCTAAAATGCTCCGTTTTAGCGCCATCTTTAACCCCCACTGCCAAAAAAGCCCAGTCTGCTCTGATTAGTCAGTGGTTCTGGTCTCCCGCAGCGGCGCGCTAGGCGTCTTTGCACCATCATTGCAGCTTGGGAATGACTGTCACAGCACTGTAGCAGCACTTTCTACCTATATTTAATAGTTGTGACATCCCAAACGCACGGTCTTCATGGCTTATTTAAATGCACCGTTTCTGAATACAGGCCATGTGCGTTTCTCTGCAGATTGAGCATTTTAATACTCTTAGAGTATTCATATAGCACCTTGACCTGCTCTAAAATAAAAAAAGACATGGATATCTCACTTTTTACTATATGGGACCTTTAAGAAAAATTCTACCTGACCTTGAATTTTTACTGCCATCAACTAGGATACTGCATATTTTGGTCCAGTTGGCTTGTTAGTAAAAACAAAAGACACAGTTTAATGATGACAGGGTAATACTGCAGTTACTGAGTGGAAAAAACATTTCTGATGATTGTATAACTCTACTGTATTTTGATTCTGGTCCAGTACATATCCATTTATTTTTTTAAACGTGTTTTTCCAAAACAATTTTTTTTAGACATTTACATGTTTTATAAAATAGGTAGCAGGATTTAAAAGTAACGCCGTGTTATTCCCTGCAGTCCAGGTGAATTCGGCTGACCAACGTCTCAGAGTCTTTGATTCCGCCCAGAGGAGGTGGCGACAGGTGTGTTCCTCCTCCGATAATGAGCTGCTAGCTAGCATCAGCTGTGAAGAAGTGGGCTTTATAAGGTGAGGTATTTTTATTTTGTATCTGAATGTTTGAATGCAGCATAGTTTCACTGAGGACTGAAGTGTGTGTATGTGTGTGTGTGCGCATTTTAGTGTGGTGAATTACTCAGTCACATCGGTGCCCGAGGCCAGTGGAGATGGTGGGGAGTTCTTCTGTGTCAGACAGCAAGAGCTCAGCTATGGCAAGAAAATCAAAGACTCATTGTTCCCATGGTAACAAACACCTGTCTGTTTGGTCCTGTACCTACACCTGTCTCACAGCAGTCTGACCTGCTACCACACTGTCCTCTCTGTTGCTCTTGCTGCCTTTTCTTTTACTTGTCTACTCGGTTGACATAGAGAAAGCTTAACAGTTACTTAGTTTGGATGATTTCTTTTTCTCTGTTCGTCTTTGTTTCAGTGACTGTGAGAGCAGGGAGGTTCTCACACTGTTGTGTCAAGGTAAGACGTGAGCTCAGATCTGCACTCATTCTGTCTCCCACACACTTTATACTCAGATATCTTATACCCACCGCTTATCTTTCCCCACATGCTGGGCTTGTCATCCTCTCACCACTTCATTTTTGTCTTTTACTCTGTCTGATGTTGTTTTAGCTCTGTTCAGCCGGCCAGCCTGTCTGTCATTGATTTTCACCTTCCTGCTTATCTTACGTTCACTTACAGTACATATTTTTTATTGCTCTGATTTTCTAATGATTTTCTACTCTTTTACTCATCCATTCTCATTCTTCTCATCTTTGCTCTGTTTCTCCTTTCTATACATGTTTAATTCTTTTACTTTCAGTTTACCCAGACAGTAAACTCCCTCCTCTCTACTCGGCAGACTGTGGCAGACGTAGTTTTGCAGCAGACCGTATAGTGGGTGGTGTGGATGCCAGGCAGGGCAGTTGGCCTTGGCAAGTCAGATTGGAGTATGATGGAGTTCATCAGTGTGGAGGAACCATCATCTCAAACCGATGGATTGTCTCAGCAGCTCACTGCTTTCGAGAGTAAGTAATCAAGCCAGATTTTTATACTGATATCATTAATAATTTTGAAGCACATGGTTGGCAAAATTGGATTCTTTTCTAAATGTCATGCTAGGCGGTATCGCTTCGTCAATCGCTGGCGTGTGCAGCTGGGCTCCATCTATAGCAAACCAGTCAACGCCAACGTGGCTGAGGTGAACACCATTGTTTACCACAGCAGCTACCTGCCCTTTGTAGATGCTAGCATTGATGACAACAGCAGGGACATCGCTGTTCTGGCCCTCACCCAGCCACTCACTTTCAACGGTAGGTCACACAACGGCACACACACACACACACACACAAATAAGAAACACTCATTGACACACACCTAAATATTTGAAGAATGGCAAAGTCATAAAGAGAACACAGAGTCAGTCATTATGGTCATTTGTCTGCTTTAGGTTTCTCATTTCCTAGATGTGAGACAGCAGGACAAAAGTTCTTTTATTCAACATAGTTTTATGAGCACTGAACAGGATATGACCACCGTTTCCTCTTGTGTCTGAGGCTCTCTTTCTAATCCCAGGACTCTTTTAGTTCCTTAGTCACACTTTCATGGTGAGAAAGGCACAGTAGTTCTAACAAGAGTCATCTGTCTGTAATGTTATTGTAATGTGTTGAGGTATGCTAAAGGATGAGGAGAAATACAAGTGTAATTTTCACTGGCATTATAGGTCTGAGGGAGCTTTGTGTTACGGTGTATATGTCACAGCTCTGCACATTTTTAACAGTCCAGTAACTAAGAACAATTAAATCAACAAACTTATTGGGTTTTAGTACAAATACTGTATCTAAATGCAAATATACTGCACAACAATTAAATGTGTTTGTATATATATACTAACAATACTTGTACTGACCAAGACCCCTGCAGATATATAGACCTAGAGGAGCAAGGCAGTGGCTCGAGTTTCTGAAATGTAAATTAAACATGATTTACAGTAACATTGGAAAATGTAGTTTTTTGTACCAGTTTTTAGAAAATTGTTGAGTTTGGGGTTGATTAATAACACTTTGTTTTATGCAGTGGAAGGAACTTGATGTAGACAGCAATGTTTCAGTGGTCTACGTCTGACATCTAGTGTTTGGCCCTCATAATTACAACACAAGGTCCAATGGTCTTATAATAACCCC
Source organism: Etheostoma cragini (assembly GCF_013103735.1). NCBI lineage: Eukaryota > Metazoa > Chordata > Actinopteri > Perciformes > Percidae > Etheostoma > Etheostoma cragini. Next base: position 9,162,308 of record NC_048412.1, read on the forward strand.
TTTTTTGTTCCTGTTGCTGTTTCATTTATATTTTCTTCATTAATTGACCCTTGCCTAAGACAGCATGATCCAATGACATGTGTTCTCTTTTATCCTATGTACAGATGACAATCAAAGCAAAGATATTACCTATTGGGAGTGAGAGCAAGATGGGAGTTAACCTAAAAAGGACTCTAACACTAACTGAAATCTACAGTTTAACTTTATTAATACTGTTTACATATCTTTACTTATATCTTAATACATGTGTTTGTATGTTTGTGTGTAGAATATATCCAGCCTATTTGCCTGCCAGCATACGGTCAAAGACTGATAGACGGACAGATGGGAATAGTAACAGGCTGGGGAAATGTAGATTACTATGGTGAGTCTACATTTAATTACAGCTGTACTGTAATACATTGCAGACAATTTATTGTTGGATGATATTATTTGCATTCCTTCTATCAATGTGCTCAATATTTGCTATCATACACCAAGCAGCACCAGTGCACACTGTGATCTTAATACATGTGAGAGTGGAGTAATTGCAATTGCAATTGTTTTGATAAATTTAATACTTCAAAGGACCAATAGCAATGTTTTTCATTTGCAGGTATTCAAGCAGATATTCTCCAGGAAGTGCACGTCCCCATCATCAGTGACACTGTCTGTAACTCTCCTGATTACTATGACAACCAGATTACCACCAGTATGTTCTGTGCCGGTTATGAGAAAGGAGGCACTGATGCCTGCCAGGTCAGAGTGTGCCTGTGTCTATGCATTCTGGTGCAAATATACTTTGGGTTTTCTTATTAAGGAGCTGCATTCTCTGAAATGTCCTCATACTGTATGTGTGTTTGCTTTTTTTAAACTTATGCTTGTTTTTCGGTGTGTTTGCCCAATTCATATACGTGGTTGTTTGAAATGTTATTGCATTCCTATTAACTTCTGTCAATGCTCGACTAAAATGGGTACCGAACGGTAGTTATAATGTTTGCTTGAACTGCTATAATCCTCTGTGGCTTCAGGGAGACAGCGGCGGTCCTTTTGTGGCAGAAGACTGCCTGTCTAAGACCAGGCGGTATCGTCTGCTGGGGGTGGTGAGCTGGGGAATAGGCTGTGCCATGGCCAAGAAACCTGGCGTCTACACCAGAGTGTCCCGATTTCTGCCCTGGATATCTACAGCCATGAGGGTGAGAGACTGGACACTTTATTTTATTGCAACACTGTTTTTATTTCATCTAACCAAGGAAATGGAAGTAGGAGTGAGTAAGCAAGTAAGGAAGTAAGTTGACTTCAGAACTATAGAAAAATAACTTGCTGGCATGCAGGTCATCTATAAACCACTCAACAACAATACACACATTTAGAGGACAAGCTAGGTTTTACACACACACACACACACACACACACACACACACACACACACACACACACACACACACACACACACACACACACACACACACACACAAACACACACAGTCGTGTCTGGCTATCTTTGTGGGGACCAGTCATTGACATAATGCATTCCCTAGCCCCTTACCCTAACCCTTAACCATCAAACCTAAATGCCTAACCTTATCCTTTACCCTAACCCTAACCATAACCTAACTCTAACCCTACTCCTAAAACCAAGTCTTAGTCCTCAAAAGCCCTTTAACGTTATGGGGACCAGCATTTTGTCCCCACAAAGCTGTCAGGTCCCCATAAGTATACTGTATTCACAGTTTTTGAGCCCCACAAATGTAGCAAAACCTGGCCCACACACACACAAACACACACACACACACATACATACACACACAAACAAAACATGTAATTGCCAAATTAAGGAAACTAAATCCACCAAATACACAGTTTAGAGTTACGACCCATATGTTACGTTCATGCTTCACGATTTGTGTTGATGTTTTTATCTATAGCTACAATCTCTTCTTGTGGTATTACAGATGTGTTTAAAAATGTCTGCTTTCCCCCAGAACTATCACAACTCACCAGGGCTTCACAAAATGGCCCGGACATGAGATTCCTGCTCCCATGTTTCCACTTTTTCTTCTATTGGGATGACAATATTAAAAGACCTCAAAGATGTCAACAGGGACATTTGGAACGGGGGATGAACGGCTGCGACGTTTCCCCCATATCACAGTTCTGGATTCTCCTTTCCTTCCTGATTCCTGAACCTTCCCACATCGTTAAATGCCCACCAAGACCATACTCCTTGATAGATACCCTGTATCTTTGCAGAGATCCGCAGAGCTATTCAAAGGAGCTGAACTTGATATTCATTACATTAACACATTAACATAGCAGCAAACAAATATTTTTTATGTAAAGATATCATGGAGTAATGGCATCCTATGCAGAGAATCTGTGTGTATTATAATCCAAGCTTCTATGTTCTTTGTTTTGATAGCTGGTTCAGCAGCACGTGCATGTTTGTGCGTACCTTTTGCTTCGGTATCAGACGCCAAGAGCCATGACAACCGCTGGTTGTGGACTCACAGTGTGTGAGTCCACTTTTTTCAGCATTTCGAGGACAGCCCCTTTAAGAAACATGAAGTTTTGAAAAGATCAGCAAAAGGTTATTATGAAGTTAAATATTGATAAGAGGGCAAAAGTGAAAAATATCAGAATCAGTATAATGGATTTAAGGTACAAGCTTTGCCAAATTTGATAAGATTATTTTTCTGAGATGATTTTTCCCTCACTCTTGTAGCTGTATACTGCCGGGATGTCACCAGAAGTAAGAAATAACCACTATAACTTGTGAGTTAAACAGCATCACTTTAAATTAAGACTTGTAAATTTTCCGGTTCACCTTAAAGGTCCCATATTGCAAAAAGTGAGGTTTTCATGTCTTTTTTATTATAGAGCAGGTTGAGGTGCTAAATGAATACTGTGAAACTATCAAAACGCTAAATCCACAGGGAAATGCACTCAGCCCTTATTCAGAAACAGTGCCTTTAAATGAGTCGTCAGGACTCTTGTACAGTTATGATGTCACAACTATACTATATACAGGTAGAAAAGGCCTCTACAGTGCAGTTACAGTCATTCCCCAACTGCAATGATGGTGCAAGGACACCTAGACTGCCGATAAGAAAGTGTAGGAAGGAAGAAATGCTGACCAATCAGAACAGACTGTTTTTTTTCAGGAGGGGCGCTTAAAAAGACAGGTGCTACGGAGCGTTTTAGACTAAAGGTGAATAGAGGGATCTTCAGACAGACTGTATGAGGAAAATAATGTGGTTTTGAACATTAAAGCATGTAAACGTGTACTAGTAGAAGCACAAAATACAAGAATGAACTTGAAAAGGAGCATGATATGGGACCTTTAAGAATTCTACATGTAATTACAAGGTTTCATACAATAAGAAATAAATTCCTTATGTAGAGGATTTATCTTGTTCCACGTGAGTCCCTCTCTTCAGTGCCAGACGTCCTGCAGCCAGCAGGCATAGCGACCCACAGTGAGTGCAGACTGCACTGATGATTTGTAACTAAGATCATAAAGATCTCATGCAAATTCAACTCCAAGTACTTTTTACATTGTGCAACACACACACGCACACTCACGCCCGCACGCACACACACACACACACTAATGAAATGTCAATAATTTATGAGTAATGCTTATGGATAACTAGGTTTCCTGGCGAGCTTTTTTTTGTAAAATTACAGCACACATCCAACTTTTTGCATTGTATGAATCTCATTTTTATAATTAAACTCTTTCTTGTGTGAAGCATGTTCATGTCTTTTATATGCAGTAACCTGACTTTTGTATAAAAAATAATTATTTGCTTTATCAAATTCCCGCATGAACTGGTGAAGATGATGCTTACATTCAATCAGTGAAATCAGTGTTTTGTTGATGCCTTGTAAATATTAGTCCTTGAGTAGAGTGCAATAACAGCTGAAATCATGTTCTCTTCTGCACCGCATAAGGATTACCATCTTTTAAATGCTAATGATGTCTCATCATACTGACCAGCAGGAGTGTGTATACTCAACCATGACCAATGTATAGGATTATATACTACAACTCCCCCTCTGCTCCACGCTGGATTACAGCTCTCAAGACTTTACTGGACTGTGAAAAGGAAGTGTTGCCAAACTTTGTAAAAGGTATACAGATAGGCACAAAAACAACAACACCCTGCTGATGTCACGAGCATTAACATTATACACAAGAGTATTACCAAGACAACAGTCAAGATACATTATACAAAATATAATGTAGCGTTTTACTACAAGTACACTCTGTATGCTGCACCTGGCCTAAAGAAAGGGTTGTATGTGAACACAACTGCAGAATATATCTGAACGTTGAACTGATTTCCAGCTCTTCCCTGAACAGAATGAGATGTGAAGTCTACTCACCACCAGTTCCATAAATGCATGTACATTTATGGCAATTATGAGGAATGCAAGGGAAATAAATACTGTTATATGTAAATGGATGCATTGAGTATTGTATTGAAATAAAAACAACTTGCCCATAGACATTGTGTAATAACATCACAGTTTACTGGTACATTTCCAATATCATCTGTACAGATGCAGTAAAGAACACTTCTTTCACTGTAGTATAACAGTATCCTAGACACAACAGAACAGAATAGACATAAATCTGATGTTGCAGGATTCCCCCCCAACCCTCCTTATCGTATATAAATACTATTCAACATTGTTATTCAGTCAAGTATTGCAAATTGTAGAATACATTAATATAAATACAATGTATAGCAAAAACAAAAGACGCTTTAAGATCTCTTCCCTCCTGATAGACTGAGCATTTAATTTTTCACAACTATCTTAACAGAAGGACGCCACATGACAAGACAACATGTATTAACATAGGTATCTTGATGATGATGATGAAGCTGCACTCAAAAAAAGAGTGAAAGGTTTCAATCCGTCTCAGCTGGATTCAGCCACTGAAGCGTAGATCACAGAGTCGTCGTCCTCTCCGGTTTTGAACCTGAGGATTAAAGTCAGATTATTTGTGGATTTGAACCATACTGCAGCCTGCATGTGACTGCTCTGCTGGCAGAATCCATGCCGAACATACAGAGGATTTAACCCAGCAATCTCTTCATTCATAAACTCTTTATATTACAGCACATTTAACCTGAAATAAACTAAATTACACTGTGTTGTCTCTACGTGCATTTCTGTAAATGTGTGATTTTAATGACCTGAACAGAAGATTACATTCTATGATTTCAAACTAGATTATATATCTAGACTGAGGATCTGAAATGTAAGGAGATAAAAAATGAATAAAGCAATGAGAGAAAATATGAAATATGAGTCGAATCATTTCTCAGAGTTTGATGGTGTTTTCAGACTGAAGTTGAAGTAAACCCAATATGATTCAGAAGTGGTGGGATTGCAAATAAAGTCAATGCAAATTTGCTCTCGGCAGTGCGAATCGAGACAAAGAAGTGATTATTAATAAAAATTTGAGCAAAACAAAACACCTACTTAGATGATTTCAGTGTGAGAAAGTGAAAAAGGAGACTTTGTTAACATTTCTTTGGTGGGTTAGGGAATGGTACAGGGGAAGTGTACTGATGATAATATAAAATCAGTCCAAGGTCCATTATATTTCAAAAGTTCTTCTTTTGTAACTTTGTTTTTTTAAGACCTCCCAGTACCAATGGGCTAAAGGCTACCAACGTGAACTTGACTGGCAGTGAGTAATGAGGTGCATAATAAGGTCCATTTGGACAGTAAACCTGGAGTCCGGTGCCACTCTGCTGTTGTTTGTGTGATGTGGAAGACCGGGGTTTCTGGGTTTAAAGGTCACCGTTGAGTACGTGACCTCATCTTCATACGATGTGGGGACCTGAGGTGAGAGGAGAGGAGTCATTCATTCAAAGATCGGATTGTTGTGAGTGGAGATGTTACGTTGAACATTCATGTTTGTGCACCCTATTTACATCAGGTTTAACCTATGCCATGGTCTAAAACCCTTTTACATATGCATTTTTCCGTACCATCCATGGGAGAAATAAATGGGAAATTAACTTCCAGAACCCAAGGTCTCTCAGATAGGGGGGGGGGGGGACTGTTGAGCTCTATGTGTCATGTCTCGTTTAACTTCCTGCCTTGTGTGTTTTCTCGCCTTTGTGATTGTCTGTCCTACCCTGATGTGTTTAACCTGTCCCTTGTTTTCACCCTCCTTTTCTCCTTTTCTGTATATGTCAGACACTGAAACAAGACAATTGGTCTGTGTATCTTCTAGTGTTAATCTAGTGTTCTTGGTGTTTTGGATTCAGCCTTTAGTTTATTAATGCTCTCTTTTTGTTCTGCCAATCTGCCTGGCCGGTCTTCTGGGTTCTCCTTTTAAACCCTCGAACTGTGACAGTAAGCATGTGCTTTGGCTCCACTAAACTTTCTGGTAATAAATGTGAAAAGTAATGTGAAGTTCAAGTAAGGAAGAACATTTCACTATTGGGAAACACCACAGGAAACAGAGACATCTCCCTTCCAATTGTTGGGACTCTTGCAAAAGGTCATGTGGTCACCTTTTTCTCTGCCCGGGTCCTCTGTTTCAGCCTGTCAATAAATGGGAGAACAAAAACTTACAACAGAGCCTTTTATAATTGTTGCTCAATCTTTGATGCCATATTTTAGAGACGCCGTTCTGTAATAACGGGAAACCCAGCAGCTTGATACTTCTATAAACTGTTGCTCAGTACACAAACATTTCACTGTTTTCACTGTGATAGAAGTGAGCTGTAGAATTATTAGTAGATGGAAAAAAAACGTTTTAAGACATTTCTTAATCTGCCATGACTCACGATAATGTGTCTTTGCAAATCCAGTAAGTACATAATAGCCTATGGGGAATTTTTTTGAATAGATACTATTGACATAACCATTAAAATGTTAATACAGATCACCATTCAATATGTATCACACAGCTCCAATATATCCAAAATAATCAACATATTCAATGTATTAAAATACCAGCCAATCCATCCATATATACAGTATGATCCATAAATACATATATACATACATATACATAGGAGAAGTGAGTGCGTAGTTAAAGTGCCTGCTAGTTAAAAGTGTCACACGTAGTGCCTGCCGTGACACATGCAGCCATGACAACATTTAGTGAAAACCCTCAAAAACGTTACACAACATGTGGAAAAATAAATGCTTACAGTAATAATGACGGAAGTCATTCAGTCACGTTCACTAACATCGACTCACCAGAACAAAAGAAGAAGTAGAAGAAGTGTCACAAAAATCAAGACTCCAAATCCAGCTAAGATAGGGAAGAACAGGCTTCCTGGGGAGAAACACACACGTTAGACACACAAGTATCCAGAACTTCTGTTATATAAAATTCAGATCACATTTCAGCGGTAGTAGATGAAGATGACACAAACCATGGTCCTTTTCCTTCAATGCGAGCAGCACCGCAGTCGAGTTGTTTTGCCCCAGTGGGTTCCTGGCCTGGCACAGGTAGAGTCCGGTGTGGGACGCCTCCACAGAGGGGAGAGACAGCACCTGTCCTGAGCCCACCTGGATCAGGGAGCTGAAACTGGAACCAGAAGCCTTGTACCAGGTGTAGTTGTCTGCTGCAGGGTTAGCAGCACAGCTGCAGCTCAGATTCACACTGCTGCCTTCAGCAACATGTGGCGGGTCCATTGAAACGGAAAGGTTCTCTGGACGGTCTGGAAAAGAAAATCCAAACATGCACATGTTAACAGCTTTATTCTAAGATGAGGGAGTGCTCTCACTGTAGATAATATGAGATAATCTAACAGAGAACTAGTCTGTGTCCACTTCCAGGGTTGCTCCACTGCCACCAGGCATTTTATTTGTATGCAGTGTTATTTGTCTCTGCAGTGTAAATCCAGACAGCTAGCTAGACTATCTGTTCCATCTGAGTTTTCTGTTTCACGACTGAAACAACCGTTTGAACTGAAACAACCGTTTGAACGTACACGTTTGAACGTACACGTTCCACCAAAGAATGAGAAATACCCTGCGTGTCAAAATGATGTGCTTTCATCCACAACTCAATGCAAGTTCAAACCAAGACGTTTGTACCCAGACTTCTCAGCGTGACATACTTACAGTAGACATCAAGCTGAACCTCCGTGGAGTTAATCCGGGCGATGCCCCTCCAGCTGATGTTATTCCAGGCCTGACAGTAGTACAGCCCCCCGTGGCTGGGCTGGACGTCAGAGATGGTGTGATTCTGTCCTGAACTGATGAAGTGTCCGTCTTTATACAGGCTGTATCCACTTAGCGTCACAGGTGGGTTGGCCTCACTGCTGCAGGTGAAAGTCACCAAACTTCCTTTGACTACTGATCGATTCATTGACAACTTGACTTTCCTGGGAGCATCTGATTGAAAGAAGTTGAGGATGTTATCCTCACAGAGTTAACAAATTTATCCTAGCCTTAATCACTGTAAGTGAATTACAATTAAAAGTGACTTGTGGAAAAAGATGCGAGTAAGTCACTGCATGAAGCATAGATGATATACATTAAAAATACATTACTATTTTCTCAACTCTAAATGAAGCTCCATGGAAAGGAGGTTAAATAAAATCCCAATGTACCACAGGCACACTTTGTTTTCTGTCGTCATTCATCTACACTACACAACCAAAACACTCAAGCATTTATAGGGGGAATTTTAAGCTTTGAAATAACCAAGACACTGCAACTTGAGCTCTGAAATGTTTTGTGATTTATGTTGTAAGTTATTCACATACTTACATTGAACACTCAGAGCCACAGAGGCAGATCTGGCCGTCTCCTGTCCCAGGACGGCACAGTGGTACCTCCCAGCATCCTCTCTCCCGGCCTGGAAGACAGGATTTGGTACACGTTGTCCATCTTTGAACCAGACAATGTTTACAGGTGTGAGACAACCTGACACACATGTCAACGTGACAACGTCTCCCTCTGTCACAGTGCTCGGCTGTACGACAGCAGTCAACTCTGATTAAGAAACAGAAGCAAAAAAAATTTCACTAAATTCTAAATAGCTAATTCACAAGAAACATACCTTAATTCCTATTATTTAGTTATTACCTTTTACGGACAAGCGAGCAAATGTTTTACTTCTCCATCTGTTGAGCGTTGTCAAAAAATTAAAAAAGTATGCGCCTTCATCACTGTGTTGTACATCATTGATCTTCAGTTTGCAGTCACTCCACTGGTTGCCCACATATTGAAAGTGGTTTGGGGGTGATGGGATTTGTGAAAGGAGAAACAGCTTCCAATCTCCATCTACATACAGGGCTTTAGACCAGCTGGTTGAAGTGACAATATGACCAAAAGGATAGTCATACTCGCACTTAATAACTACTGACGTCCCTTTTACAGCACACTCATCTTCGACGGTCACCCTCCAGTCTCCACTCCACACGCCTTTGGGGGAAAATAAAAAAAGATACAGTCAAATACATTTGGCCGTAGGTATTTTACCCAAAGGATTTGGCAAAAGGATCCATAAAATACTCAAATTAGATTGTGTGAAATGTATACATTGGTTTTCAAAGTTCTAAGCAGCAGTGGCATAATCTTTACATTGCAGCTATTACTTTTTTAAAACACGTTTTTACAAAAATGTGTTTCCTTACCTGGCGATATTATTACCAGAATAATCAGAATAAAATGTTCCATTGTTAGAAATCAACCTGCAACATCATGACACAGATGAATATACAGTCTAAAAAAATAAACATTTTTGTGCACGTAAATATAATGGTACTCACACACTGAAGACTTCAGATGGATTGCTTTGCACATTCCTGAGGGTGATTTTTGTGAAAAAGCAGAAGTTGGAGGGTGTGTACCTCCCTGCTTCCTCTTATCATATTGTCATCCCATTCAGAGTGCTCGTTATGTAAAGTTGGGAAACCTCACACACAGTAATATGGTCTGAATCTGAACACACACACACACACACACACACACACACACACACACACACACACACAAGCACGCATAAAAGGGAGCTGGGATGTGGGTAAACAAGACTGGGACATTGGATCCATTGGTTACATACCAGTTGGTTATAAATGTATTATAGACACTGTGGAGACACAACAGGCAACAGCCGTGCGAAGCAGCACCTTCACTTCCTCCAAATGTTCCTGGGTGTCTACAGCTTAAAGGTGCCCTGCCACACGTGTTTCAGTCCTTTGTGGTAATGTCTGAAGTTCTACCGTGCACTCTGTAAATTTACACATTTTTCATTTCTTTCTCCATGGCATATCTTTTGATTTTCATGTAAAATATGGTGACCTATGAAGACCTCCAGGTACAGTAGTTCACTCCCAAGAGGTGTTTCTCTGGGTATGGTTCTCTAATACTATTATTATTTGACTATGCCTGATGATGATCTTTGATAGATCAAAACAAATGAAGCTAGGAGCTGTCGGTGTGATGATCTGTTGTCTGTTTTATTGTCTGTATTATTAGGGCATCATGAACACTTTGACTAAGCAGGGACTTATTAATATCTTGGAACAATGTCCACTGCAGCTCCACACAGACAGGAAATGTCCTAAGTACAAAATAGTGATACATTTCTTTTGCATCATGTGGGTTAGAGAGCCAGATACAAAAAATAGGTTAGTGGTTTAGTAAATGCTTGTGATGTTGTAGTGACATGCAATACAAGAAAAAGGTTGAGAAATAGAATTTGTAGTTTGTTCCTATTGTGAAGTTTAACCAGCGAGTTAAAGGCCTTAATTCCAGTCAGTGAGATTTCAAAATTACCAAAATGCAGCGGTGATGTTTTATTTCCCCACATTTTTGTAAGACTGTTGTCTGCTGTGGGAGATACCGTAATTGGAAGGACAAATGAGCACACCAACAATGCCATCACAAAAGATTAAATGTAGTAAATCAAATCAGATTAAATAGACAAATAAGTAACTTTTTTTAAATACATTTATTCTCATTTTTTATTGGTCAAATAACATTGAATAAAAAAGGAAATGCGTGCTGATGTTTTTGATTACATGTCTTTTTTGCCATCATATTTTTCTTCTGTTAGCAATGCATGCTAAAGAACCAAACATAACAGACTATCAAGATTCCATGTCTTATTTTACATCTTCAAAACCAAAATTTGATTTTCATTAAATTCGTCCAAACAAGTGCATTGTATCCCTCTAGTATTACTGCTACTACACTTTTTTTTTACTGTCAGCCATTTTCTTATTCATTAATGCTGTTAGTTTGTGAGCTTCAAAAATGGCAACATACATTCAAGCTACACGATTGTTAGTGTAATGTTTTAAACCACAGCGTGTAGTTTTGCATTATTGCTGGCTTTGCTTACTCTACAGAAGCATGGAGAGACTGATTTAAAGGTATAATATGTAACCCTAACACACAGCGTTCACAGTTGAATCACAGGAATAAAATGTTTTCTGATTGTTCACAGCGGTTACATTCTAAAACACAAATACACCCACTAACACCTCAGCGGGAAGGTGCTGCATTGCCAGATTTTGTGTGAATGCAAAGCTTGGGAATACCTGGAATAAGAACAAGTGGTACAATCCGCGTGCTGATAATAGCTGGGGGTTACACAACCATGTGAGGGCCAAAACACTCTGTCTGTGAAGCCCAGAAACGTCCCGCTCAAAGAAATACTTCTAGTAGATCATAAGTAATCATTGAGAAGAATTACTGTTGTATTAGTCTATACATCTTACCTACTAATCCCACATATTATACCTTTAATGGAAGCAAGCTATTTCAATCAAATAAATGTAGCAGCATGAACAATCCAAATAAGCCTGGTAACAATTTCGAACATTGTTTAATATAGTGTAGAAAATCACGTGTCAATCATGTGTTTATAGATGTTCATTGAATTTTCTACATGTTTCTTACACTAACATGTCTTTGAACCTCATTTGTATTGGAGACAAATATGTTTGAACACAAATGGTTTTCACTTTTTAATGGTCAAAGGATGCAAAAGATGCTGTAGTAACCATACTGTGTCATTGACATGTACATGTAGCTATCAAGAGTAATCGATATTCCGTCGTATTCCACTTTAGGGATTGCTCCAGTGTTGCAGGAAATTGTGTTATCTGTGTTTTCCGTTTCCTTCTGCTTTCTTTGTGTTGGAATTTTAAATTTGGTGGATTTAAGAGGACTATTGTTGACTCGACTGCTCCTCAGATGTCTGCAGGGTTAATTGAGACAGCTAGCTAGACCACATGTCCAATCTGAGTTTTTGCTTGCACAACTATTTTGCAGCGGCTCTGTGCGGAGTATAGTACCGCCCATGACCATTCTGATTGGTTTAAAGAAATGCCATTAAACCAGTTTTCACACAGTTTTCATCTCATCCCAGAATGCTATGTGGCGTAGCCAGACCCTCCTTCAGCGCGCTTTGGAGGAAGGTCTGGCAAAGCAAGACTAACTAAAGAGCTACAATGGATATTGCCTGTACAGCGTATATGAATACAAGCAAAATGGCCAACAAGGTGAATTTTTCTGTTTTTGTAATTGTTTTGAAGCATTTCTGCTTCCTTAGGCAGCATACAGTGGTAAGATGCATAGATAAAAAAGGGAAAGACATGCAACACAGGTCTGGTGAACCATTGAGAATCCATAACAACATGTCTGACCCAGAACAGCCAACGGCATCGTCAGCGCTCACTAGGATTCCCTCCCTGTCCTACAGCGTGACTGTGAAGTGATTGGTTCACATGGGGAGGCTGTTGTGTTGTTCAGCTGAGAGAGAAGATGGGAAACGTCAGTGGAGAATATTAGAGCCAATCAGAACAAAGTTAACCTTGAATAGAACAGAGCACATTGCTTTCAGCTCTTTGCATTTTCTTTGGGTGTTGCACCACTGAGACTCCATTATTAAGATAAACAGGTAACATTTTATTTTTTAATTTACTTTTGTGTGGCTTTTTGTTCATCTTTTGGTGAAACAACTTTGCTTGATTCCTTTAGAAACCTCCTTGATTTTCACAGTAGGACTCATATTGTAAGTGGGGTGATCATAGTACTGATGTGTTCCCATGTATATATTCTGTATTGACCATTTTAAGTACAATATACATAAAACTGGAAAAATAAAACTGGAAAAAAGCGTACCTCTGAGGTTTGTAAACGACAATACTGAGACTTGCCTTTTTCCTTCTCCTGGTCAGTGGAGACGCTGGTGCAGTAAAGTGTAAACAACTTTGGAGGAATCCTTCGGCTTTTTATCACCACCCACTGGCAGATTGTGGACCTGCACCTGGTCCACACTGAACCAACACAGCAACAACAAACAGCCCCCGTTACAGTTCATCTGGACATCTGACTTAGATCAAATCATAAAAGCAGCTCTTCATTTTGCTCCAGAACCATTAAAATGTTCTAATGTCCAAAACTGGGATGAGAAATTCATTGGGACTCCAGTAAACTGGAGGAAGGTGTTGGATGTCACAGACGAGAGTAAAGACAGAGGAAAAGACAAGGAGTGGGAAAGTGTAAGGAGACCAGAGAGAAGGTGATGAAAGGAAGATAAAGAAGAAAGCAAGAGGGCCAATGTGGTTGTAAAATAGAAGCAAGACATGAAACAGTCGATTGTTGCTGTGGTCAGCAGCTCAGACGGGTGGTGGAAATGGGAAGAAGGAGAGATGTGAAACCGACAGAGAGAGAAAGGGAGAGAGAGCGGGAAAGAAAGAGAGAGAGAGAGAGCAGGTGGGGGAGGGAAACAGAGAAAGATAAAGAGAGTAGTTCAGGGGGCAAGAGAAAGTGGCAGACATAGATGAAGATGGTGTGTACCTGGACAACTTGGAATAGTGGACAGTGATGTAGTTAGGGGCGGGGCTGTGAGTTTCAACTTCTGTGATTGGTGGAGCATCCTTCAGCGGAACGATGGCCGGGTGGCCGCTGTCACTCAAGTCGTCTGGCTCCTCCTGTGTACGCACACACAATACATTTGGATTATTTGTAACATGCTGACATTCTGTTCCAGAGTTGTACAAGACTCTCAGACTGGGGACTGAGTTGCGTACCGGTATGTCGGACATCTTGCCCTTTCTCACTGGAAAGGTCTGTTGGGCTGACTCATAGAACATGGTGTCAGCTGTCACTGAGGGACGCTGGGGTGACACACACACACACACACACACACACACACACACACACACACACAGACACACACACACACACACACAGAACAAGACAAAAAGTCAATAATAATAATAATAATAATAATATATCTTTATTTCACCAATAGGTCCATAGGAGGAAAATCCTTTATTTAAACTTTCAGCTCCAGGTAACCAAACACAGAAGCTGCTGAGACATTTTAAGACTGAATTACAAATTATGGAACAATACGTAGTGTACCTTGTTTGCTACTTCTCCTGAATCCATGTCAACTCTGTGCATGTTCTTACTGTGAAAAAGCACGGACAATATTGTCAAACTACAACCAAGTGACGGCTCATATCACAAAAGGAATGCTAACAAACTTTTTTTTTTTTTAAATCATGTGGAAAGGTTACAGAAATGGCAGTGAGTAAATAGCTGTGTGCTTCCTGTCACCTGATCATAATGGCCACTGTGAGAGTGATGAGTCCAGCAGACACGCCTACTGCTGACGCCAAGGCAATGACCTTAAGACGGCCTGCCAGGGGGAGGGTAATAAAGGTTATCAACATGACTAGAAGCAAGAACAAAAGGGGGGGAATGAGAAATAACATGAGATGAATAAAAATAGTACACTAGATATCAAAATAGAAACAGAGAAATTGACCATGCAGACGTCTAGACCTGTGTTTCCAGTTCAGATTTCCAAACCCAACTCCACTATTTCAGCTGTCTAGACTTAAATAGTAGTTTTCCACAACACCTCATCACCCCCTTCTCTTTCCTCATAGTGAGAGGGCTTTACATGACTCACAATGACTCATAGAAAAACAGTCAGAAACCATGAGACTATACATGATGAAGGCCGGACCTCATGTTGCGATTGTGAAAGGGAGGTTTTATCACTCGTCATTTCAAACCCACAGAAACCTATCCAAACATCCCTCAGAGGAACACACTTTTTGGGTCACTGTCTGAGATAATCAGAAACATAGATGTAAAAATGGGGAAGGGGCGTTTCACTGAGGTTATCAGTGACACCTCATCTCTTCCATTACACTTGTTAAAGTGACAACGGCATGCACTAAAACTCAAAATGGACATTTCAGTAAGCGCAGGGCAGTGTCAGGGAACAGTTGTCAGCGGAGATGAACCACTAAAGGTCTTCAAACAAAGCATGAAGAGCACCACATGACAAATTCTGTTGTAAAAAGATTTTGTCTCAAAACATTTTGTGGGGAAGCTATTTCCAAGGGGAAATCTTCTAGTGCACAGGGACCATATACTTTCAAGAGCCGAGTCCTGCAAGTAGCTCTGAGAGGCTGTTTTTAGGCACCCTTTGAGCTAAATGCTGGCACTGAAAATGCTAACATGCGGATGTTTGGCAAGTATATTCTTTACCATGTATAAACAATGGACAAATGAAATATATGTCCTGATGATGACGTTAAAGTTGAAAGAAAATTTACGATTTTTCAGTGAAAGGTCAGTGTATTTTGTTATTGTGTAATTTTGGTGTTTTAAAGGGTTATGCTACACCAACAAACTTACTAACCCATCAACCCAGCCATATACCAGAACCTCACCTCTGTTCTTTTTTAATCAGTAACTTTAAAAATGACTAATTTAATCAGTGGCGTCTGGTGGCTTTGATGTGTTATGTTAAACAGGCCTGTCTGATAGCAAGGTAAAGTGGTGAAAATTTTCTTAATACACCTAAACTTAAACTGTTTTCTTTAAGATGACCTTTTGTAGGTGGCTAACATGTGTTAGCTGCTGCCACCATCCACAGCAGAACTTTTCTTTATTTCCATGCCTGTCCTCCATTTATGCTGACCATGCGGACCACCATTTACTGTAGGTAATACACTAACTGCAGATGAGTGCCTCGTACAACCCCACTTGAGAACAACAGCACTATCCTAAGAGTTCACCAAAGTTATTACAATTCACCCTGAGAGGGACATAAAATCCATTCAATAGCTTCGAGACATTTCACTGAAAACTGTGGAACTTCATGGTGGCACTAGAGGAAAGGTCAGTGGAGGTTTCATCCTTTGGAGAACATAAATGTGTATACAAAATATCATAACAATCCATCAGATAGTTGCTGACATATTTCACACCAGAACTGTGCCAACAAACACAAAATTGATAAAACACATGTAGACAGGTCAGCAAAAGTCAAAGAAGTGTCCGTGCATGAATCCTTGTATACCTCTGACTCTCACAGTGAGGACAGGAGAGCTGTGGGCTCCGATTCGATTCCTGGCCTCGCAGTAGTACTGGCCGCTTTCTCTGGGGCCGACCTCTGAGAAGGTGAAGACAGGACCAGACTTGGTGCCCCACGCTGCATGGAGCACAGAACGAGAAGATCAGCTGACTGTTTCAGACACAAACCAACAGACAGTCCAGAGGCACACAGAGCAGGACACTGACTTCAAACATTTAGCACAGGTGACAGAGGTAGGTATTGATGATTTTCGTAATGTTAACCTTGAGTGGAACCACATTTTTACGATGCTAACATTGTACACTGCCCCCGTCCAGAGCTAAGCGGTGCCATGTGAAGTTGTCCACTGCAGGGTTGGCTTGACTGCTGCAGGTCAGGGTCAAAGGTCGGCCAGCATCCACCACACTGGAGGGACGAGCTAGAACTGAGGTGTTCTTAGGAGGGTCTGGAGAGAGAGGAACAGAAAGACAGTCTGTCATGTAAATGATGTTCTGCAAAGAGACAGGGTGAAGGGAACAGGTAGGGTGAGAAGGAGAGAAACGATAGAGTTATCAAGAAGAGGAGGGGTACCAGAGCATCCGACTCCTCCTTTCCAACAAGATAACTGAGCAGTAGGTCATCAGGACAATAAAGTATTTACACAAACAGGCAAAAGACAAACTCATAACAAAGTTATCTCAATCGAGCAATCCAGACGGCCTGGAAAAGTAATACACCCTAACAACACACACACACACACACACACACACACACACACACACACACACACACACACTACTTACAAAGTATAGTGAGTGTAGCAACAGGGGAGGCTTGGTATCCAAAGCGGTTCCAGGCTGTACAGTAGTACTGACCAGCAAGGTGAGCACGCACTGATGGGAAGGTCAGGTTCTGGGAGCTTCCTTTAGCCAACACCTGGTCACCTAGGATACGGAACCAAGCATACCTGCAGGAGGGAGGATGGTAATGATGATGATGATGATGATGATGATGAAAATGATTATAGGAATGGGCCATTTGCAATTTTTCCTTGATAATTCCTCTAGTTAAGTTCTCTCCTTGTAAAAAGCTACAGACTCAGATATGGCACATCCTAAGGAAAGCTCGTTGTGGGCCTGGCTCTGGGGGCTGTAATTCTGCACCAAGGCTGGATTTGGGGAAAGAGACTTCAGATATGGTGTCAGGTGACCACTAAGGCCTACATAGAAGCATCTAAAGAGCACAATGTCTTGTGCCCTTTAAAGCAAAGTGAAAGTCTGACTTAGGAAAGTTAAGATCTAATTGAATACAATAGAAAAAGCCAAAAAGGGCACTGATAATAAAAACAACATCCCCATCATGTATTCATCCATTTTCGTGAAGTATGGATTATACCTGCTGGCAGGAGGGTGGGCGTGGCTGACACAGCTCAGGTTAACGGATGAGCCTTCTCTGATGTCAGATGGAGGGCTCACCAGCACACGCGTGTTTTTTGGAGAATCTAAACAGGCAGAGAGAAAACCAGAAGCAACGTTACGTCATGTTCAATTTTTAAATTTGACGTTTAGTCCAACGCACCATCAATCCATTTAAGTGACCAACAGCTTCTCATAGAAGAATACAGAGTGGAATGGAGGCAGCACTGGTGCCTAACCAACATGCATAGTGTCTGATAAAGTCTAAAGTTGATTAACATACTGTATATGATAAAGAACAGCAGCAAGTCCTCACTTGTGAGCATGTGGAACCAGTGAAAAGTGACTACAAAATAGTTTCAGATTCCTTTTCTGTTGACTGACTAATCAATTAATTGGCAAAATTGCATTTTGATGCATATTCTTAACAAAAGTAAAAGTATTGAAAGTCAGCGGTTTGGGTTTGTATGTCTTCCTTTGTAATCCATTCAACAGAAAAATCCCATTATGACTAGAGTTTAAAGTAGAGTTTTTGCCTGATCAGTTAACCCAAACTAAACTTTTTTTTACTTAAACTGTTACTAAACAGATTAACTTAACAGGACCTGAAATATAAACGTACAACAAGACTTAACATGGGTTTACAAAAGTTGTTGTTGCCCTCAAAATGAAATTCTGATCCAAGCAAGTAGTTTTGATTCTGAAATGTGCAAGTGGAGCAATGCAAACATCCAACAAACTTACAGGTGACATTGAGTAGCAGCGGATTGGAGCGGTCTGTGCCCAGTGAGTTGCGTGCTACACAGAAGTACTCTCCTCTGTCCGTGTATATGAGGTGGGACAGGCGGAGCTGAGGCCTAAAACTGTCTGGGATGCTGCCACTCTCCATGTCTGGGGAGCAGGTAAAGACGTGGGAAAATTAGTGCACACACAATCATGATCTAAAGACAATAAAACATCACAATTTTTCTTCAAAGATCCTGCAATTCCAGGGAAAGATTCCAAAGCTACAGTTGTTTATAACTGTCCAAGGAAAACGGGATCCTACTCTGCTTCAACAAATCATTAAAGGACCTTCATCTATCCAAAAGGCAGGACAACGTTCACATTACCGCATGCATGTCATCAAGCAGTCGGCTCCGATCCATTGAACAGTAAGTGTCCTGTCATCATATGCTGCATATTGGTGAACACACATGCTGTCCTGTACCTTTGAACCATGCGAAGCTTTCCACCGGTGGAGCTGCGTCACTACTGCAGGTGAGGGTGACTGACTCCCCCTCTGACACCTCCCCTACTGGAAAGACTGCTATGGAGGTTGAGCGTGGACCGTCTGTAGGGGAAAAGAGGAAAAAAAACGGGAAAAGAAGGATATACAAGGAAGAAAAGGGGACAAAGAGGACAGAAAGGAAAGGAAAGTGGAGATGAAATACTGCAAAATGTAAGTGCAGTTTACGCTATATAAAACATAATTCCACAATTTAACATTTATCAGGGCCAATGGCAGGTGTGTGCTGCCTCTGAACATTCGTTACAACACAATGTAAGAGTTACACAACTTTAAAAAAAAGGAGGCTATAAAATGTTATCTATGTGTTTGCCTTAATTTTGGATTGGTTGGCTTGTCTGAGATTACTCACATCCCAGAGCCAGCGGGAGGGATGGCGACTGCACGTTCTGGGGCGGGATTGGTCGACAGGTGTACGCGCCAGCGCGCTGCTGGTCAAAGCGGTTGATAGTCATCCATGTCTCATAGGAGCCGAGGTTCAGTCCGTTTCTGTGTGCAGAGCATCGCATTATGTCTACAGTATAGCAGACAGCAGACTTTTTAAACATAGAGTCACATGTTTGAACCCCTGCCTGGATGGCCAGAAAATACACCCTACTGTACAACAACACACCTGTACAGTGCCAGGCTTCTTCCTGGAGCAGCACATCCTCTGGCCTGGCAGCCTACAAACACAGTCTCTCCCAAGCCAAACATGTTGGCGGGCCTTGCTGGATGCACCCGGACCTGGAGGTCTGAAACACACGCAAACATTCACCCATGCACAAAAAAACACCAGCTAGGTGAGTCCAGTGCAGCTTTTGTTTGTAGAACCTACCTGTTACATCGAGAGTGATGGTGTCAGAGGAGGTCCATCTCCCCAGCGGTTGGTCCGTTTCAAACCTGAAGTGGTACTGGCCTGCATCGCTCAGCTTGACAACACGGATCTGGACTGAACAGCTGGAGTAGCTGCCCCCGATGTAGCTGTAACCCACAATTCATTTTTAATACATTCATGCCTTATTTCCCATTTACAGTGTCAGCTCTTACAAATTTCTGCATGTTTCATCCTACCGAGTGCGTCCGCGGTATGACAGGCTGATCTCGTTGGGGTCAGTGTGGTGAGTGAACTCCCTGCGACCTTCTGCAGACACACGGAACCACATGACCCGCTTCACAGTGTGGCCTGTAATAAACAAAAATGGCTGAAGAAAAAAACCAGCACAACATGATAAGGCTTTAGATTTTTCAGCGCACATTTGCTGCCTGGAACTTGGACACATGTAGCATCCAGAGCCTTTGATGGCTTTATTAATCGTAAGAGATATTTGAAAAAAAGGGCGTATACATGGCAAGACAAAGGGGTCCAGGGTGATCAGGAAGTTCAGTCAGATGATCGAAGGTTCTCTTTGGGGTCAGGAATTCATTTATTTTGAAGGCTATTTTTAAATAGAATTTTTTTTTTTGTAAACACAGGGAGAAGAAACCCACGCACAGCAGCCCAGACATTGTTCTTCAGGTTGGTTAATACATGGATTTGATACCTGATGGGTAGTCATAACGACAGGGAAGAGTGACGGTTGTTCCTGCCCACACACAGATCTCCTTCCTGGAAAATGACACACTCCACCTGCTCTCGATACCTGCATGACAGTTTGATGGTACAAACATGCAAAAATTATAAACAAAAAGAAACACAATTGCAACAATTACATAAAAGCGTGCACCTTTCAAAAACGAAGAGTCGCAAACTAAAATGCAAACAGAGTATGCACACATAAAAAGGTGTGTAAAGCCCACCAGGCTGATAGATGAAGAGCATGTCTCCACTCAGCTTTCTTTACATTTGCTATCATGTTTTTATGAAGGGCCATTTCAGGGTTCCAAACAATGCCGCAAAGTCACATCCACAAAAATAGCTTGCCATATAAAATGAGCTGCCAAAGGTTTTGGGAATACATACTTAAGGCTAAAAGAGGTGTAAAGTAAAAGTTTCCCTTCGGTGTGGCCCCTCAGCGTAAGACTTGTCAACCTACAGCTGGGATCCGCTCAGAGCGTGACACATAAAACTGAAGCAGTGAAAATGAGCCTCGATGTGCAGCCGTGGTGTCGTCCTGTGCTGCTAACTGCCTGCCTAGCTGACTACCTTGCACAAAAGACAATCAATACTTATAAATAACTTGAGAGTAAAGGCAAGGGCACCTGGCTGCAGGACCTTATGTGCATAATGGATCCTATAAGTCATTTATTTTTCAACTGTTGTCACTTGTTTTGAAGTGTGTGTGACAAATTGAGGAGAATATCTACAGTAGAATACAATACAAATATCTGACAACAAAGGAACCTGCCAGTTCACCTTTCACCCCCTTAAGTAATACAAACATACCTCTTAAACCTTGTTCAGTTAGGTTTTACACCTCATGATTAAAACACTTTGTAATTTCTGATGTATTTTTCTCTTACTTGGTAAAGCTGTAAGGATGATGCCCAGAACCAACGCACCTGCCAACATCTCCGCTGACACAAGCTCTGTAATGTCACCGGAGAAGGGGAAAAGCACAGGGATACATAGAGGTGACAACACATTATCAGGAAAGAAAAACACCTAGATGATTAAATGTGAAGCACTCACCCCTTAAAGTATCTTCATTTAACCCAGTCAGTCAGACAGAACGGGGTTTGAGGGACGCGTGCCACTCGAACCGCGATGGAGGTGAGTTCTCAGAGCGACGGGAGTTGCATTTTGATCACAACGGGGTGGTAGGAGATGGGAGGAGGAATGGAAGGGCAGAAGGAGGGGGATGAGGAAGTAACTTCAGCTTCCTTCCTATATTCTGTCTTTTAAACTTTCAACTGTTTCTGTTTTCCTTTTAAGTCCACTTCTCCCTCTGAAACAGCTTTTCAGGGTCAGTGATCTGACTTTTTGGGGATGTGACATCCTTGTGATCGTGTCACTGTCACAATGTTCTTCTGTATGTCAGTAACTCATTGACTACATCCTAACTGGACCTTGTGGAGTTTCCACTTGTTTCATAGCAACATTGCATCGGCGATAAAAGTCTAGGAACTCTTGGCAAGTGTCACACACATTTGACATCTCACATCTTTATTTGACCCATTCAAGTATTAATGAGTGCAGCTTTAACTAAATAATCATCCTGATCAATAGACATGCAGAATATTCAGTAATCAAATGAATTGCACTCTGCTCTGACATGTCACAACATTGGAGCAAACTTTGAGCATCGTGATTGACCGATTGTTAAAAAGACAAACATGTATCGTTCATTAGTCAAATTAATTCAGGCCTGTTGGCGTCCATTGGTATACATAAGTCAAGCAGGCGCAGACGCAGCAGCCCAGATGTCCTTTAATCCACTGCTCTAATTGAGATTTGTTGGCACAGAAAACTACCCACAACCAGACGTGAGGAGGTTCGAGACCTCTCAGTCAACCGTGTCCACTTAGCCTGATGAGTCTAAATGACTTTAACATCCTACCCTGCTACAACTTGGCCAATAGATGTCAGTTTAGCGGCATGACTTGGCCAATTGGCTACTTACCCTAGCTCTGACCCAAGAGTAATGATGATGTACAGTTGAACTCTTCAGTCAATCTCTATTCACAGGCATCCAAGTCAGGGAAGAAAGGGGAAGGGGGGGGAGGGGGGTTCAGAGATGATATCTTGGTCTACATCTGGAAATGAAGGCTGACGTTTTACTTGTTAGCCGACTGATCAAAGATGATGGAGGGGGGGCAGTATAAGGGATCAGTGCTGATGTTTGGAGCCATGCGCTTTTCTGTTGCTCAGGAAACAAATGGAATAGAGTGGCCTTAATAATTATTAGGTGAATAGGTAAAACTCAGTTAATGATCCTCAAGCAGTTCTTTATGTGTTTGTCATTTGTTCCTTTATTCGATAGGCAGACAGACAGGAAACAAGGGAAGAGAGAGGGCTATGACTTGCAACACAGGTCCTCTGGCTGGAATTGAAACCATGGATACTGTGGTAATGTAACCATTAGGCAATCAAGACCCCCCCCCCCCTTTAAAAAAAGGTCTGCATAATGTTCAGCTGGGAATATGACTTTAAACAGCAACTCTAATAAGGAACAGAAATTCTCTGGTCGGGAAAGTCAAAATATGATCAAAATCTGCCGGATTTGAAGTTAAATGAACACTGTATTCCAGTTCACAGATTGCTAGGTTGGATTATGGGCTGGGACCTGAAATGGGTCACAGGCCGTCCTCTATGGGTCTCCACACATGACAGGAAAAGTTTGTATGATTTAATGATTCTGGATCCCAGGGGAAAAAAAGTCATTCTGGTCTCTGGTTGAAACGTTTTAAGAACCTTCCCCCTCCAAATACTGTCTGTATTATGTTGAGTACGAAGAGTGGTGGGCTTTGAGCTTAACCTGTAACCACAGAATGACTTCAAAAGGATCACGGCACACTAATAGGTCAAAGCCTGATGTAATCTTAATCGAAAGCAGACCGGACTAAACGAATGAAGAGAAACAGATGGATGGAGCTAGATTAAGTGTGACTGACCACAAACAGAGAGAGAAAGAGGGTGAGAGAGGGGGGAATGAGAAAGTTTGAAGGGGAAGGTAGAAGAGAGGGGGGGGG
>NC_048412.1:9186033-9214238 GCF_013103735.1 Etheostoma cragini
CTTTAAGTTGTACAATATGTTATTTCTATGTTATTCCTTATGCCCACAGATTAGACTCCTGGCTCTTCGGGCCCTCCAGCCTTGGATGGACTCCACGTAAGCAAATAATGATTCGACTGTCCAACATGTGTTAGTCTTCAAACTGAGTGGTGCTCTCCACGGGGGAAGTCTGGGCCAGAATGACGATGATCAGAGCTACAATCATATCTGACAAGGTGATATGTTGTTCCTGTGCTGTCTTTTGGGCGCTCCACAGGATGACTTGATGAGCGGGAGAATTGCCAGGAGAATCTTCGAGCCAGCGGGGAATTAAATAGAAGAAATATAAAAAAAGAGACTTAGAGAGAGAAAGAAAGGGTTTCTTCTTTGTTAAACTACCTTATCAATACAACATAGTATTTAACCATTTACGACTCTTGGCTTATACACAAAAGCCAAACCAAACACTTGAAGGATTTTTTAAAACTCTTAAATCTTTGAAACCTATTGGAGCTCTATTAAATGTACCCCGGTTTTGCTCATTCTGTCCCATTCACAAACTCTACTGCAGGGTCGGATTTCTGCTCCTTGTCTGCCAGAGACCTGTCTGTGGCTGCTGTGGTATTCCTCACTGAATGACTCATGTCTGGTGGTTATTATGGGCAGGCGTTTGCCCCCCCCCGTCTCACACCCCGTCTAGTGGCAGCAGAAAAAATTACATCTTTTTATGAGCCTCGTCCAACCGAGCTGACTAAGATCAGGTTCTCAGTTAACCAGGCGAGATGAGTGAAGGCCACATTTTTGGTGAGTGATGTAAGAATAGGTCTACATTGACATTTTAACTTTGTTAGGTTGAGTAATACTGCTTTTTTTGTTGTAAAATGAACGCTGATGAGAATGATGTAGAACACACCTGATTTTAAAGGTGCATATGTGGAGTTGAGGCTGCTATTGGGGCAAAAAAAACAAAAACATAATCAGTTTACCTTTATCTGAAAATCAAGATAATTCTAAGTCAGATCTGCTTTTAAACCTTAGAGCTTTAACCCAGTCATATGTACTGCATCTATATCACTCAGTCAGTTACCTTTGGGGGGGTGCGGGGGTGCGGGGTGGGGGGGGGGGGGGGGGGGGGGGGGGGGGGGGGGGGGGGGGGGGGGGGGGGGGGGGGGGGGGGGCTAGGAGGACATGTGTTTTTCATTGTGTTGATTTGAATTCAGAATATCAGTTTCTCTTTTACCAAATGTATGTAATGTAATGTATGTACATCGCCTTTACCTGGGCTGCTTCAATAAAGATGAATTAATACGTAGTGCTAACTGATTACAGCAACAAAAAAACAAACAAATCTGTGCAATCAGACAATCTTAGCAAAACCAGTTCTAATTCCACTGTGAAAAACAGACAACCAGTGCTGGGCCCAGAATTATTCTGGCCCATAACCCCCTGTAAAACCACAGTACGTCACATTTATACGTTACAGATGGATTTGGTTCATTATTTTTTTACAAAGCCATGCTAGCTGTGTCCCCATTGTCAGTCTTTGTGCTAAGCTAAGCTAACTGGCTGCTGGTGGAAGCTTCACATTTACAGCACAGATATAAGAGTGGTATTGATCTTCTCTTACTCTCTGCAAGAAAGGTAATGAAACTTCCCCTTCTTTTAATTGAGTGTTTTGCCTATCCTTGACCAGAAGTCATAAAATCATGACATCAATCAATCATATCAACATTTTGTTTGCTAGGTATGTTGAAAGCCTGCCATTAACACACACACACACGAACACACACACACACACACACACACACACAAACACAAATTACAAAAGACTGTCACTGAGTCTTGTGGAGCACTTGAGGAGCACTTCTACTGTACACAGCTTGGAATCTTAATGTTCATGGTGCAAACTTTCTACAGGGATCCAAACGACTCTGTCTGTCTGTCTGTCTGTCTGTCTGTCTGTCTGGCTTACTGTCTGTCTGTCTGTCTGTCTGTCTGTCTGTCTGTTTGTCTGTCTGTCCTACTGTCTGTCTGTCTGTCTGTCTGTCTGTCTGTCTGTCTGTCTGTCTGGCTTACTGTCTGTCTGTCTGTCTGTCTGTCTGTCTGCCTGTCTGTCTGTCTGTCTGTCTGTCTGCCTGTCTGTCTTACTGTCTGTCTGTCTGTCTGTCTGTCTTACTGTCTGTCTGTCTGTCTGTCTGCCTGTCTGCCTGTCTGTCTGTCTTACCGTTGGTCTGTCTTACTGTCTGTCTGTCTGTCTTACTGTTTGTCTGTCTTACTGTCTGTCTGTCTGTCTGTCTGTCTGACTGTCTGTCCGTCTGTCTGTCTGTCTGTCTGTCTGTCTGTCTGTCTGCCTGTCTGTCTGTCTGTCTGGCTGTCTTACTGTATGTCTTTCTGTCTTACTGTCTGTCTTACTGTCTGTCTGTCTGTCTGTCTGTCTGTCTGCCTGTCTGTCTGTCTTACTGTTGGTCTGTCTTACTGTCTGTCTGTCTTACTGTTTGTCTGTCTCACTGTCTGTCTGTCTGTCTGTTTATCTTAATGTTTGTCTGTCTTACTGTCTGCCTTTTACTGAGATCCAAACAACCCTGTCTGTCTGTCATAATGTCTGTCTGTCTGTCTGTCTGTCTGTCTGTCTTACTTTCTGCCTTCAACTGAGATCCAAGCAACTCAGTCTGTATTTGTCTGTGTGTCTGTCCGTATGTCTTTCTCACTGTCTGTCTGTCTGTCTGTCTGTATTTCCTATGTTTTAAAATATGAGTAAAACCATTTCCTGGTAGAGACTGACAGAGAACATGTGTGTTTTCTCTATGTGTATAGGCGAGAGAGAAACAGTGTGTAAGAGTCTGTGTGTATGTGTGCTTGTGTTTGAGCGTGTGTGTGTGTGTGTGTTCCTGTGATGGTTTTACCATGTGCAGAGTCCCTGTTTGGGACTGAATGAAGTCGGATATGAGGGAACCTGTCAGGTCTGGGCTACTGTTGGAAACCCTCCTTCAAGTTCCTCCTCCTCCTCTTCCTCTTCATCTTTTAGCATCTGAAGATTGTATATCCAGTATATAAAATGATGTTAAGTTAGTATGATAAATATGATTCTAAAGTCACAGTGCATCAATTGCAACACAATAAATATGTTTAAATGTACTGCATTAAAAACTGCAGTTTTGTCATACCACGCTGCTTTCTTTTAAGTAAAAGTATTAGGAACGTCAGAGACAACAAACCTCACTAAAACCTATAACTGAATAACGTATTTTAATTGTGTCAATAAAGATTATTATTATTATTGAGAGCTTTTAAAAGCAAGTATGTTCATATGTAGAACATGTAAAAAAGTGACAATTTGCTTCTGAAATTACAGACCTATCTTGTTTTGCAGATAAAGCTAAAAGATAAATAATGGATAAAAGGACGTGATCTGCAATGGTGCAATTGGAGAATAACACAAACTTTAGCGTATTTGGGGTGACAGTAGCTCAGGGAGCTGGGTTGGGAACCGTAGGCTGGTTCAAGTCCCCGCACGGACAGAAGTACAGAGTGTGGATTGGTAGTTGGAGAGATGTCACTTCACCTCCTGGGCACTGCCAGGTGCTCTTGGGCAAGGCACCATACCCCCCCCCCCCCCCCCCCCCCCCCCCCCCCCCCCCCCCCCCCCCCCCAACTGCTCAGGGCGCTGGTCCAGCTGGCAGCCCACTCCCTCTGATATCTCTCCATTTGTGCATGAATAGGTCCTGAGCATGTGTGTATATTCCAGTTCTGTGGTTAGTGAGTACTAACAAAACCCCACTGGGGATCAATAACAAGCATAAATTATTATTATTATTAAACCAGTCGAGAATAAGTTTAATATTCTGGGACAGGTTAAAAGAAAAAGAAAAAGGGCTAAAATAGTCCGTCTTTCAATCATCAGAGTTCACTTGGTTAGTAGGTTAGCCTTTTTGATAAACATTAGCACTTCTGTTAAGGAAGGCTAACTCAGCAATGTAGCTACAGAGTGCAAGGTTATGAACAGCATTTTTATCGACTTACCAAATCACTTTTCATCTATTTAGATTCATTAGTTTAATACAGAATGGCCAAAAACACACTAAATGCTTCAGTAACTGTTCCTCTGTGTTTTATTTGGTGTCAAGTTTATTTTCTGAGAATTACTGTCTATGATAGGCATTAAAAACATTATCACTACCACACACAAATGAATTGTCAAGAAAAACAGTCAATAAGTGGACACACTTTGGGGACACATGAGTTTCAACAAAAGCAGTGTTTGAACGATGTGAAACTGTATACAGTGTGATGTCTGGTCATTGTGGAGCTTATTATGTTGAGGTTGGGCTGTTAGATATTTTGAAAACCCCAAAAACTATTTTAATATGTACGTAGCTCTTCTTACTCTCAGAGAGGTTACATTAATGACTGCAATCTGTTAATTTGGAAGCCCAAAATATCCAAATATATACTACAAGCTGGTACAAAGGGGAGCAATCAGATTTGGATGGTGTCCAGTCCCACCCTGGCAGCCCTGTGGCTACGCCCCTGCTTCCACGTCGTCCACATGGTAACAAGCTCCGTCCAGGACTTTCCTGCAATCCCAACCCCAATCCTAACCTTAAACAAAACCCTGTAATTAGTTGTTTTTTTTTTTGAGGGGAAAATGGTCTACACAAGTCATTTTCTGGTAATTGACTGCAAGCAGAGTTTAAATGGTCACAGACACATTCACACACATACACATGCGCAGTCTGCATGCACATACACACACACACACATAAACACTTCTTCAGATACATAGTGGTCGTGAGCTGCGGCATGTGTGATAATGAGACAATCCTTGGAGGGACTCATCTGGACTGCATTATATCATCTCTCTGGAAACGGTCCACAGCTCTAAAATAGAAGTGTTTGCTCCTGGTCAGCTGCAGCATGATGTCATCCTGCATAATTCCTACAATCAAGGGTGTGTGTGTGTGTATGTGTGTGTGTTTGTGTGTGTGTGTGTGGAGGGGGGAGTGTATTTGATGACATGTGAATGTGCAAAGAACAGTGGTTTCCTTAATATGGAGATTCTTGTGGTGAAGACTAATCCGGGGCTCTGTCTGCAGCTAATGTTTGTCTAAACAGAGACTTGCCACAAACAGAAAAAAAACTTGTTGCCTGAGCCCTTGCACCTGTCTCTTATTTTCTCAAGTGAATGAACAGCTAAAACAACAAGGACAATCTCTCTTTTAATATGCAAAAAAAATTCACTATCACTCTGTTTACCTGTTCCTGTTCCTGCTTTAATCAACAGCAATACATAGTCAAAGCCAAAAAAGCACAAAACAGGCCAATGTTATAATCATGAGAAAAATGTACCTCAGTCTGGTGTTTCACAGGGTCTTCCAGGTGTTCTACCATTCTAATGAGTTTTACTAAGCTACTGACTTCATAGCACTCACTAGGTGCCCCCCCCTGCTGTGGCTTGTATTACTGACTCCACATCTGGACGGGGCACTTTTACAGTACATTTACAGTTTTACAGTAGAACCATATGCAAACAAAACACTTATATCTGCAT
This sequence comes from Etheostoma cragini, assembly GCF_013103735.1. NCBI lineage: Eukaryota > Metazoa > Chordata > Actinopteri > Perciformes > Percidae > Etheostoma > Etheostoma cragini. Next base: position 9,191,561 of record NC_048412.1, read on the forward strand.
CCATCAGTAAAACTTTAATTTCAAAATACCCGCCACTCATTTGACATGGTTTGTAGGTTTGAAAATGAAAATAATGAGGATCTTCTGTCATTTCTTTATTTTCTTGGCTGAGAGGATGTGAATCTATATTAATGTGAGCGTGACCGTGTCACTCTGGCCTTAAAAGTGCCTCAGATTGGCCGGGTCTGGTCTGTTTCCCAAGCAATAGCTTTATTAAAGACTGCATCTCTCTCTGTGTGAGTGTGTGTGTGCATGTGTGTGTGTGCATGTGTGTGTGGGTGTGTGTGTGGTTTACTAGCCGGCTGTGGTGGTTCTCAGGGGACAGCCCTCTCCAGCTGCTGCTTTACAAGACTGTAACATCAAACACACACACACACACACACACACACACACTTAACACAAAGGTTTGACTTCACACAGCTTTCACTTCAACCCTCAGCCTCCCTTAACAAGTTCAACAAATGAACTCTTCTCCTCACTTCTTCCATTCTCCCCATACCACTGATCTTCAACTTCACACCTCTCCTGGTCTCTCTCCTTTCTGTTGAGAGACATTAAAACGTACACACAGTACAAGAATTGTTAATTAAATGGCTGTTGTCTTGTTTAAAATACTGTATACATATTGTGCAATATTCCAGTGTATGTGGTTGGATAGGCAAGACAAAAATCAGTATCAGCCCAACAGGTGTCAATAGATGTAGGTGACCTTTGACCTGCTGGCAAAAAGCATCTCTTTAACCCCCCTGCTGCCAAATACTTTAAGTGATACTTTTAAAGAAGGATTGTTTTTCACTCCAAGGTCTTCTGTGAATGTTGTTTCCCTGCTGCACCACAGTAGTACAGCCATAAAATGCAGCACGACGTATGAAACGTTTGGACTTGACCTGACAATAAAACTGCTTTTGCACTTTAATATTTTTTTTTGTTACACCTCCACTTTCGTTTTCCCAACGTAAAACCTTTGGAAAAGAATTTGACATTTGAAAAGAAGTCTGAAAACCAGTGCACTGGAAATCTCTCCGTGTCGAGCAAGAGATGCAGCTTGTTGTTTTGTGTTGAGTGTATTCACTTAGTCAGCAAATAATGCCAGAAGTACATACGTTCATCAAAACTCCACTTGAAGCAGGTATCATGGTGTTATTTCAGTTAGCTTGATAGCTGGTTTGATTTGCATTGAGAGACAATCTTGTGGAAAGTTCCCCATGCCAATCTCTATGTATGGTGAAGAGCATGTGATGATGGGGGGTTATTTTAACTCCAAAGGCCAAGGGAAATTTATCAGCAGGCATAGTATCCTGGATCCATGAAATAACTGGCCTTTAATAATGAAAATGTGCCTGCCTCTATGGGAATTTAACACAGGGGTGTGTATACTTATGCCCCATGCATTTTAAGGAAGAACATTTATGTATTTACAATACATTATTCATTCACAAAGAAAACTGGTGTCCTTAAAAGGTTGGATTTTCCAATTTTTTTTGAATGAAGGCATTCATTTCCAAAATATGTTTTTATCCTCTTTTTAATCAACCTTAGCATGGGTGTGTACACTTTCTCAAGGCACTGTATTGACTCTGTGTATATGATACTATCAATGTTATGCAGTTTTCAGACTTGGTGGCACGTTTCTGCCAGTAAGCTTTTCACCACCTCCTACCCCTGTCTCAGTCTTACACACTTTCGGCTCCCCCTTTTTGTTTCCCCCTCTCTCTCTTTTTTTCAGTGATGTAAGCTCCCTGGCATTTGAAACAGCCAGCCATTACACCATGGAACTTAGAGAGGAGCCAACCAGAGCTTTAAGAGTTTGGAAAACCATGGCGTGAACCATTATATTTATTGTTAGCTTTTTGATTATGCCCGTTTATTATTATAAACCCTGTGAATATGCTGTAAGTGTGTATAATATTACTGTAAGTTTGTTTTTAGTTTTGTGTTTGTCTCAGTAAGTTCTGACTCTTAAATGATTGCAGTCAAGCAGCCAGGGCCCGACGGAGCAGGACCGCCTGACTGAGCTCATATAACCAGTCGGGGAAAACATATAGCCCGGGGAAAAAAACACATGAGCGGTGGGCAGATATGGTAGCAGATGGAGGGAAAAAAGAAGAAGTGAGTGAGAAAGCGTTTGGGAGAGTTAAAAAGAAAGTTAAAAATACAGAGAGAGAGGTGAGCTGCTGAGTGAGTCAGGTGGTCAAATTGTTCCTGCCACCTCATTAGTGGCGATGACATCACGGCCGATTTCTCTTTAAGTCTGCTACTACCGCTCCACCACTGCTCCGGTACAGAGAGGTAGAGCTGCTACTGGCCACAGTCTTTAACAGCAGAGTCTGGGGAGCTGCTTTAATGTCGTCAATAACTCAGAGCGAGTAAAAAGGAGGCTGGATCTGCTCTGATTTGAGAAGCCCTTTTTGAGCTAAGTGATCACAGCTCAGAGTTTTTTTAATATTGGTTCTCCATCATGAATAGACTGTAGGCCAGCTGCAGTTGTCTGTGTGGAACTGATGTAGTTGGAACAAAGCCTTTAGCAGTCCCCCCTGATAATATGGCTCCCGTTGGCGTCTGTACTTTTCAATTCTTTTCTGCATGAAAGCAAATATCTCACAGGTGACAAGCAGCGCCTTTGGACTGGCACTCGGTCAACTCCAGCCAATCCCCAAACCTTTGTAACGTTTCTCTCCATTCATTCCAACAGTCATTTAACAGGAAACAGAGGCCTAATAGTCATGAGAAAAGAGGTTTAAGCGCTGCTCTGGCTCTGATTGGTTGCAGAAAAGTAAATGGTGTCTTGATTTTTTTTTCTTTTTATATCCACTGACATGAACCAGAGCTTTTGCCTACACTGGAATTAAATGCTGAAGGTAACAAAGGGTGGAGAGAGTGATTTGGCTATGTAATGCAAATAAACTTTGCATATAATAAATGTTGCATAATTACAGTAGAGTACACAAAATACAGCTGGATAGCTAGCCTAGGTTACCAGAGTCGGCAGGAGACTGATTTCCAATATCTAATACTATACTAATAAGAACTTATAGCCTCATGCCATCACCATGTAATGTCAACCGCATAAAGCCCAACTAATACTAGTTTAGCTATGCGTGTCTGACTACAGAATAGCTAACGTGCACATCCTCAACATTTTGACAACTGGGGCTATGGTGGCTACTCGTAAAGGCTGCAATAGCTATGATTGGTCAGTTTGGGCTGTTTATGTTTATTGCGGTTGCAAGCAGTCCAAAAGAGTGCTGCGCAACGGACTAAACACTGAGAGATGCACACATGTGACGCGCTCATGGTTGTATTGCAATGATTTTATTTTTCTTCTTCTTCCGTATGTACAATACACTTAGCACTGCTATTACCTAATGTAATTGTTAACTGGTGAGTAGAAATAATTGCGTAATACTGCGTGCTACGTTGTGCGCGGTGCGTTCAACAGAAGTGTTCGCTCCCAGCTTCAACCCCTCTCCGTCAAAGCCCAAAGAACCCAGGTGCACAGGTGAAGCAAACAAATATATCACTTCCGTTCAAACCGTCATGAAAACGCACACACCTTACAATGTTAGCGCATAACACAATAATCAATAAATGAGACCATAAACATCATAATGTGGCTCCTACAATGTTATTAGGAGAAATAAAAGTGAAACGCGACAGCAGTGTTTTATTATCTCAATCGGTCAGGATTTTCTACAACTTTTGTCATAGAGCCAGACTGTCCCAGGCTACAGTTAAATTCAAAATACAATTTGAGTCCTCAAAAAAAAATGTGCGAGTAACACTTTCTTGATGTGTGATGGCCTCCTGCGCTTCACCCTTAGTTTCCCCAGTGGAGCGGATCAGTGAGCAGCAGTTGTTTGTGGAAAAAAACAACAACCTTCAACGTTAAACGGAAAGTCTGACAAACTGCAGAAGAAAAGAAGCAAATTACAAATGAACACCAGAAAATGGATTGAAAACAGACGTCCATCCCTTAAAGTTTTTTTACTGCCCCATAGTGTTCACAAATACTGCAAGATTCAATCGAACTAGGAGAGACACCCTCATGCAGCAGGGATCCGATGCATGACGACAGCCTTCAGACACACTCAGACAAACCAGATAAAAGTCACAGACTTTAATTTCACAGCACTTCTTTCATTGGTTTACAGCGTTCTGAGGGATGTCGAATCAAACAATAGCTTTTTACTATGTGTTTGAACCCGGTGCACCGCGAGTGTGTTTGTGAGAAACTCTATCATAAAACGGGATATGAACGGAAAAAACTAAGAGAGCGAGCACGGTTTCAACTGATGTCTTCCAGTTGTGTGACCTCTCCTTCCTTCTCCGTCTTTTTTCTGTCTCTCTGCCTCTCTTGGTTTTAATAGGGCCAGCTGTAGACTCTGGCACTCTTGGGAAACACAGCAGAGTGTGGCTGGAGCTGAAGCTGAATGAGGCAGAAATTGGGGTTGGTGGTAGTGGCGGGGGTGCAAGTTGGGGGGGCCAGCACTTCCGACCATTTTCCTCATGCGATACACCATGCAGTCTGGAGCGTTGGCAGGCCGCCGCCAACTCTCTCCCCTACGTCTCCTTTCCCTCCCTCCTTCCTTCATTTCCTTCCTTTCAATCCAACTTTTCTCCCTGTATCTCACAGCTACGGCCTCCCTCCTGCTTTCCACCATCCAACCTTCTTTTCTTCCTTTTCCTATTCTTCTTCCTGCTGTCCTTATTTCAGACAACTATAGGTAATGACCCTCTCCAGACGTCTGCTCAGTGGCACCATAACAAGTCTAGAAGCTCTTTCCCTCTCCCCTCCTTCTATCCCTTTAGCGCAGGCTAAAAACAAACGTCCAAGGACTACGATAAATAGCTTAGGTCCTTGGGGTCTTTCTCCCCCTCTAGACGCCTGCTCTGTGGTACCGTATTGGGTCCAGACCTACTTCCGAGTTTTGACAGGTCCCTGACCCGCGCCAGAGCAGTTCAGCTGGGTTGGGACTGCGTGTGTGTGCAAGTGTATATATGACTTTTTGGTAGTGTGTGCGTGAGCAAAGTTGGGCCCGGCTTAGTTGGTGGGTGTTTTTCATCAGACTAATGAATAATACGTCTGAGCTGAGAGAAGAGTATCAAGCGGGAGGAGAAGAGGAGGAGAAAGGAGGGGGCAGGAGAGGGGAGGGGTAATGACTATCAGATGGGGCTCTACTACTGTGCTGCTGCTGCCGCCACTGCTGCTGCTGTGTCCTTAAAGGAGAACACTACTTAATTAAAAAAATTCACATATGTGATTTTTATTCTCTGGAACTGTGCGGTCATCGCTGTGGAAAGGAACAAAGTAGAAGAGTCGAATGAGTCTAATGTGTGAGTGTCATTTCAAACCTGGTGCAAAGGACAGCAGACCCTCTGGACCAACAATGAGGTTACTGAATATATATTCCGATGGACTGACTTACTCTTTGGTCTAACCTGTGTAAGGCAACTTAATTTAAAGTGGCTATGATTAAATGTTCTTTAAATTATCAATTGAAAAATCCCCTGTACAATACCTGCTGACAAAGACAGACAAAGATAGCAACTAGCTGGTGAATAAAGTGAAGCATTTAGCTGCCAAAGAGCTAAAGAGAAAGATATTAATCTCAGGAGTTAGAGACAAAAAAACGAAGGCCCTTTCACAAGGAGAACGAAATAGAACTGTGAGGATGTCTGCCGTTACGCTGGCTTTGTTTTTCACACAGAACCAAGCAAAGGCAGCATAATGCCGCCCCAGTGTGTGATAGTAAAGAGAAGGACAGAGATGGACACAGGTGTATGCGTGTGTGAAAGAGAGAGAGGGAAAGAGAAGGTGGACTATTGCACGCAATGTTTCTGCTTCTTACTTTTTGACCCTCTTGTCGGTCGACTCGCACATCCCTACTCTGTGTAGTCCCGCTGTGCCGGCTGTCCATTTCAAACAGACGTGGTTATTGCTCTTTGACTCCGCTGCGCAACAACTCTATCCCCCCGTTCCGTCTTCGTGACTTTCACACAGATGGCGAGGTAGATTACAAGTGAAACAGTCCCAGAGAAACAGGCTGTGTTAAAGAGGCTAGAGTCAAACTAATGGCCACGGCATACCAACCCGACGGCTGACTGCCTCCTATAAGTTGGCCAAAAAAAGTGCCTCGGAACACACCGAAGTGATGCCGACCAAAGCTGATTGGATGAACGTGTCAACGGAAAGTCAATGCCAGACTGTTGTGGCTGCTTGTTCAGAATGCAATGTCATATTTTATTGAAATAGTTAACGAAACGTGTTTCTGAAAACATTTTAAGCAAGAAATGCAGTTACCGAATCTGTCTTCATTTCAGATCGAGAAAGGTCAGGAAGGATTTCTGTCAGAATTTGAGAGACTCTAGTCACGCTCATCGGGCTCGTTAATTCCGGGTCACCAATCAGATTGGTCATTTGAGTCTGACCGCAGGCAGTGCCCGCCTTTCCGACCAAGCATGTCAGGTCGGCCAAAATAAAGGCCGACAGCCACTCCGACGGACGACGGCAAGAAGAAACCGAACAGACTCGAGGCACTGACCTTGCCAGACTGTCCGACGGCCGATTATGGTGTTGGGGTGTCAGGGCCTTAAAGAGTAGTGTTTCACTTCTATTCACCTGTTGGCCAAATGACTAACAATGTTAATGTGTAAATAAATAACTGCGTGCTAACTAATTTGTAATATCAACAATAAGGCCCCATACACCTGTGATTAGCTACACTCACACAGGTGTTTTCACCTAACACCCCTTATTATGCTGCGTTGCAGGCAACCCGTATCTTGTGTTTTCACAACCTTCTACCTGTGAAAGTGTCCTGGAACGGCAGTCAAACCCGTAACTTACTACTCATGAACTGGTACTAGATCATTGTACTCCCAACTACACCCCTGTTGATGCTGTACATTAACGGAGAGAAAAAGATATAGACATAAGTAGGCAACGTAAAGTAATTCCCCACATTGTAATCAAAACAATGGACATACAATTGTGTAGGCTACTTCTACAGGTTATGATTATTAAATGAAGTCCAAAATATGTCACGGACTCAAAATCATTAGTATCAACTAGCGCTAGCTAACTTCAACTTTAGGCAGCCGCTAGCTAATGCTAGCTAGTATGGTTTGTTTTGACTTTGCCTGGAACGCTACCAAGTCGTAAGTCGTGACTTGAAGTTATAGCTTACTGGCTAAAAACTGTGTCTGGAATGCAGCATAAGACCTCTTCTAATGGCTGTAGGTGTGTACAGTACCGACTGTGATTGATTGACATCTCTCTGTGCCTCCTGTCAGTTTCGTTGCACCTGTGAGGGCGGGCAAGTTACACTTTGGTTATTATTATTGGTTCATATAGATCGGTGACCTCAACATGTTTCCCAGGAAAGCTCCACCCAACTTCTTGAGCAGAAATCTAATTAGCCCAAATAATCAAACAAACAACAAACACCTGTGGGGCTGTAAAAAGGTGAGAATACAGTATATCAGCGAATTGTGCTCATAATGTGTTTCTGCTTCCCACAAGTGGTCAAAATAAATCTGTTAATGTAGGTTTAAAAATGTTAAACAATGAGTTAACACTTAACGTTGATACAAACTGAAAACGTTTGAAGTTATTTATTTATTATTCAAAAGTAGGCTAATTACTTAAGCCTATTCGGTAACAGCTCTGTCAAGCTCTGCCTTTAATAAACTCAAAACCAACACACCCCCATCTTATCATTTAACAATTAGACATTATGAACAAGCAGCAGTTTACAGACTGGAGCTAGCTAGCTTTTAAAGTTAGCCCCGATAACTGCACACAGCAGTCTTCTCATCCAAGCCGTAGGGTTCAGAAGCTAACGCTAACCCCAACTCTGAGTTATACCAGCTGAATGTAACCTTGTTAGATTTACTTGTGGCGGACGTCGGAATTACCGGAGTTAACGTTACCGAAAGGTGAAACTTTATTTATTTTTTTCGGAAGGTGAAGCTTGTCACCTCCTAAGTCTTCACATAATGCAAAGAGGTCCAAGTCCAACGCCAGGTAAGATAGTAAACAAGACGACCAAGAAATGGCGAGTTTAGGCATGAAGAGATATTTTAAATACCGTTTTCCAAACTCAGGAAAATAGTCATGGGATTGTTCACATGGGAAACTTGTTAGCAAAGACGTGGGTTTGGTAGGAGGTAGGAATAGGCTAGTGTTGAGGAAGCTAACATTACTTTGAAACGGCTTTGAAACGTTAGCTTTGCAGGCTACCTATTAGGCTAACGCTACTTCACACTGGAAGGTTTGTTCACAGGTCATTCATAAACCCCAAAAATAAAATACATACTCCAGTATTTATGGAAATAAAGTGCAGGTATGTCAGCCTTGGTTTTGTATACAATATGTCCATCAATCAGACACAGAAACGTATCTGAACATTTGGTAATAAATAAGACAAATCCATACTAGTGACTAATTCACACCTTGTATCATTTTACAAATTCAGATTGAAACATTCAAAACAATATTTTTCACGTGTAAGACCTAGCTAAAGTTGTCCCAAACAAAGTTGTCTGCCTGACCATAGCGTGGTCACCATGCCTTCACAGTGGTTAAGGATGAAGGAAAAAGGGTCAAATGGGGTTCAATTTCAGTACAGAAGGATGGTAAACATGCACTTAGTTCACCACTACCCAACACTGGGAACATATTTTGTTAGACGGCCAATATAGATTTGTGTAGTGTGCACTTGCTCTGTAACCGTTTTTTCTTCACGAATAGCTTGACTCTATAACATGTACTTCACTCAGTATGTATCTACTTTTTTACAATAAATGTTTAAAGAAAATAAATGGATAATCACTAAAATAAGTGGAATTGGAAACACGTGTAAACCTAATGGAAAAGTCCATTTTCTAGTCCAACCTCTGATGAAAATTTACAGCTGGAGCAGACATTCAAACAAAGGCTGACTGAAAAAGCTGACCGTGTCCTTCAACTCATGAATATTGTCATCCATTGCAATGAGAATAGCCTCTGTATGTGTGCCTTCTTTTTGAGATGGCACTGTCTCAGTAAATCTAGTCTATATTTAGTGTAATAATAAGTACAAGCTTCATAATAGTTTCTCAAAAAATCCTGTAACTGACAGGCACTGCTCTCTATTTGAGGCACATTCACAATGATTATGTAAAAAGCCAGAGTCAGTGTAGTGGACTTAGGTCAACATTTGATGTAGCTTTATGTAAATGCCACCACTACTGTGCTGTAATGCAGCTATTTCCTTTTCATACAACATTCTTCTGGCAAATGCAGCCATGTGTGATTATGAAGAGACTTAAATTCTATGTTATACCCAGTCAAATGTTTTCTGGCCTGCGGGCAACAATTCAGAGAGAAATGGATACTGTGTTAGACTAGCCACACACTCCTGGGAGATGCAAAACATAGGAAGATCATGCTAATGCATGTAATGATGGACCACAGTGAGTGAAGCTGGTTTGGAAATGCACCTCTGGTAGAGGGCATTCACAAATATATGTACAGTCAGTCCAAACACAATCTGACATTTGTCAATCAAGAGAGTTGGGTGTAGAGCTACGTGCTGTTGCTACTGTAAGTCAATATTTTAGGTTGGCCTATACTGAAAAATTACAATAAATATATATTCTTTTGTCTCTAGACTTTCCTTATTTCTAAACAAATCAACTGTGATTCAGGCCTTAAACTCTCTACACTCTAAAGCAACCTGTGTCATGACCTGCACAGATTTTGTCAGTTAGAAATAACAAATTCAATTTATGCTCAACTTAAGTATTCTAACTATTCTACTTAGAAGCAAATCCAAAAAGGGAATCAAAACCAAACCTCATTGTTGTCATGATTTTCTTACTTGCAAGAGCACTGAGCTGTCGGGTTGCATTGCAATGTTGGCTCTCGGGAGACAAAGGTTTGTTTTTATTGGGTGATTTTGTTCTTTTTGGTTAACTTTCATTTGTTGTTTCCAAAACTTACAACTCTTACAGCAATAATATCAGCTGTTTGAAGGCGGTTCACTAACTGAGTTGAAGCATACCGTGAGGGGATCTGATCTACAGTTAAAGTCACTGCAGGGGACCTGGGGCACTGGTCGCATGAAGGCAGGCCTTTCATGAGTGGCATGATGTAATGAATCTGCATCTCAGATGTTCAGAGTTGACAGCCAGGCAACTGTTTTTCAAACCATTTTGATATCCAGTGACCGGATGTGTCCGATTAGAACTGGAGGAGGGTGGAAAACTATAAAACAAACTATAAAATGTAAGACTTTTGTTTCCATTGCGTTCTTGGTCTGTGCGAGTTTTGCAGCAGTTGTTTTCCAGTGAAGGAAATTTATTTTGAATTTGCATGCCCAGCAAAAACTACAAAGCAACTGCAAGAACTTAAGCTTTAGTGTGTGACTTTTTGATATTAATAAACGTCTTTTACGTTCAAGCCATTGCCAAATAAGTTGCTAATTAAGACTGTCAGCTCCACAAAACTCTCCCTGTATTTCTGTGCAAGTGTTGCCTGGTTTGTTTGCAACTTTTTTTTGGGGTGGGGGGGGTTCCCTGAGTGCCAACCCCTTATGCTTTCAGGCTTTTCTTTTTATGTTATATTATGGGGGAAATTCAGTGTTCCTCCATCCTGACTGCTCCAAGCACTTCCTGAATGTGCTGTAAGCCACCACTGCAACCAGCACTGGCCTCACTTCATACAGTCAATACCACAGCATAAAAACTACGACTGTGTTTGAAGGGTCGAGATATACAGGGAGGAGGGAAGGAGAGAATTATAGACAGAAGAGAAGAGAGAGCGTGATGAATGTCGACTCTAACATTGTGTAACTCTGACGGATTATTCATTGTGCTATTAGTTTTCAGCAGCAGCTTACGGTTGCCAATCTACACAAAAAAGGCATACCAGTAATGGCAGTTGGGTTTAGAGTTTTCAATAATGCACTACTGAGGATTAAAGACTTCATAGTTGAGTTTTACATAGGTTGTCAACCTTTAACCACTGCACAGTTGAAGCAGGAAACAAAATTTAAAGGTCAGACAGTTCTTTGGAAATAAGAGTTAAGTTGCACAATCATGGCTAATAAAACCCCAAAGACTTAAAGAAGGAAAAGCAGATTAGAGTTTGATGAAGGCTGTATAAAAGCTCAGTAAAACTTGATTTTCCAAACTTCTAGAACACCTCTACATACAGTACACCTGGTAATCTGTGTCTTTAGCTAGATAGATGAATCTCTTTCATTCTGTTCTGTTTTATATTAGTTTTCTCCCACTCTTGTCTTTATTCCCCCCTCTGTCTATGCTCCCTTTGCTGTCTGTTCTCATTTTTTCTTCTCTTCCAGTGGAAGACAGATTGTTAAAGGGAGTGTAAGTGAGTAAAGTAGCAACTCCCCTACTATAAACCCCTGAGCCTCCCCTTCATCACCAAAACACTCCACACAAAAATCTGAATCCCTTAAGGGCAGACCCTCCAGCGTCACATCTTGTCCAGATAAAAGGCTTCGGTCGTGGCTGAATAAACGTTCCCGGCTTCAACCACGAGCCCAGCCTGAACCATCCGGCGCTGCGGCTGCCCGCCTCCCAGCCTGCTGTCCAGGGATAAGCACAGACGGGGAGACCGGGGGACGAAAAGAAGACAGAGGGAGAAAGGCAAACTCTTAATTCACCACTCAAGCTTCTTAGCTTCTTGCTGTCAAGAAAGTGGTTTAACAAAAACATCTGATTGTGCAAACCCAAGTCCCAGTACTACCTCTCGCTGGTAGCCAGCTCTGTTATAGAAGTACATTGAAGGGAAAAGATTTGAGAGAGCACAAAACGAACTCAGCCTGCAGGTCACCCTTTGAGAGCACACAGGTACGGATTTTTAAGAGCAGAACTAGATTTGTGTGCGAGAAAGGACAGAGTTGTGACAGATGATTTGAGCATGCAAGAGGAATTGTCCGACTACATTTGATCCAGCCAATGAGATTCTCACACTCATAATGATCGAAGCTGCTTGAGCTCACTTTTGGCAGCCTGAATCCCCTGAGAGTTTCACTTGTTTCATTTGACCTGGAAGTGAAAAATCAAAATGTGTCGAGTTGACACTAATATCACATTTATTTTATTGGCAAATTATCATATTTTTAAGTGAGTGAGTTTGGAGAGTCAAATTTAGTGAGCAAAAATGGTACTTACCGGTGTGAATAAATTAGGCGACAGTAAATGGATCGGTTGGAACAGATTATGCAGACTTTACCTCTGACAAATACATGACCCTGCTGTCCAGATGTGGGTTTGTCCAGGTTGGCAGGCGACCTCCTCGTGATCTCAAGTGTTCCAAAATTCAGAGAGCACATTCGTAAATGAGAATGTGTGTGATCAGGATTACGCGCTGAAATTGCATACCGAGTAGCATTCCGAATTAGTTTTGTGCTCTTTCCAATCTTTGTTGTCAATAAACTTCCATACTTTGTCAGAAAAGTTGAGAAAAAGAACAAATCACCGAGCTTGGAAAAACAGGAAAATTGGAGAAGAGTTTGGGATCATCATTGGGACAGTTATGTTAAGAATTGGCCTCCAACAAAGTTAAATAACTTTAAGTGCAGGTAGTTCGGTCTTATCCCTGCACCAACAACAACAAAAAACACAAAATGATAATGATTGACAACAGATTTGGACATGGTTTATTCTCAGACATTAGATATTGGATTGCACTGTCCAGCTGTCCAGGATCATAGCTTTATGACTCCTGTCAGTGTCAAATGACATATTTTATGTTTCTTTTTCATTTTGAGTTTTCATCCAAGAAATTGCATATTTACACAATATTAATATTGAAAGGAATATGTGTTTCAGAAGTCACTAAGGTCACCAAACCCACCCAGCACACAAGGGCGAAACGAGTTCTGTTTTAGGGTGGATTTCCCCTGAAAGCGTGCAGCCAAAACAAACTCCTGCTGATGGTTTGCCTCTTGCCTCCGGTCTCTCTGGCCTGCTTCTAGACAGCAGCCGAGGGACCCTCAGCGCTCAGAGGGCGGAGTGGAGGAGTCCTCCAGCCCTCCCACTGGCTATAAGACCAGGGGCAGACGGAAACACTCAGACGGCAGGCACACGTGGAGCAAAGAAGCAGGGAGAGCGAAGGACGTGGAGAGAGGCTGAGAGAGAGAGAGAGAGAGAGACCAATAGAGAGCAGGAGACAGTCAAACTGCTGCCACAGACTGGGAGTAGTTTTTGCTATTTGGATTGAAACAGACAATTATAGAAACAAAGGACCAAAAAAGAGGTTTAGAGAAGAAAAGAAGACAAACTCAACAGCCATTTGACTTCAATGTGCCATTTTAAATTTGGGATTAACAGAAAGAAGAACTGACCTTTGGGATGTGAAGTGTTTTGTGTAAACCAAGAGTGAAAAACACAGCAGCTCTGAGGTCAAGTTGCTCTGGACCACTGACCTAAGGATAAACTCGCTGATCTTTTAAACTAAGCCTAACTCAATCATAAGGGCTACATCTGACTCACCTGGCTTTTGCCACCAAGAGAAGTTGGGGGTAAAGTAATTTCAGTGGTGGGTGCCTTTTTGTCAAAAGCATCAACAGAACAATAGCAAAGCAACTTTTGACATCAAACTTGCAAACGTTACAAGTTCAAAGTCGCCAAGTGGAAGTCTCACTAGGATTGACCAGCAGCTGACAGAACATTGTTTACGGTGAAGATGACATTCGCCATGCTGCGCACGCCGCCTCCCGCAGGCCGCTTCTTGTACGGCGACATCGCGCTCCTCTCCGAAGACGATGATGAGAACGGGAGCGAGGGGTCTGGCTCTGAGGAGCGTACCACCAATTCCTCCAACTACCGCCTGTCCTCTTCGCCATCTGCCTTTCACATCAAGGTGAACAGGAAGAGGAAGCTGTGTGGGGCAGGAGGGGGTGTAGGGGGGGATGTAGAGGCCATGATGGGGAGGCTCCTTCCCCAGGGGTCGCCCATCCTTGGGGAGGGTCGCCAGAGGACTGCAGCCAACGCGCGGGAGAGAGATCGCACCAATTCTGTCAACACGGCATTCACTGCGCTGCGCACACTCATCCCCACCGAGCCCGCAGACAGGTACTGAGCAACATAAGGCATGCTGGGTCATGACATTTTGTCTGATGCACACACACACTTTTTCATCTAGGAATCAAAGTAAGTAGTACCTCATGTAGTTCTGGATAGTTTTTGAGACAGAGCTGTAATCTATCTGAGGCATTTGATTATGAGTGGATTTTTCCTACAATAGATGTCTGTCATAGAGTTAATGTTGGGAAGTGGCCACTCACATTATTCAGCATGTAGCATCCCTGTCTATATGTTCTTACTATGTTGCACCTTATTTTATGTGCAAAACATTGAGAAAATGCATGATCATTTTTTTCAAATTATTGTACACTTTTGTAATATGTTTTAATTAACACCATAAATCGTCTGATTTGATGATTAGGAAGCTGTCAAAGATCGAAACGCTTCGTTTGGCCAGCAGCTACATCAGTCACCTGGGGAACGTCTTGCTCCTGGGCGAGGGGCTTCATGATGGACAGCCGTGCCACGCTCCCTCACCACCGTTCTTCCACGTGAACTCCTCCCCCAACCGAGTATCTGACCAATCAGCTCAGCCAAAGCACATCTGTACTTTCTGCCTCAGCAACCAAAGGAAAATGGTGAGCAGACAAAAACCAGTAAGCAAGAAAAAAATGCCATTTTAAAAGTATGTATATAGTAAGATCTCCAACAAAACATTGCAAAAATTATTATACGAAGAAATATGACAATGATATGCACAGCTTTTAATTATCTCTCTTTGACCTAAACATCTACAAAAAATACTACAATAATAAATACAATGTATTTATTTAGTTACTTTCAAATGCTTTAAAAAGAGAAGCTTTTTCCAGAATAAAAGAATAGAAAAAGCCCAGATTCCGCCAAAGAAAATCTGAATATACTAAAGCGTGGTGCCTTTTTTCGAAAACTGTGCAGTGCTTTGAGGTCAATTTGGTGTTTAAAGCTGACCTGAGATCAGTGACTGTGCCTATAAAGCTGATTGGCCCTGTGGGACATTAAAAAGCAAAACCTCTTTAAAGTCCTCCTTTGGGGTGAAGGACTGCATATTATTGTTCTGTTGGGGGTTAGTTTTACTCGAGCAGGTGGCTTGGAAGTTCAAGGTGCTTTCTGAAACTCACTCGACATTACAGTTAGAAGCGATGTGTTTGTGTCAGAGGAAGTGTGACATGGCTGAGAGCATGCAGCCCATTCACTGTAACTGACAAGATGTGCACAACCGTTTTGTCAAAGATGCACACTGTGTTTTTTCTTTCTTTTTCTTTAAAATATGAATGCAAAGATTACACAGGTATTAATGCAGCGAGTGAGATTTATGACCGAGAGCCCATTAAATCCATCCAAACCGAGTGTTTAATCCCAACTGCTGAAGAACTGACCTAAAATGCAAAGTTTGTAAACTTGCAATGACTTTGTGCCACTGAACATGAATGTCCCAAGACATAAACAACGGTCAGATGTACATTTAACTGACATAGTGCAAGTGTCATAAAACATTTTCCAAAAGCATTATCAGGCTGTTGTTGTACTACCAAATCAGGAATAAATTCAATTCAGGGCGGCGGCAAAAAACTATTTTTTTCTAAATTGATAAAAGCTGCAATCAGTCTTCAATTAAGTCCTTTCAGTTTTGTAGCAGCTCTGGCCCTTTCTTCTCCTCCACTTCCTCCACTGCTACACTTTAATAGAGATGCAGAAAAAGAAGAACGTTAACCAAGTTCAACTCACGTTTGATTGATTCAACCCAGGAAATAGACATAATCAAGAACACATTCAGCATGAGGAAGCTGCCAGTCTGATGAGAAATAATGAAGAATTCCTATCAGCTGACTGAAATCAAATGTATGTCACTGCACCTTACCAAACAGCCCCAGAAGATGATAGAGAGGTGACGTCCACTGACTTAGCCTCGCTAACCTAGCCGCTGCCCATTTAGTAGGATTTATGGGCAAGGAGCTGACATCTGGCAGACTCCCCCGTTACCCCAGCAGTGTGTGAAAGCTAATACCCTCCTCAGTGTCTAAACCCAGAGACCCTTTAGCTGGGGGATAACCTGAGTCTCAGCAGTGTGCGTCTCCCCCTCCCTCCTGCCTCCCCTCTGAACCTTTTGTGAGTGAAAGCCTAGACGTCCTCAGCGTCTGAAAGCCAGGCACCCTTGGCTGGGAGATAACTAGCCTCAAATCAGTCCTCTCTCCTCAGTCTCCTATTCGTTTTGCTTCAGTTCCCCCCCCCAATTCTTCATTTTTATTCTCTTCGTCCTTCTCATTCAGTTTGACTTTTTCGTCTCCAACCCTTTCCCCCAAGCTGCTCTCGTTCCCCTGCCTCTCCCTCACCTCTCTGCATATCGATCAGCCTGGTGGAGGTCAGAGCTGTCAGTAGGAGCTGTGTAATACTATCTGCGGCTGTCCGCTCACTGCTGCACATGCATGACTGACCTGTAAATGCATGCTGGGTAGAAAACAATTTTGAAAACTTTCTCATGTCAAAACCTTCAACTGTAGACACTTTGACTAAGTCTTTCTTACTTGACGTCAGTCAAATTGTTTCCCATTAGCCCAGTAATGGTTCACTGTTCTCTGTACTTTCACTGTTTTCACGTAGGGCACCCATGCTCTTAAATATCCCTGAATGGGATTTTCCTAACTAAGTGTACACCAATCACAAATGAGTAGCAGGCGATGAGTTAGTGAACGATTTTAACTTGATTGTGGTTTGTGCAAATAAGTGAAAAGATGTCCCATATGTACATTTCGTATATATGTTTCATATACTGTATCACATAAAATAATCCTCCCTGCTGGGTTCAGCTGACAAATATAGGGTTTCATTTTTTTTAATGGCTTAGTAAACTGATAAAGCAGCTGGACACAGTTTTTCTTCAGCAAACATTGCAAACAGGAGTAAAGAGTGACTTGTTGGGGACTGATTTGGTGTCCTAGTTGGCATGGACAGCATCAGGATGGCGGGATTGACTTCAGAAAGCTACAGGGCCCATGTTTACCAGAATGAAGAAACATGTAACCCAGTGCAACGGGGTGGCTTATTGATGCGTGGTTATGCTCTGATTGGCCGCACCTGAGAGAATTTCATTTTCCCTGGAAAAGTGGCTATATAGTGCGTTTAAGTGGGCTAAAGGGCAGAGTCAGTGTTGGTGATTACAGAGAGGAAACGATTGTTAAGGTAAACTGAGACTTTGTGTCCTGAGTGCTCTCTCTGTATGTTTTTATGGTCATTGAGGTTCATCACAGCTGTCAGCTCAGCTTAGACCAACTGCTTCAATTATGCTTATTTCCAATGTGGGAGAGGGTGAAAGTGAGAAAATTATACGCTCATTTCCTCTTATTATGTGTGTATACAGTATAACTGTTTCAAAACAAACACTCTTGTTAGTAATGACTACTGCACAGAGGGCAAAACTATTGCAGTTTATGTATTCTGTGCAATACTAATGGGATTTCATTATCTGTGTGACTTCATGCACATCATTCCAAAATAATTTAGTTTTATAAGGATAGAGAACGTGTGATTTATTCTTCATAGATTTTCCAGAAAGCGATAATGACTTAAATTGAAATTATGAAAAATTTCAACATTTTTAAACTAATCCGATGTTTTTTTAAATCGTTTATTAAGAAATAGGAGATTTTATTTCAACCCATGCTTCAGTTTATCTGAACAATTCAAAAATGACTAAATTCCTTGTTTTCTTTGGACTGTGACCCATTGTTTCTCTGGAGATGTTTACTAGCAATTGTATCCCCTTTGAATATCCTTGTCTTTTTGCCATCAAGGTTGTCAGGTAAAGAGCCACACACAGGGATATTTCCTCTCAGTATCTTTTGATAAGAAGCCAAGCCATTCCTCGGAATCGCACATATACTGTATATCTTGACAAATTTTGCGTATTCAAAAGAAACTGTCCTGTGGTGTACTAGCACCAGCAATTTGGCATGGACAAACTTGAGTGCTGCCTTCACACAAGGTTGCCTTTTGACAAATGCGTTAAAACATGGAACGCTCCTGATGGCTACATCTGTAAATGAGATGTACAGGGCTGAGGATAGAGGATTGGGGTGAGCATAGAGCTGCTTAAATCCCTGCGCTGTCTGGTTGATTGATGTAAATATCCGGTGCTAGCCCTCTCTGCTTCTGTTGATCAGTGCAACTGTCAGGTGCCTGGATTTAACCTACAGCTGGGAACCTCCATGCTTGCAGGTTTTTTAATTCATATTTATCTCCAGTATATCTGCAAGAAGTCTGTCACCTTTAATTTCCTTAAAATGCAGTTGAGCATCAGCAGCACCACATAAATGCATATGTAGTGGTGCTATAGGTCAAGGCAGCACAGGAGTATTGTAATAATGTTACTGAGTTAGAGATGGTGTTCATTCAGCAATTTCATACAATACAAACAGATCTTTTTTTAAATGTGTAAATATGTCTACTTTGTTGTCTTTAGGCTATAGCACTTGAAACATTTTTACAGCTTCCACCTCAACTGTGACTTATTTCTTTTGGCCTGAATCAGTGAGAGGTTCAATTCAATCCAAAGGCAAATGTAAACAAGAATGTTGATTCCTTTGCCAGTAACAGCAATCGTCCTGAACGTTTTCCTTTTAAGCTGTGTTTAACAAGCCCAAACATTTTTCCAATATTTAAAAATATGAAGAAGTTCAATTGATGATTTAAAAGAGAATTTATGTGTTTGGAAACGAAATAAAAAATCTGGCAAAAATATATCTACTATGATACTAATAGTGTGGTAGCTATAAACGGAGCTTTGTTCCTTTTGAGATGGTGACATTTACTTGAGTTTACAAGTGTTTTAGGACACAACCCTGATTAAAATCCAACTTGAAGGAATCTTATTTATTTGGAATTTCTAGAAATTAAACAAAATGTGTTTACTTAGCGAAAGAGCAAACATAACAAACGATGAATACAACTTTTAATATCACGAATTGTTCTAATTTACATCTGGGCTGCAGTAAAACTTTTATGTGTGATGATTGTTGTGGGTGGCTGGAAAGCTGGGCGTATGGAGAGACAGTGGCACTAAAACTGCACCGTGCAATTGGAAACCTGTGTGTGTGTGTGTGTGTGTGTGTGTGTGTGTGTGTGTGCGTGTGTGTCTCTGTCTTTGAGATGGATGTGAGTGACATTTCCATGTGCATATACAGTATATATATATATATACACACACACACACACACACACACACACACACACACACACACACACACACACACACGTTGGCTGGCTGGCTGGCTCACTGAGTCTGGAAGTCATTGGCGGTGCAGAGCGGAGCAACAAATGAGCTAATTGTTCTGTAAATGATTTATCCTCTGCTGAGGCCTGTACAGCCAGTGTTTAATTCAGCTGCTGCTATTAGAAACACATTGACTTTGGGCTTTGATGGGGATGTTAAAGAAGCCTGGAAACCGCTCTCTGTGAAACGCCCTAGCTGCTCACACACACACACACACACACACACAACACACCAACACACACACGACACATATACGCATGATAGAAATACTGACACACATTCAACCCACCACACTCTGAGACTTTTATCAAAAGCATTTCACTCTACCTCTTTCAGCCAGACAGCAGTTCCTTGCTTCTTTCTAGACACCCTCTTAAAAAAAAAAAACTCATATGATTACTCACTTAAGCAGCGCTGGATCACAACTGTGCTTTCAACACTTTCTAAACTAATGGTGTGTAGGAAGTTGTGGAAAGAGAGATGGAGAAGGAGAGAAAGAGAAGCAGATAAATAGCGACTCAGCAGGATAATCAACTTGGCTATTTATCTTCCAGTTTGGATACTTGGTTTTCGACTGTCGAAACTTTGCTTCTTTTTAGAGATGAAATGAACCGTGCACCCTAAGAGAGCGCAAATGCATATTTAGGACATTTGCAGGAGTACACTAATGAATGTGTTTTTTGTTTGTTTTTTATAGTAATTTGGTTAGTAGTCTGTTTTCTCTGGAAAAAGGCATTACGTCACTTGTGTGATCAGACATTCCAAGGTCATAGATGAAAAGTAAATTACCCTAATTTACTGATAATGCTGACGTTGACTTGGATATATTTTGTGCCTCATGAGCGAGAGTTTTGCCTGCCTCATTTCAAGCTATGCTAATGAGGTGCATTGAAGGTAGCTAACATACTGCAGGAAATTCTCATTTATTCTTGCCCACGTTCGGTGTGTATGAGTGTGAGCCTGGCTTTGTGCATGGCTGTGTGCTGTCATGCACGGACCTGTCGGTAGATTTCAGCACAGATGGAAGCAGTTAAACCCTAATTTAACACCAACAGCAGAAGTCGTGTCAGATAACTAACAAAATCTATTAGCAAAACTATCATTCTGTTGTCATTTGGTCTCTTGGGAAAGGGTTGCTCACAGAGCAAATTAAAACAAAGCTACAGAAATCTGAGCCAGGCAAAGAGCAAATCTAAAATTAAATCAATAACACAGGGAAAAGCAGGAATTGGCGGTATAAACTTTGCAGTTTCTTAAAACAATGTCTACTAAAGCTAATGACCCATTGGCTGTTGCAGTGTGCAGTGTGCTCATCTTTGCACTGATGATAAACTGCTGGTTGCTGCGTAATGTCGCAGAATGAAGTCATCCAAGACTGGAGTAAATGAAGCTTGTTCTGGAGCCATTATAACAGATTATTAAAATGTGGGAACAATTAAATGCATGTGTGGCCGGCTGGTGCAAATGACCTCTGATGATGCAATCTAAGATAATTCAAGTGTTTTTCAGAAGCCATCAGGATGCTTATTAGAAAACCACAGTGAGCATGAAGTACATGTCTGATGCATCCAAGCCACATAATAGCAGACTGTGGCTTATTTGCTGTGTTAGTTAGTTTAATTTAAAAGTCTGATGTGCTATTTATTTCACTATTTTATCGTACGTCCTCTAATTGATGATCCTTTTATGAGGGTAATCACCGCTTATATTGGAAACTCGAGGAAACTGACGCATATTCACATATTTTCACCCGATAAACTAAAGGGATATTACCAGTTTTCATTTCATGGTTGAATACCAATCTCCTTATACGATTCTCGGGCCAGCACCCAAGTGGAATTATTTTTTCCAACCATTCATCCCTCTCTTCATGCAGCCAGAAACTAAATTGGATGTTTGTATTTGACAGAATGGCAGAGAGAGAGAGAGACAGAGAGACAGAGAGACGAACTCCAATTATAGGTAAAGGAATAGCCAGGTTTGAGTTTAGGAAAAACAATATTGAATTTGTAGTTGATAAGATGCCGTTAAAAAATATTTACTATTGTCATATTAAAGTGAAGACAGGTTCCTTTTGCCTTGATTAAACAATAATATTGTTCCAGTGTGGTAATATTATCATATCGTGTTTAAAGTAACATTATCAGGTAATCATATTAGTGTTGGACAAATCACCCCCCTGGGAAATGTGCGTGCGTGTGTGTGTGTGTGTGTGTGTGTCTTTTTAGAGACAGAGAGTGAGAAACAGAGCGGACATGTCATCCGACCATGCCCGATTAGTCTTCAGGAGATTGTTTTGACTACCAGGCCAGCCTTAAAGCCCCCCCCCCCCCCCCCCCCCCCCGTTTTGACTGAACCAGTCACACTCCAGCTGAACCGCCTTCACCAGCTACAGCTGCGCTTCCTAAACTACCGCCGAGTGCTCCCAGTGAGCTGTGGGCTGAGTCCAGAGTAATTTAATGTCGTTTGGTGAATCATCCAATTGTCATGCACAGTTTTTGAGTTAGATTGTTTAATGTATCCATACTCTTTAACCTGCCTCAAGTACTTCAATTTCCACTGATAAGTACCTACAATTTTCCACAGAGCCTTCCAGCAAACACCGGCGGGCCTGGCTGCACTTTTTCGATCCAGCTGTTGTTTTACAGTTTGAGTCAGTAGAAAGCACAATAACAGCAATGTGGTGGTGAGGCCAAACATTTTACAGGCTGTGTATGTTAAGTCACTTTTGGCTTTTTTTCTTTGCACAGCTAAAACAACTTTTGAATGTACACGTTCCACCAAAACAAGTTCCTTCCCGAGGCTAGTTTGCAGAGTTTGTCAAACCCAATGCTGTGTGGACTCGCCAGACCCTCCGCAGCAGCGCTGTGAAGGAAGGTCTATCTGGCAATGCGAGACCTAAAACCGAAACATAGCTACAAAACTATTGAATCATGCTTCAGTGGATATTTTATTGATAAAAAATAGAAAGTTACACAAAACACAGCTTGTGGCTGCAATGAATTCTGGTAAATTGAGTCAACTGCCAAACAAAAATATGGTAATGGTTCATATCTAGATGTTATCAATCCAATAATGATCTTCTTCTCCAGCTGGAGGAAGAGTTGACAATTCTAGTTGCTGTGTCTCCTGACACTCGCCTCAATCAGTGGGAGGACTGATTCCTGTCCAAGTCCAAGTCCTTTCTCATTACCGCCTGATACCCTTCCAAACACCTACCCACCTTTTGTTGATGTCAGTCAAATACAATTTTTCCAAACACCTACACCTTGTGTAGGCCTGAGAGGAAATGTGTAACAGGTGTTTGGCTGATGAGAAGAAGGCGGGGGG
>NC_048412.1:9214248-9231748 GCF_013103735.1 Etheostoma cragini
AGAGGGTTAGTTGAGATGAAATGAGAAGGGGAAAGAAAAGTCAGTAGAGGACAGGAGTGCAGAGATGTGGACCCACACTAGTAAAAGATTTCACTACATTTCTCCTTTGTGTACTTTTACTACCATGTGACATTTTTGTGGCAATACATTTTTCGACCAGAGATATAGAATTTATTTGAGTAGTGATCTATTTGAGCTATTAGTTAATTAAGCCCGGAAAGTGATTAGTCAGATACAGATGACGTGTGTTCCCTCGACTGTAGCTTGAAAAGCGAGTGGTAGATGATGGCTTGAGTGAGTGGAGCAGAGGTTAGGTGAGGAGGGAAAATGTGATGTTATTTTCCTGGCCAGATAGTGAGAGTCTCCTCACCAGCCAGGAAATCAAGGCCTCTCCCTGCTCTGATACCACAGATAAATGAGAAGCAGGGCTGTCATGCGTCAGCTCATGATGCCACTCTTCAGGCTGTCATAAAAATCAGCCGGCACAATTAATGCACAACATGTACGCCACTGTAAAGAATGGGTTTGCAGTCAGTCTTAATTCACTTGATCAACCTTGGTGAAGTTCATATAACCCCATCTAAATGTACTGTTCCAGTGATTGCAGTAAAACGCCATTGATTTCCACAAAATTCACTACATTTTCCTGGAGTGTTTAGTATATAAGAAGGGTTGACATCGAAGAATGCTGACTTACTCACCTGTTAAACATATTTAAATATGTGAGTAAAGAGTAGGAAATGTTGCGTACCTGTACTCTTTTAGTAAATTTGCAGAAGGATTCTGTCAAAAACAAAGTCCCAAATATGGAAATGACTAATTATTACCATTTCAATATTAAACTCATCTTTTTTGTATGTGCCACCAGCGGTTTCCCCCTGTTTCTAGTCTTTATGCTAGGCTAATATCTACTCGTGCTTTAGATTGAATCCTGGATGATGTGAGGTGTGCTTCTCTCTCTTGCAGAACAAAGACAGAGACAGGAAGACGGCCATCAGAAGTTAACAATGAGGACACAAGCTACGCGGATGAAATGCTCGTCACTTTGACAGCGCTTTCAGTGATCTTACAGTTACTACAACTTGAAGACTTTTCGGACTTGTGTTGCATTTCAAAGACTTTTCAAGGACGTCTTTAGCACTTCCAGGACTTTTCAAGGAACTTTCTAAGCATTTCATCTTAATTTTTCTTACTTTTTTATCACCTTTTATCTTTTAGGGTGTTTTCAAATATGATTTGAAAACATTTCTGAAAAGTTGAACAATACTTTTAAATGGCTTTTACATGCTTATCAAGACCATGACAACATTTATAAGAGACTTTTTACTGTATTGTTCAAAGACTCCGGGACCCGTTGGTCAGAGTCTAAGGAACTTATGGCACATGATAGAAAAACACACAACCTTTGAACCCCAAACATGTATTCATCAAAAGCTGTGTGTTATTAATGTGTAAACTGAAATACAAATGTATATTTATGTGACATAACATTATATAATGAAACTGTTATTTAACCAGCATTGACATTCATAATAAATGATGTATAAAGGTGCAACAAATTAGTTATAAAGACATGCGGGAACTTTAGTAGTGTTTCTAGTATCATCTGTGGAAAATGTCCTAATGCTGGAAAAATAACTCAAGATGACCAATAAATTGTTTGTATATCTGGGAGTAAATTTCCTTTTATTGTTGGTGGCATTTTGAGCCTCTTGTTCTCTAAAGTCATCCCCCAGTTCTAACTAATAAACGTTATCAAAATTTCCACTGAAATTATCTAAATTGTGGTTTTGTCATACTATTGCTCATTCAGGCACCTGGGGTAGAGAGATCATTTTCATGATTTAAATAAATTCCTTCACAAAAGAAACAACAATAAGTGGTCGTTCCACAGTGGCTCCACCTGTAGCTCACATCAGCCTAACTCCTACTTTTACATTCGGCTGCTTTTCACTCTCTCTTTCTCTCTCACACATTCCCTCGTTCTTGCTTTCTTTCTTCTCTTCTGGGGCACCAGGATCAGAGCAGATGGGGTTTGAAGATGAGGCGGACAAGAGGGGTTTGAGGAGCAGAGGAAAGGCGAGCAGAGAGATGGAAAAAAGAAAAAGAAGGGGGAGCAGAATTGAATCTGCAGGTATGGCTGCTTGGACATCTTCCCGTGTCCCCTCGTTGTCCTCTTCTTTACCTTTCCACATGCTCTTTCTGTCTTCTCCTCTGCTCTTCCTCTCTTTTCCCTGGAGTGCCACTGGCCAGAGTCTGGTTAGTGATGGCTTTCCAGCGTGTTTAGCCACGCACCACTTACCCTCTCCTTACCTCCTTTTTCTTTTCTATCTCCATGTATCTAATCTCCCTTCCCTTTTCGGCTCTTCATTCTTTTCTCGCCACCTTTTCCAGTATATCCGCTCTCCGTGTCACACTCTTTCAGCATCTTTCCACTTAGGTTTTCTCCAAATCTTTCAACTGAGTTTATGGAAAATGACCAGGGCATTTGCCATGTGGAATGTTGCCCTTACTTTTTTACTTTTTTTTTTTTTTTCAAATTGTCTTTTTTTTTTCAGAGTAGCTTCTCTCTCCATCTGCCTGCCATACAGACTATAAGCTGGGATAATACCATCTACGAGGGCAGTGGGCTCTGTGTTTTATAGTTCGTAATCACTTGATTAAAGACAACAAAATCCTAGATGCAATGTTTCTTCTCTCGTTCTGCAGCAAAACAAATCCAGTTTTGGGGAAACTAAATTCATGGTTACCTGAAAATGTAGGACTGGTGTGAGAGAGATGCTGGTACTTTTCTAGGAATATTCTCAAAGTTATAGGTTTTACTACAAAAAGGGCTTAAGAAAATTAGGATCTATTAGTGTAATCCAGTTTTTACCCAGTCTACGGTGCCTAGTTCATATTTTAAAACCACATAACAGCAGTATTTCTCGAGCCATTTTCCACCATTAAGAGAAATGTAAATGAGCCGTTCTTTTAATGGAGGCTAACCCCTGTGCTGCAACGGTTTGGTGTTTCCAAATTATTTTTTAACAATGCTAATAAGCTGTTTCTGCGACCGAGGTGCCAATTATGGAGCTTTTTCCTGCAAAGTGACAAGTTCCCAGGAAAGAAAAACAACCAACAAAAATTCAAACGTCACTTGATCACACTGCCAAAACACAGTTTTTAGTGGAAGCCTCCCTGAAAAACAAAGCTGATTTATTGTGTGTGTGTGTAATCTCACTAACACCACCAAAACTATAAACGGCACACAACACTTGCAGTCGGGTGTTGTGTCTAACTTTTCCTTAGAGTGATGTCATGTATCGGACACTCGCTTTAATGAACTGACAAACTTCACGAAGTCTGAAAAGGTGTAGATTTAAGTTTGGGACTAGAGAAGGCTGAAAAACATACAGTACGAGTCAAACGTTTGGACACGCTTTGCTATTCAAGTGAATGAGAAAGCGTGTCCAAACTCGACTGGTGCTGTAGTTTCACAGTGAATAGCGGGCTTTACAAAGTCTAAATGGCAGCCAAACAATCAACCGATTGTAGCAATATCTTTCCTGGAGAATCGCTCATACCAAAGACAAAATGTAGTTTTAGCATATTATGCTTGAAATGCCCTTTAAATTCAAGTGCCAGAGCAGGTTTTTCCTCCCCACACGTAACACAGGGAAACAAAAGCCTAAATCTCAGGGCACAGTTTCAGGGTAAGTGGTCCCTGCTGCTCGCTGGTTTCTGAGACAAAGGTTTGAAAAGCGCTGTGTGTCTTGTTTAAAAGATCTTAGTACTATTATGAGACGTAGATAATCTTACTGCAGAGGTTTTTTTTTTTTTTTAAAGGAAGCAATAGCTTTGAAAAAAGCGCTGTATGTCTAGTGTCCTAATGACTTCGGAGTCTGATCTCTCTAGCAGGCCGTCTGTCGGAGCAGCAGAGGGGGGGGGGGGCTGGTTCCTCCCACACAGAACAGATCAGGTTCCCCCCACGCCTACACACACACACACACACACAATTTAGCACACACACAGATCACCATTTACACACTCATACGGAGATGAACTAACATATGCACAAATGGATGGACATGTGCATGCGTGTGCAGTCACACACTCACGGGCACACACACACTGGTGCTAAGCAGAAGGATCTGTGATATAGCTTAGCTGTCTAATGATCTCTGTATTTTACATTGATGAAAACAGATCAGCTGAGAGGGCAGACTGCTGCGGTGTATTTAAGTGGGCGGTTTTGGACCAAGGTGAACCGGAGGTTGGACGATCGACTGGCTCTCATTATCAATATAATGGTCTCTGACGAAGATGCCCCCATGGAAATCTGGCATGTGAATACTGATAGCTGAAGTAATAAAAAAGCTGCTTTTTGAGTCATAGGTGGTACTAGTGCCAGAGGGGTGGGCGGATGTACAGCTTGAAGATGTGTTAGAGAAATGAAACATATTTGGAATATAATAGAAAGCTGGCAAAACCTAGTGAAGTCCTAAATACAGAAAAACGCAAACTTGTGAAAGATATTACAAAGGTTTGTTTTGTTCTCTGGTGAGCGTAACAACAGTTATCCCGCTAATTGATTTTCCTTTTGCACATGTGAACCCTAAATTGATCAAACGTCTCTAAAGGTAGTCTGATTTTTCACTGTTACTTTGTTGGAAACTCCAGGTCATGTTTTCTGTTTCCCATCTCTACTCCACCTGTCCCACTGAGCCTCTTCAGTGGTCGTCCCGTCGATTCCAATGGATAATATGGAGCCTGGCAGGCATCTAGGGTGAAGTTTCTAGTATAACATGACTTGATTTAAATGTAGATAAATCAAGATTAGTATATGAAAAATAGTGTCTTTAAATCAGTACCTCTTAAAAGAATGGCATTAAGTTATTAGTAACTACCACGTTTTGTTTTTTATTCCAAATAAGACAAGCTCTCGACTCTCAAAAGCATAAACAGGTCATGTCTACATTTGTCAAATGTCATAACATGAGAATCAGTGGAGGAGACAGGAGCACTTCCTGTTTTTTTTCAATTCATCCATGTTTTTGCGCTCAGATGACACCCAGCTGAATAAGGTCTATTAATTAAAGATGGATAGGTAGCAGTGCTTTTCCTGAAGCATGACCTCCTGTTGACATAGGAGCAGAAGTTTCCTCTGGTGTCCTCTCCTGCTCCGTAGGCCTGTTGGCCAACTTCCTGCCTCCACTCCAACTGTCTCTATAAAACATGAAGAACAAAGATATAAAAATGTGGGGGAAAGAGCAAAATGCACCTTTAGGAACATTAGTCTTTCTAACCCAACTGGGATCTGAGCTATACACACACACACACACACACACACACACACACATACACACACACGGCAGGAGGCTAACTGCTCCAAGTGGGAGCTGTGCTGCTGAGGGCCGGATGAAAGGAAACACTAAAACTACAACGAGGGAAAGACAGGTGGCCAGTTTGGCAGCTCCACACACTCCTGTACACACACATACACACATATATGCATGTACACAAACTCCTTCCTCCTCAAACCCCCTGTTGTGCACACCTGCAAAAGTGCCAAATCCTGGACTCTACCTCGTTTAGCTCTCCAGCTTACTTCCTACCTCAGCTTTCTTTCTATCTCCTCCTTTTCTCCCCCACGATGAATCTTTCTCCCCCCTTTTCTCCTCTGTGTAAACATTCCTGTTGTAAGCTAGCCGCTTGGCTCACCTTTAATTGGTTGTTAAAAAGACATTTCCTGCTCATGGGGATACCACCATGGAAGCCCCTATGATTGTATATGACTGTGTGTTTTTCCAAGACAAGTTAATACAGTAGGTTGCAGAGTCCAAATGTGTATCCATCCATGTATGTGTTCATTCCTGTATGATCACCAACTGCACGTCACCGGTGTAATCATCTATTATATACAACCATATGATCGCACATGATCACAAAGAGACTTTATACTGACAGCAGGGCACTGGGCTGGAAAGCAAGGGAACAATGAGGTAAAACATCTCTGTGGCTTTTAGTTTTGTCTTCTCAACAAATCCTGAATTTAAAAGGCCATTTGTTTGTCTTAAGTTCCACTTGCCAGGCATATTTCCATACACTTTAGCTTGTGGTTGAGGCTGATCAGGGCCAGGTAATGAAAGCTGATGTTCTGTCTAGAGCCAGTGATTGTTTTCCCATTTTGCTCGTCCATTGTTATTTCTTTGGTTTCCCCCCTTTTATAAATTCTCTGGCAGCACAGAGTGACTATTCAGACTTAGTATTAATGTCTGTCCGGAAAATATACCCAAAGAGAAAATGAGAGAGAGACCAGAACTACAAAGGTTCCAAGGACAGACGGTATCCTGTACTCTTTATGTTAGATATTATCAATAAACCTTTTACAGCTGCAACAAATGTTATTTTCGTTATAGATTAATGTGTTGATTATTTTCTTGATTAATGGATTTACCGTTTAGCCTATAAAATGTCGGGAAATTGTTCAAACTTGCCATGACATTTCCCAAAGCCCAAGTTACAATTTTCAGAGATATTACTCAAAGAAAATAGAAAATCTGCAAATATTCAAATGTAAAAAGAAATTGCTGAGAATGCTGCTATGATTAAACAAACGTCGATTAGATGGATTGGCTTTAAATTTGGTACAGACCGTCATGTTGAGGAATTTTTGTTTGCTCATCCATCCACGACTGTTGTTATCAGATCAAAAATGTAATTTTTCTTTTTTTCTTTTTGGACCAAACTTATGCTAATATGTGCTAATAAGCAAATGTTAGCATGCTAACACGTTAAACTAAGATGGCGAATGTGGTAAACATTATACCTGCCAAATAGCAACATATTATCTTTGCTATTGTGAGCGTGTTAGCATGCTAACATTGGTCTTCACCATAAAGCACCACTGTGCCTATTACAGCCTCACAGATCAGCTAGCATGGCTGTAGAGTGATGTTAAATGCTACATGGAAGGCTGTCAGTGTCAGCCTTTAGGTGTAGCGGGTGGCAGATAGATATCTGTGTGTTAGATATACAGTACGTTTTTAGATTTTTGTATTTCTGCTTTCTGGCTTGGTTTGATGGATGGACGACAACGCACTTTTTAGATGCCCGGTCTGGTATTAACAAACACAGCCAGAGGGGAAAGCTAGAGAAAAG
Source organism: Etheostoma cragini (assembly GCF_013103735.1). Lineage (NCBI taxonomy): Eukaryota > Metazoa > Chordata > Actinopteri > Perciformes > Percidae > Etheostoma > Etheostoma cragini. Next base: position 9,221,392 of record NC_048412.1, read on the forward strand.
GGACAGTGGTAGCATAAGGAAATTAGCGGAAAACGCTGAAGAAACAGGAAATGTAAGTTTGTAAATTCAAATGGAACATAAAAGTAAATATAAAAACAAGCACTAATCACATTATGGGCCAATGATCGATAGCATTTAAACTTTAATTCTCAGAGCGGTGGTGTTGACACTGGCTGCTATGCTGTTGCCATAGTTTCCCATATGTAATCTGGACAGGGGTCGCATAAATATAAGAATCATAGGAAAACCAAAGGGCACCAATTTTGATCCTGAGCCAAACCAGAGCCAGGCCCAGCACACCCACAGCCGAATAATTGTGCAGTTGGAACAAGTATAATTAACTGGATATGGACACCAAATCTTGGAATTCATATTGTGCTTGCATTGGAATATTATACAGTGCTAAAGAGATTTACATTTGACATAAGCTCTGCGCTGTCAGGGATATGAAACAGAGCCAGACCATAACCAAGTACAGGCTCAGTGGCTGCCAGCTGACCATCAATGGAGATCCATGCGATATTAGCAACCAAAAGAAAACAGTGTATCTGGTAAGTGCAGGTGATGTTGAGCTCTTCCTCCGATTCTGCATTAAGTTGTCACTATGAGAAACCGTGGGTGAGCTGTGCAGACTTTTGTACTTGATCTGGGCTGGTGATGGATGGATATTGAGATAGATGGAGGTTGAGACACACCCTGAGGTGCCAATGGTGTATGAAGGCCCGCACACACAGGGTTGCAAGTGTTTCATCCCATTTACAGACGCAGTGAATCAGGAGGCACTTTAGGTTTTATTAGCCTCTAAGCAGGACAATGAACCGTCCAAAAATGTGCTTTCCTCCCTGCAGTGAAAACGTCAAGCACCCTAGACACACTTATTAGGCACAAGACAAGAAATAAAAAATTGGAAAAAGTGAAATACAAAACAGAAGAAGTGAATGAGGGAACGAGCCGAGACGAGAGGAGGGTGGGGCAAGGCGGAGGAGCAGGTACAGACTTTAGCAATCTTTTCCTCAGTTAGAGATGGACTAGAGAAAACGAAGTAGATGGTAAGAAGAGAGAGAATGAGAAGAGAAGCCAAGCCTTCAGTCAGTAGCAGCTTGCCAGAGCGCTGCTTTGCTTCGCCAGGTCCCTGTGCTCTCTGCTCTGTCCTCTCCAATAAGACCCCTGGTTTAATGCTGGAAAATTCCCTCCAAGCTGTCAATCACCCCCTTTAATAAAAACAAAGTATAACATTGCGGTCTCGCTCGCTCTCCGTTCCCCCTCGAGAATTAGAATGCGAGGTTTTGTCTGCGGAACTGTGAAAATCTCCTCTGCTTTTATTAGCAAAGCCCTGGTTCGACCGAAACTCTGGAAAAAATCTGGCCACTCTCCATTCTGCGTCTCCCATCTGGACTACATTAAAGCCAACCACCTGGACCCAAACCAAACCTGAAATGAAACTGGGGGTATTACAGAAAATAACTTTGGGATCTGCCTGCACACACACACATAACACACGCACACACACACACAGACACACACACAGATACATATCTTCCTTCATTCACTCGCTCACACACATTTGCGTGCTCCACACATGGTTCACAAAGCCTCCTGTTTCTCTCGCTTTCTATTTCATGGTTAATCAGATTTCCTTAAGGAAAACTAGTCTTAACTGGCATGATGGCATCTGATTTGACTGACTGGCTAGTTGGCTGTTTCTTTTCTTTTTCTCAGTGTTTGGTTAACTGGCCAGCTGATGGGCCAGTTGGGTGCTGACAAGCTGGCTAACGTGGCTGACAGAATGAAGAATTGACTGGCTGACTGATGAGTGACTATTACTGACTGCCTGAGTGGCAGCTGGCAACGTACAGCATGTGTGAGATTAATGAACTATTTCTTGTACCTGTTGAACCAGGCAAAGGTTTTTCAAAGTATTTGAAGGTTTTGGCCCTGAGTGGACTGCAAGTCAGTCAGCAACATGTCTTTGCATATTAACAGTACTGCTCATTTCAGCACATGTAGCCGACAGTTTTCAGCCATTGGTCATAGCATTGTTTTTTCTTGTCTTTTCCTTCCTTCCCTCTTTTCTTAAGGGATAATCTGCAAATTGCAGCAAACAATGGACAACATACAGTATACTATCTTTGATCTGTGCCGTAAAGCTTGAAAACTACTGAAAAACACATCAGTGAGCTACACCATTGCACTGGATGACATGTGCCTATTTTAGGATGACCATGGGCAGCGTTATTTTTGAGGCAATCCCACATACACCGTCCTGCTCCTCTATATAATCATCAGAGCACCAAATGTGTATTAATCCCTCACTGCAGATAGTCCCCAGCACAAACCAATTTCCTCCTGTTTGAGTTAACATTTGCCAAAGACTACAGTGCCCAGCTGTTTGGGGAAATGACCGAGCCTTTTTAAAGATGAAACTAGATATTTGTGTGTATTCAGTTACTAAGGATTCATGTCTTTAGTAGGAATTACTGGGCTTTGAGTTGAGGGCAATAGACAGGCTTTGACACGAGACACAGTTATTATTAAGACAGTAAAAGCAAAACATGGCCTTTAAAATCCTTGAAAAGACTCTTTTGACACTATCACACCTTTATTCAAAATTATGAGCCAAATTTAGGGTAATTTTAGGTTTGAACAACGAAACACATGAGATAAAAAGCGGCAATTAGCATTAGCAGAGCCATAACATACAGTATACAATACTGCACAGCATGTACCGCTACACAGCATGTTCCAGGAGCTTCTTTAGAGAAACAAATGTATTACCTTCTAAGAGCTGGAAAAATATGTTGTACAATTGTAATAAACCATTCAAGAAAATCTTGCCAATTATATTTTGATCAAACTGTACGTGGGGAGATGACAGGTGCACAGTGTACAACAGGTGAAGTCCACCTCATTGAAAACATACCGCTGAATAAAGTGAAGAAGTACAGAAGAGGATTCAATAGGTTAATACTTACAGGACACACACGCACACACACACACACACACACACACACACACACACACACACACACACAGCTGGTTGTATTCCAAAACCACTCTTAGCCTCCTTTAAATCACCAAGGTAAAGTGTTATTAGAGGCAGAACAAAATGAAATGAAAATAAACATGGCAGAGCAACTATACAGCCCAGAACCCGGTATCACTCCCCTCGGTGGAAAACACACCGTAAATTACTGCAGATCAGTTTGTGGAATTTTGGAGAAAGAAATTGTTCCGCGCTCCAAAAGAAAATTGGGCTGTTGATTTATATCAGCATTAATTGTGCGTGCATGTGAGCAAGTGGGGGTAATTTGTGTGTGTGTGTGCCTGCTGGGTGTCCTTGTGTGCATCCAGTTGTTTATGTGCGGGATTTGTCTTGTGCATGTGTGTTTGTGTGTGTGTGTGTGTGTGTGTGTGTGTGAGTAAGACAGAGAGGGAGAGAGACACTGGTTGGAGCTGTGGAGAGTAACAACTCTGTGGTTTTTGATCATACGATCCTGTACATTTCTTGCTCTGTAGGCAGCTGGACAGCCTTCACCGCTCATAACAACAAAAATATGTTCCATATGAATCCCACTCCTCACCACTGTCAACGTTGACTACAAATGCAGCCCGGGTGCACAGATTTGTGAAAATAAATTTGTCCTTTGACCGGTATTTGTCTGGAGCCAATAAAAAAAGGACGAGGCAAATCAACAATGTCAAGGTAATTCAGTGTTTCTTGTAGTGTCACGGAGGAAAGCATTCCACCAGGAGACAGTAAAAGGTAGTCAAGCAACTAAAGTCTTCTCTCAGATGTCAGCTACTGTGCAGTAAGAATCCTAGTGATGTAGTGCACTGTAAATCAACAAAAGGAGAACTAGAAAGTTGTAAACATGATTCAGCTTTGCAATCCTCAACCAACCAGTCCTCATAGTTGACCCTATCAATAGGTACACATGTGAATTAATTCCAATATTTACACGCCTTTTAGTTCTGCTTTGGTCTCAACCAAGTTCAGACGAGCTCAGGGAAATTGCACTTTTTCTTTAACTATAAGATATCCCTAGACACTAAACGTAGTCATTTGATCCATTGTAAATATCAAAAATATTGATTAATGCAGCTTTAAGACTTGCATTTGGTAAGCGTGAATGTGACAGTTATAGTTGTTCCTTGACAGCAGAAGGCTTGACGATGTGCGGTAATAGACAATGTGATGTTGAGTAAAGCAGTAGCGTTAACACTTCAGACAAAAAACTTTCTTCTATCTGAATATGATGAGAAAATTGGTAGGGCCCTTTGGTAGCATTTGCAGCTGTGAGCCTGGGTTGAATAATCTTATCTTTGCACATCTGGAACCAGCTAATTCTTTGCCCTATCTTTTCTTACTTCACTAAATTGCTTCAGCTAAGTGAACATAAAAAAAAGAGCAAAATGAAAATGTCAAGGCTTGCCTGCATTCTCAGTTCAGCTGAAGTTTGGGCTCTGTATCGGTCTTGGCTTTGTGTTTTGGGGGTCATTGCCCTGTTGGAAGATTGATTTTCTGCAGCAGGTTTTTCCTCCAGAATTCCCAGCTACAATTCTCCATTCATTTTGTTTTTTAAACCTTCCAGGCTTGTGTGTCAGTTTCAGCTGATTTACGTATGAGAAAGTACATTATTTACCATACTATCTGCACCATATTGTGTAGCTTAAAAGCATGAGGCCTGTGGCCCAGTTTCCTACCAGAGTGTATTTGTGCAAAAAGCTTGTGGCCTGGGTAGCCAATCAGAATTGAATGCCCTGGTAGGGCATCTATGCCTAAGGTTTTTTTTAAATATTTTTTTGCAATCTGTGCAATATTGTGCACTGGCAGTGACTCAAATGGAAAAAAGGGGTCACATCAGTGTGGTTGGAAATATAGCATACAGGACAGTCTGGACATTCTGAGTAACTTCTGAAGGAACTTTGAGTCTTCCTCATTCTGCTGTATTGGTAATTTTACAGGACCAATACCATTTGAGCTTAGTTGTGGATCAGTTGTCTTTGTCCCTGTGGAGAGATTACATTTCTTTGGTTTCACATTGTGAACATGGCTTCCAGCCATTTGCTGTTTAGCCAGTCCACATTCCCGCGTGCATTTGTTTGAGACTTGATTTGCAATGGACACACACTGAAGGGATTTGCTTGGTCAAGACACTGTGCCAGCAGGTAAGAAAGGTTCAGGTTACGACAGAATTGATTTCAGAGTTGGTGATTCAGTATAAAGTAGATGGGAATGTGCTACAGCTGTGAATGTTGTGGCTCTAAATGCTTTAAGTCAGTGGTTCACAAAGTGGGGTCCTAGAGGAGGTTCCAGGGGGTCCCCAGGAAAAAGAGGGATTATTTTTGTCTCTATAATTTCATTCAAAACTAACACAATTACAATAACATTTAAATGCTGAAACCCTATCAGATGTGGGACTCTGAGACATAATGTTATCAGATGTGGGTTGGTCATTTTAGGGGTCCTTGAACTAGTTTGGGAACCACTGTTCTAAATTGTATCCCAGTATTACCAAATGTTCTGAAAACCTTCTTCAAATGCAAAATAGTATATCACAAGGTGCAGCCAGTCAGGTTCATTTTCTGAAAGAAATCAGGGTAAATATGAAGTTATGGGCAAAAAGACAAATATTACAAAGTGTAGATACTCATGCACAGCTGAAATGCTTTAATGCCCCTTCTGTCTACATGGATGTCTTTTTCCTCTAGCAAAGAGATGAATTTATTATCAGTCAGCATGAAACCTAATGATGCACTAAGGAGCTAAACACCAACATTTAAGTCAAATCCCCGGCATTCCCGACATAGCGAGCAGTTGTCTGAGAGGAACAATAACAAGATAATCCAAGGAAGATACACATAGACAAGGAAATACAGTTAAACTGCAGATAACTCATAATTCACAGAGCCAGAGGGTCACATCTATGGACAGCAGTCCCACAAAGCAGAGAAGGTGTAAAGTGAAAATGTCTTTGCTCACGTCGAGGACACCCAGTTTTGGGAAAAAGACGATCAGCAATTTCTAATCCTGTGCTGAGAAAGTCTTTGACCTGTTGTTCTTGTCCGGTTACTCTGCAGTCTGTTTTCTTTGCAAGCTCACTTTGCTCTAGGAAGACACGGTAGATGATGCATACTTTATGTGAGGAAGAAGCAATAGCAAACTACAGCAGTAGTGAGCTGGAAGTGCAGGATACGCCCTGTGGAATTTGGGTGCCACGGATTTGTTGCCACTTCCACGGGCAGTTCACCCAGGCAGTTACAGCAGGGTTTTGTGGTCAGGGCGGAGGTTAGAGCCCCCTTAGGGCTTCTCTGTAGAGGAACTCTGGCTGAAGAAGGAGAGGCTAGCCCCCAAAGGCTCATGTCATAGGTAAGTTAATGTGATCTCACGTGACATCTGATAGCATAACAATGGGCGCTAAAATGGATAGATCTCTGCTTCTGTGAAATTGTTCCACACAGTTTCAAACCCACAGATTACACGCCGGTGATGTAGCCGGTTTGTACCTGATAATCAGACTGAATTGCCCTTTTGTCTCACTTCAGTAATTCAGCCTGACATTGTGTTCATGTTAAAAGATTTATTGTTAAAGAGAGGGGTTAGTTTTTCTAATCACAAGGCTGGCGGTTTCTCCTGTCCACGTGTCCCAGTGTCCTTGGGCAACACACCGAACCGCGAGTTGCTCCCGGCAACAGCCTTGAACAGGCAGAACAACAGATCTATTTGAAACTATGAGATGTTGGCGGTGTCTGGATCCAGGCTAACCTAACCTGATGTGTTTTTTTTTCAGACATTAAAAAGATCAGTCTCATTCTAGAGATGCAGCTGATTCAATTGGTGTTAAAGTATGTTGTTGATTCTAAACCCGACAGCACAATCTCTTGCATTACCAGCAAGTCCATGAAAACCCAAACCATACGACCATATGGGTTGTTTGTTTCAACCCTTCTATCATGGCCTAGCAAAGGCACAAAATAAGGTTAATCGTGTTTTCTTTGAACCCTTCTCTTGAAAGTTCAACCTCCCAACAACATGTGAAAATAATATGTATACCTTAATTTAAACTTAATATATCTTGATGGAACACCTGATGTGGGCAACCAGTGTACACATTGAACCCTGAGACAGAGACAGAGTCCTCAGCAACATTGGAACTATCACTAGCTAAGTTTCCATTCACTTGTCAATCAAATTATCTGAAGTTTGGTCACATGCTGTTTTGCGATCAAATTGGTATATTGAATGGATTTTAAACATTTTAAAGTGTTTAAAGTGCACTCAATTGTACAACATTCAAGCTAACATTTGTGAACAAAGTTTTTCTAGACAAAATGGATTGCGTTGTCTACCAACAAATGATCAACATTCCACAAGTTGTAGTGCTTATGTGCCAGCTGATAGCGGTATAAAGCTATAATAAGAAATCAAAAACGCTATCAACACATCGCTATGACGATGCAGATGCAACTTGCCTTTTATTTTCCCTCTGGCACCGCTCTAAGACATCTCTTTTTTGAGACATGTCTCGCTGTTTGAGCGCCTTCCATTTACTCCGGAGGACGTCCCACAGCTTGTCGTAACCTTTCCAAGAAATTAAATTCATAAGGTCTCTCCTCTCCTCGTTTGTCCACTTCCATCTGTCTTTGTTGACAACCGCCATGTGTGCAGACAGAGAGGAAATACTGGGCGGAAATTAATTAAAACTTCTTCTTCTTTGTTTTGTGGCGGGTTGAAACAATAAAATGACCTACAATTGAATCGCAATTCATTATTTACTCTGCAAATAACGTCCATTAGCATTTATCGCATAAGCCGTTTATCGATCAAGATTACATCTGATGAGACCGAACGTATTTACTTTGAGTCGATATTCATGAAATTTCATCAAATTTACTGTTTCCATGAGGCATTTTTCATTCAATATCTCTTAATTTGGATATAAACGTGTAGATGGAAACAAAGCTTACGTAACTGTTTACTACATTGCAAAAGAAGGCTTAAAGAAAAAAAATGATATACTGGAAATGAAAGAAATTAAAGACGCCCACTCTCCCTATAAAGTCAGTCTACTTATTTTGACATTTTAATAGCTTTTATTTCATTTGTGAAATATTGGACACATTGTATGAGTTGCTGTAGGTGTACCTCTGACAGTGTGCAGGCCCTGCATCTGATAAAACAATGCTGCTCCTGTATAGTTAAGTACTTCATCAACATCCACCAAGATGGATGAGTTTGGCCAGAAGCTATCAGCACACCGTGTGCATTTACTTGACATATGATTTGATTTATTTTACAAAACTTTATTACTTTTCAAATTTTTTTGTTGATCAAAGCAGGCCATGAAACATTTTCATGTAGACACTGCACAAACACACACAAGCACATACAAAATAAAGCTGAGCTTTAAGTAGAAATGATAAGTTTGTTCAGAACTATATTTCCCAGAAGGCCTACTGACTCCTGCACAGACTCAAATGACTAAGCAGACAAGACAGGAGGAAAAACGAAAGAAAAGCCAGAACCATACAATATGAATGAAAGATGCTTCCGGTAAAGACAAAATGACTTGAGTGACCGCCAACGATGTCTATTTCACTTTCAGGTAGTGCTCCTTCCTCAGTGTTTAGGTTTGGCACAATAGAGTTGGTTGCCATGGTTGCAAATTAGAATGTGATCATGTTTGGAAATATGAGAAAGCAGTGAAAACATCTAGAGAACAGGAAGAGCCGCGTCTGTTTACACTTTAAAGGGAACCGACCCCAGCAGTCATAGCCACCAATAAGTTCTGGAATGTGCTTCTGCCACTTGTCTCTGTGTGGACCATAAACCAACCTTCTCCTCCAGGACAATGAGCCTCCTTGTGAGAGACGAACGATGTTCAGAGAGAATGAGACGAGCCTGCCAACAGAAATAAAGATGGGGGAGATGGAAAGCTCTGAAAAAACGCCGGAGCTTTCAAATGAAAGGAAGAATAAGATCTCCGCTCCGCTGTGAGCCATCAATCAGTCTAGAAGCCAAATGAATAAATGATAATATTTTGATCAGCATAAATTAATGATTTACAGTACATTGCAGAATGTTCTATTTCTTCCCCATGACAAATATGCTAAATGTTTGTTCTGAAGTAGACACTAAACGTATTTTATATTTCTAGATAGGCCTACACTTAATCTGGCCTCAGAAAATCTATAACAACACAAGGGAGTAGAGTAGATTATTGGCCTTCTATCATTTCTCTTTTGCTAAACTTTGTTTCTTACAGGAATTAAGGATGGATCATTTGACGTTTTAGTGATTGTTCAAAAAGATTCAACTAACTCCCACTATCCCTTTTAGCTTTATTTTGGACTGTAAAACAATACATGTTGGAACTTGGACTATGGAAAAGGGTCTGGGGTTCTCTTCAGTTGCACATATTAAAGATTAAAATTACTGTAGCCAAGTTATAGTAAGTAAAATGATCTTTAAATCAATAAGGGTTTCCTCTTGGTAAGCTAGTAACTTAGGAAATCAGAAAACCTTAAAGTGATTGTTCAGAATTTTGGGAAATACAGTATTTGCTTTTAGCGGGTATCATTGTGTAACTATTTGTTGCAACAAGTTCTCCAAACCATTCAACCAAAGTTGTTAACTCCTAAAGACTTTGTTAAAGCTGACTTTTTTTATATTAATGAACGTCTTTTACATTCAAGCCATTGCCAAATGAGTTGACACAAAGCTAATTAAGACTCTCAGCTCCACACAACCCTCTCTGTACTTCTCAGCAGGGCTGTGTTCAGAAACCGAAGAGTCCATCATGTTTATTTAATCCTCCGTGTCCTCCTTGACTACAAGTAACTACGTGGAGGAGGGGTGGGGGTGGTGCGTGATCACAGAAGGCTTGTATCATGTGGACGCGCTGACAGTTTTGTTGTCATTACTTAGAGTTTCTTGTGGAGGAGACAGAAACTCCGCACTACAGCGATTTAATGTTGTGAAACGTACCGTTTGGTAAGGTGAAGGGCGACAAAACTATTAACCAATAGTTAAGATTGAGGTTTGGGTTCAAATCAGTAACTTTGTTACTTCACTTCCGCGCGTACGTATACAGCGTAATTACAGGTGATGCAGAATGTGACGAACTTCCCGGTTCTCTAAAGTTATGATAACTCGTGATTTACTGTCATTTTCAGATAGATTTAAAACAGGACACAGGGTCTCCGGTGTGAAAGTCCTGTGTTTATTGGACCCATCTATCACCACCACTGCCCCTCACCCTTTTTTCAAACTTTCCTGGTATTAATACCACAGTACAAAACTTCCTGCGGGGCTCGCATCATTATTACTACAGCTAGAGTACTCCGCCTAACAATA
>NC_048412.1:9236748-9308093 GCF_013103735.1 Etheostoma cragini
CTGCCTGAAGAGCCAGACCGCCAGCTGTCCTGCACGAGCTCATTCATTACTCCTCAGGAATTTAGAGGTGTGAAGTATTGTTTTGGATATTTAAACAGCAAATTAAGGGATTGCTGGGTAAACATTATCACATCATATACATGTCAAAGAGTGCAGAGGAGCCCAATGCAAACACATGACATCAGCACACAGAGAGAGAGAGACCTAAACATGGACATACTGTACAGACACCGGGTGTGGAGAGAGACTGAGAGATGATGTGTGAGACAAGCAGGCAGAGAGAAAGAGAGCAATGAACAATAAATAGGCAAAATTAAGTGAAAAAGACGGCAAGAAAATACAAAAGAATTGGAAAAACAAGAGGAAAGTGTATTGATAGGTTTCTTGGGTGGCCAAGTGTTGGACAATGTGTTTCATACACCTAACAGTCCCTGATTTACTAAGTGGCACATGTGATAGTGATGAGAGAGAGGGAAAGATGAGGAGTGAAACAAATGAAGGAGGTCACACGCGGGACTGGGTGTTGACGCGTGAAGGCGAGAGGAGGAGAGAGAGGAGGAGAAGATGAGTAAAGTCAAGGTGTTAATATGCCTTGGGATCCACATATCGAAAGAGAAGAAGAGACAAAAAGGCAAACATACAGGAGAGAAATAGGACTGAGACGAGAGAAAAAAGTGTAATGGAAACTAAGGAGGAGAGGACAGGAGTTGAACATTTAGCTATTGTGTAAAAGAACTTTACTTAGCAGCTATTTTAACATCATAGTAGTTTTAGTATTACGTAATAGCACAGAGCAGGAGTAATCCTCAAATCCGTGATGCTGTCAAATGTATTCAAAGCTCGTTTGGTCTGTAACATGGCATTTGTTTTTACAATTTCTTACATCAAATTTCTATATATATTTTACTGTTTTAAAACTGAAATCAGTTTTAGAAATAAAAAAAAATGCTCTCTTTCAGATATATCCTTAAAGAACTTTTCTTCCTGTGGTGGTTTGTTTTATGGACAAATACAGCCATACATTTCCTTGCACAGCATGTTATTGTATGCAATATTTTAAGAATAGAAGAAAATGCATGAGGAGAAAAAAGTGGAAACGGCTCCCACTCTGTTACTTATTGACTGAATCAAGGTTAACATAATTTTAAAAGGAAAAAGAAATCTGTATTTTACAGGCCTCGAATTATATAAAAATGATAGGACTGTTTGACTCCCATGTTAACAATAACTTTGAATTTGAATAACTTTCTTCATTATACAGCATTAGTCCCTGTATGATTTAAGTAGAAACATGATGATCACTATTTTAAAATTCTGTGGCAAGGAGTCAATTGTGGCTGTTTTTACAGCTGTTCAAATATGTGAATTTATATTACTATTATAACTATTTTTGATAAATTATGGTGTATGATGCCTCTGTTTATGTGTTGCTGTGTCAATTTCGTCCACTGTGGATTTGTGAGCTGCTGGTTACTTTCAGCCTAAAATTAGCTGAAACACAGTCAGTGTTTATTCTGGTAAGAGTTTGATCATCTCTCTCTCTCTCTCTCTCTCGCTCTCTCTCTCTCTCTCGCTCTCCCTCTCTCTCTCTCTCTCTCTCTCTCTCTCTCTCTCTCTCTCTCTTTCTCTCTCTCTCTGCCTCGCTTTCTGTTCCTCCAAGAAAGTTTTCTCATCTCTCTGGAGAGCCACCTGATGTTTTTGACATAAGGTGAGCAAAAGAGAAGAGACACGTTGTACTCTCAAGAATGTCGTCCTATGCTTGCCATACCACGTCCTACACGCACACACACACACACACACACACAAACACACACACACACACACACAAACAAACTTATCACATTTCCCTCTCATTCTCCCTCTCTCTCTCTTACTCACTTATACACACACACACTCCAAGCACACTCCACACATTCTTCAAACCTGACACTCGCCCAAACCACTATACGACTGAACTTTTGCTGTGCGGAATCCAAACCTCAACAAGTGGTTGAACATACTCACAAACACACTCACCTAGAGACACAAAACATCAAATTTATGAATACACAGCACATCACTTCTACAACTGGAAAACTAATTATTCTAATGTTGAACATGCAATAAAACACTTACCACCTCATTGTACCTACACAAACACCCGTGCTCGGTAAATAACCATCTTTTATGCCACTATCAAATATTGTCATCCACAAGGTCATAAAAAGGCCACGGAGGTCTGGTAAGCTCCCTTCCTCCTGACTTCACATGCCCATATTTTTTTCATTTTTAAACTCTTTAGCGTCACTTGAGGACATTTATCAGCAAAAGCGCATTTATACAACTTGTTTCACATATGTAGTATTCCACCTGTAAACGGATTGATGTGTGAAGTTGGTGGAGCCCATTATCAATCAGCTCGGATCATTCCACATTAAATCCCTAGCCTAATCTCTTGGTACAATGTTCGTACATAACATACACAAAATTAAATCAAAACAAGTTAACTAAATGTCTGCAGCAAATGTTTTTTAATATTTAAAAATAATAATGTTTTGGCTCAAACACTCATATTATTTTTTTTTCGACAGTGCAGAGTGGACTGGCTGCATGTTTTCTGTACTGTTCACTTGACTCTAACCAGTTAATGTCATGCAGCTAGACTTAATTCCTTTTGCCCACTGCCTATGACTGATAAATTGCCCATTCAAGTGTATTTTATCAGACTGCCAGATGTAAAATACATCGCGGTGGAAGCAAAGTGGAATTTGAGAGCACGTTATTGCACAATACCTTGTTTGCTTCCACAGTAATAACCCAGCAGGAGTGAGGAAAGGTTAAAAACTGGCACAGTCCCACACAGCGCTGAGGCTGACTGTGGAGTTATTACAGGCAGTCTATCTTTCAGATAGACAATGCTGTAAGGAGGATTTCTTATATTGAGAGCCAACAGTGTTTGTAGGAAGCTGCCAAATCCAGGTTGAAGATTTAAGATCAGATTAACAGACATCCTCCTGCAGACTCCAAGGGAAACAAAACTCTGCTGTGATGAGGTGACACTTCCAGTCCCTCGATGCCAGGCCAAAGAAAACACGGCAGAGTGGAAGAGGCTGGAGAGGAAGTGGAAGACATATACAGTACAGTAGAGAGACCTCAGATCATAATTAAGATACTACGCAGTTCACAAACATAAGTATTATATAATGTACAAGTCATTTTAGTATTTGACATTACATTGTTTTTAGCATTTCCCAACATACTCAAAGATGCTTAACATGACAAATTAAATAAAGAAAAAATTATACACAAAACACATGTAACCATACAGGTAGCTGTTTGTTTTTTTTAAAAGGGAGTGAACATTAAGTTTTTATGTGACTCAGTTTGAAAGTTGAAGCTAATGGCCTGGCCTTTAAGATGATTATTTGTTTACTTTTTAAATCTAAATGGTGCTCTTGAGCAAGGCACCAAACCCCCAACTGCTCGGAGCACCTTTCTATGGGCAGCCCCGTCACTCTAACCTTCTCTCCATTAGTGCATGTGTAGGTACTGAGCATGTGTGTTTAGTTCAGGCCTGTGTGTAATGTGTGTAATAACAACAGAGTGAAAACATTATAATTTCCATTGCAGGATTAATAAAGTCATAAAGTATAAATCCATCAGTGTTCCTGTTGGAATGAAGGGTTAAGACACTGAGAAATATCAATGAAAAGAAGATTAAGATGATGAAATGAGATAAGACAGATGCTGATTGATGATTTATTGGTTGATGATTCAACACATAGAGGTAGGTATCTCAATGTTCACCCACTCCCATGCTTGGTCAATCTGCTCTGTATGGGCATACTAGTGTGTCTGCGTGCATGCATGCGCGTGCGTGTGCGTGGGCAGACTGCACTGGTGTTCATCTGAGGAAACGGCATGCTGGAGGTCCTGCAGCTCCTGCTTTTTTCTCTGCATAATCATAGCTGTACATTTTTCAGGTGCCCCAGGCCTTTGTTTCTTCTGCGGTGAATCAGGAGGACATTGAGAGCAGCTGTGGGAGAAGTTTCTCTCAACACAACCAAACCTCTGGAGCCTGTGGATCGCACAGAGTCCCAACGTGAAGGTCGTCATTGCTCAGTTTTCCACCAGCCAGATTTTGGGGATTGAGTGAGTTAAGGTGAGTTTTATGAAATCACATTCAAAGTTACTTTTCAAATTATGTTTGTACATGTATTTACATCTTTAATGTAGACAAGGCTGGACTAATTGATTTACATGAGCGGTTATCATAAAAAGTGTATTTCTGTTGAGTGAGAATACTTTGTATTAAATGCATATTTGTCTCTTTATCAGGCTACTCTAATAAGGAATCCTGACGTTATGCCAGCTTCATTCCAAGTCTGGGTTAGACATAAACTATCCGGTAGCTAAACTTACAGGTAGTTGAGGAATTGGTGATGAATGCATCATTTTTAAGTTATACCAACATTTTCATAACGACCAGGGATTATGTTTTCCACTTACTAGTTCAGTGAAGTAAAGGAATTCTGCAGACAATTTAAAAAAAGGGGGAAAGAAGGGAGACCACTTAATTAAAAGGTAGTGCTGTCACCTGCTTCACAATGTGGGTTTCAATATTGAAGGGTCAGGAAAAGTCGAATGTTAATCAAATGTAAAATTGTTCTCTTGCATCTCTGTCTCTATGTCTCTCTCTCTCACAGGAATTATTAAGGCTGTTCAAAGCGTTAGATTATGTAAAGAATAAAAAGAGCACACAAGAAATAATTATACTGTCATTCTTTGTCATCTGTCTGGATGTCATGTGAAAATGCCAAAATTAAAAACATTTTGACTTATTTCCTTGTTTTTTTCTTTGTTGGGGGGTGGGTTGTTAAATTTGTTTTATTACATTATTGTTTTCAATTCAAATCCATTTCAAAAACTACATCTTTGTTTGCATGTTAATGAGCTAAGTATGCTATGTTGATTTGTGATCCTTAAAGTAGTATCTTGGTGGAAAAACCTTTTCAAACTTGAAGTACTGCACGTGTGCGACTCCCAACAAAGATGCAACAGAAGTGTGATGCCTCACTCTGTAGCTAAAACAGAGAGCTCAACACACAGGGTGAAAAGAGGAGCTGCAGCAATGCACAGTACAACAAATATATGTTTTTTTTTAAATTAAACCATATAAACCTGGTACAACCTTTAAATACAATTATGAACCTGAAAATGAGCATAATATGAGCACTTATATTAGGACAGAAAGTAGCTTTTGGGTGAAATTAATCTTTTAAATGTTTGTGAACATCCAATTTGGTAAGTGGTGTATTGAAAAACTAGTATCCTAGAAATGTGGTCCTGAAAAAGAAGCCTCCAGTACAGCAGGAAACCGTGGCTCTGTCGCCGCTTCGAAACGCCATTGACAATTGTGATTGGTTTAAAGAAAGGGCAATGAACCAGAGCGCATTCTCTCCTATCCAGGAATGCTGTGTGGACTCACCAGACCCTCCTTCCCAGCGCTGTGTTCCTCCACAGCCACATCCGCTAGTCTCGCACTGCGAGACTAGCGGATGGGACATGGGCCATGTTAAAAATTCAAAGTACACGTCAAATACAGTTTTCCCTAAGATGGTTTTCTGGCATTTTAGAATATGCTGATGATTGTTCAAGAGTTCATTTTACAAATAGCCTAAGTTTGGTTTATATTAGGTATTTTGTGCAGGAAATAAAGTGGTGAAACATCGTAATTGACAGCTGTGATTGATTCATGATTGGTATATGGGTAGCCTATATGGGCGGGACTTGCCCAATAACTACTGGCAGACTCTGGCTCCAAAACAACAAGATGGCGGCACCCGTATCCAGGAGACTTTGGCTTCACTTTTGGACAGTGGGAGGAAGTGGAGATGTGTCATCTATCTTCAGTCTATGCTCTATATGGTACCGTCACTTAGCATTAGCTTATGCTCCTTCATTAAACCAGCAGTTTACTGTTAACACTAATAGCCTAATTAGCTTAGTTGTCAACACAGAGAATTCAGCTAATTCATCTTGGAGCATCCCAGTGGTGAATTAGCCTATGGCCCATTGATGAAATCCATTGCATTTTCAGTATTCAAACTGTGACGACATTCCCGTGAAAAATCCCAAGCGATGCACATTTTTCCATCGTCCAGCAGCGGTTGTTTGGCCAGAGAGGGTGGGCGGCGCTAAGGCAGCAGACTCGCTCTTCAACTCACTTGTGTGTAAAGCCTTTTTTCCAGTATAAGTGAAAGTGAGATCCAGAAACACACCTGCAATTCCTGCTTATCACCGATAGCCTACTGTAGTGCTGCAACGGAGCAAGAAACTGACATCTCCATAAATTATGACTTTAAAAAGAAAAAGCTCCCTTTGCATCCCCTTGTGAAAACTAATGCCAACAGTTTGCATGTAGTGTTGGCAGGTGTACACTGCTCTCTGCTGGACAACACTGAAATACAACAGGCTACCCCTTACAACTTTGTGTTTTGTGTTGTGATTTGATTTTTACGTAGCATGGAAAATTTACGTTTTCATTTGGACATTTATCATCTTCTGTACACTGGAGGTACAACACTGTCTTCAAGAGTATGTCGATGTTAGCTGTTCGGAGGGGAGAATCTTACTCACCCGGCCCGAGGATTCAAGCCAGGATCTTTACCTTGGAGTGGTCTCTCTCACCATTTTCTTCCACCATTTTCAAGCTCTGTCAGAAAGTTTGGAAAAATGTTGAAATGCTGCAGCCCCAGGCCCACACTACATGTGTGTAAAAGTGGTGTCAAAGGTTTGAATCTGATTAAAGATGGCTTTGCTGTATTTCATTTCCTATCCTTCCCATCTTTCCTTTTATTTTCCACTGTGTACTTTCTTAAAAGGCAGATATGCCATAAAACATAATTGTTATAATGAATGTTTTAACTTTGGCTAAAACCTGGGCCTTTAGGCGCTCTATCCAGACTTTGTGGTTTACTGATGCTAAGCAGCTCTTGGCATGAGTGTAACTCTGCGATTAGTGCCCCTTTAAACACTTATAATTCACAGCTTATGAAAATATTATCAGAGAGGGCCAGCTCTCTGCCTGAGGGGGTCAGGAGGTTGTTTTAATGGTACCATGGGCTCAGTGTGTTGAACTGTTCGAGCTCACAGTATTAGGGTTGTCTTAAATCACTTTCAGTGGGTTAAGAATGTGAAGAAAAACTATAGATATAATCATATGTGTATGGAGTAATGTAAACGTGAAAATTAGGCATAATGTTCTGGCTATTAAACACATGACATAACTGGAACATGTGGAAATTATTTTGAAAGTTTGAATTATAATGACAAATGGTTTGTTTTTTCAATGTTGTGTATGAGGGAAAGCCTGAATTCTGATATGTTCACATCTGCACACACCCCCACACACCTCTGCTCAGACCTAAATTTCCTGTTAAGTAGTGGTAGGAGGTGTATGTGACAGATTTGTCATTTGGATAGTGGCTCATTTCAGCTGACGGTTTATATAAGGAAGTTTAAATGTCAATAAATACTTTGTTCTGCTACACAGGTGCTTTCCGTTCCAAGACACAACCTATGATGTGTGGAGGAAAGAAATAACCAAAAATAACAAAGGTTTTGATTTTATGAATGGCAACCTAAGCCAAAGAATGCACTAAGGATTTTTCCTCATATCATGTCATAACAGATCAATAAACTAATAACTTCTTTTCTTTTCTTATTTCCTGGTAACTTCCCAGAGTTGTAAGGATGTCCCATGGGAGGCTGAAGCATTCAGGGTTTACTAAAATGGTCTGTATTGAATTTTAAAAAGTGTAGTTGTGAAAAGGTTCTAAAATTGTTATCTGTTACCAGTTTTTTAGATTCCCTGACAAACATGTTGTCAAGGCATTAATTCACAGATTTCCTAAATTATGTTTTAACAGTAATAACCAAAACACATAGGTCTATGACACAGTGTATATACTAACTATATCAGAACTTCTTTATTTACAGTCTAATTCATATATGAAAGAGATATGGAAAGGCTATTTGTAACTTTCAGTTTGTGTTGATTCTAGTGGCCCTTTTGGACAAAAGCAGTGGGGTTTTTACAATACCTGCTTTTCTTTACGGTGCTGTTGTTTCACCCACTGTATTACTTAGTTAGCATTACCGGGAGGTCATAAAGTTGCGATGAATGTTTTGCTCAGACAGAAAATCATTTATTTACAATAAGAGAATGAATCACAGATGCATCTTTGCATACTGTAACTTAGCCTGGATGCATCGTGACCTCAAAGCATTAGGAGATTGTTGTGGCAACCAACATAATAATAACTTTGATTTATATAGCGCATTTCATGAAGCCCAAAGGGCCAATTCAGGACAGTTTGGGATCTTAGAGTGTGACTTTGGTGTCATTTTTTACTTTTCCTTTTAGCTTTGAGTTCTTTGTCTATTTCCTTCTTTTCTGTGATGGCCCTGCCCCAGTATCAGCCATAACTACAGCAGACAACTTCTTAAATAAAATAAAAATACAATTAGGCCTATATAAAGACTTCTTCTGATACCATTTATCTGCATACTCACTAACACTAACAGGCTTTTCCGGTGTTTTGTCTAAATCTGTAACCCTTCAGAATGTGTGCTCGTAGACTGTCTAAATCATTTTGTGACTTAGCAGGAAAAATCGACCTGGGCAGAGGCTTTAATGTGCTGACAAACTGCCTGGGAGCTCCTCCCATTCAATCAGTGGTGAACCAGGTGGAACAAATCTTCCAGGCAATCTGGGCGTGCCAGTACCTGGTTCTGTTGTTGTCTTCAAACTGCAGTGGAAGGAGCATTGAGAGCACTCACAAGACCAAGGAAATGTCATCTTTTTGAACAAGGTGATTGTGCAAGACCAAGCCCTCCACAAAACTGTGAAGGACAGCCGGTAAGCGCCATATTGGCCATGTTTGGGTAGATTGATTTAAGCAGTGCAGTGCTAATGCTGCTCTGGAAAACCACAGACTTTTAACTTGTGTTGACTTTGATAGGATGTTTTTGCAGTTGTATTCGCAACTTTAAATGTTTGGTTTTATCAAACAAGTGGGGTATAAAGGAAAAGTAAGGAAGCCAAATTGGTTGTTTTGAGAAAGAATGTGTTTGAAATGGTTAGAAGTAATTTAAACGTTGTGGACATCTTAACAATAAAAATAAAGGTATTTGGCTAGAGATACTTGGTTAAAAGACAAGAAAACATACAGTTTGAAAATTAAAATACCAACAGGTGTTTGTTTTGGTACAACATATCTAGTTGTGTGGCTACAATGATACCCGATAATAATTCTTTATTGGAACAATACCGCTTAAACGAATGATTAGGAAATAAATTGTATTTTGTACTATTAAAGAATATTTTGTATTGCATTTGGCTAGAATATGAGTTTGGCAAAAAATGTACTGACTCTTATCATTTAATTTAAAATTGTGGGTATTTATTTTGATTACATTTGTTTAAAATTGGAACAGTTCATAATAGCAGTAATGCGTTTATCTGAGTTAAATGTGAATAATTTAGTTTATTTAAGTTGGCTGTCAACTCGGATAATAATTTGTATTTGTCGTCTCTCTTTTGAGGTTTTTCACCTGTTTACTGCCCACCAAGGAATGGTTAATAAAAGACAAACCACTGATCCCATGGCTGTTTTATTGAGTGAAATCCAGTTAAACTCTTCATGTGGAGGGACTGTCCTTTTCAAGTGGGGAATTGCACAAGAAATAAATCAGAACTTGACAATTAAAATAAACTATAGGAAAATAGAACTCTTTTCAATGTTAGTCTGCTGTTAAAGCTCATTCATGATTATCAGATCAAAATCTTATGTCACTGAAATAGTCTTAGAAACCTTTTAAAAGTTACATATAGTCATTTAATTAAAGGTACAGCTCAACACATTGATAGTTTTGTGCATTCATTAGACACTTCTTTATTATTTATGTATTTTTTATATTTGTCAGTGAGTAGAAACACTCATTAAGACATTAGATTTAGTTGAAAGTGAGTAGACACAAACACTCGTTTGACCATGTTACTCTAAAGGCAGGACCGCCCCCTATTGAACTAAAATTAAACTGCATGACCCTCACGTGGGATCACTCTTCTGTTTCATCCTACAGTAGCATGTCACCGGGCCAGTGATTATGTTGTCATTTACACAAATGTCTAGGAGACATTTGAGGATATTGTACCAAAAATACACAGACAGAAAGTGGACACCAGTAACCAACCGTATGATGTAATTTGTTTATTTGTTTATATTTTGAAAATGTATTTCATTTATGTCTTCTTCTTTTTTAAATAATATGCTTCCACACACTTCATTCTGTTAACCACTTGTCTGTCTGCTGGCTGTTTCATGTCCCCTTTCCAACATTCAGCCCATATTTATCTTGATTTAACCATAGACTGTGTATATATAATTTAATATATATATAAAATCTATGGATTTAATTTAAACAGGAAGATTGGTGGTTTGTCCAGAAGATGGTGCCATTGTTTAACTTCCTATCCAGAGACTATAGAGAAGCTGCATACGCTAGAACAGCGATATAAACTAGTTACAGGCCTACAGAGATAACATGATTAAATGAACTACCATTCATATGATAGGCAATGATATAATATTCAATATAAAATTGCGTTAGAATGCGGAAATCAAACGCCTATCAAGATGACCCGTTCTCTTTCATCCGTAGAGATGACTAAATGCTCGACCGGATGTGATGTGTGTGTAAATCATGTTGTCAATGAGCGAGCCTTCCTACTTGCTCTGCACTGCAGGGATTTCCCATGTTATACTGGAGTACTGCACGCATCCTCCCTCACGTAGGCTTTTGGTCTCAGTCTGACACGTGCTGTGACATGAAGGGAGAGGATGAGAGAGGAGGGGAGGGGAGAGGAGAGGTGGTTTTGAGGTCCCTTTATTGGACCATTTTGAGAGAAGATTTACAATCACAGAAATCAAAAACAAAAAAGAAGACAAAGAAAAACCTAAAATAAAAATAAAAACTATCAAACAAATATGTGCTTTTCCCAATCAAAAAAGCATCATTTTATATCTTGTGATAATTAAGCCCAATTATCCACTCCAGTTAAGCAGCAGAAGAGCTTGACTCCATGGGAACGTGCCATGCTAGTTTCATCTTCTTACATAACATAAGAGGGTTGCATCTATCAATAGGCTACACACACACACACACACACACACACACAATCTGCAGTCTTTTACAGATCAATAGACCAATGGACAGTGGGGCCTGGTGCTTGGATAGGTCATGCAGTCCAACAGCATCCTGCCAAATGCACATGACCAGCCACGGTCTACTAATTAATAAAAGTAAATGTGTTATTTTGACTATTGCTAATCTACAGCTTCTAGTTTTCTGTTTCTAAGTAAATAGTGGTCACCCATTCATCAAGCTATGCTTCCCTTGAATTTCCTCAAATGCGCGTAACTAATTATGCGCTATTGAAACCATAGACGGTTAAAGAAACATCTTCATCATTCCAACCTCTTCCACGTTGGCATCCAGCTACTCTCTCTGTCTCTCTTACCCTGTGTCTTATCTGTGTGTGGCTGTCTCGGGTCAATATTAGGGTCTATAAGATGTGTGAAAAAGACGTTAACCAGACCAGTGCTTCAACCCTCGAGTTACTATGGCAGCCGTGACTAGTCCCTCGTTCCGAATGGAGCCTGAAAGGGTGACATGACGTCACGTCGCCGTGGCGACCAGGCTCCCCGAGACACGTGTCTTGTATAAAAGGGGACGGCGGCGCTGTCGATTGCGCACACAGACTCAAGAAGCATCAGCCGTCAGGTAAGCCGCTACACTGAATTACCGTGCAACTTGTAAGGCTACTTTAGAGCTCCGCCCTTCTAACGGCTAGAATACCCACATTTACACTAAGGACGTTAAAACTATTCTAGACGATTCAGCCTTTACTACGGTTTCTAAAGCTAGCATATCTGTCGGTGCACAAATGTAGGCCTTCCATAAACCAACTAAACAAAACGCCGTTTAATTTTTTTCACATTCACTCTTAAATACAACTTACTTACGTCGCACATTCTCCTGAGACTTTAATAACAAAAAGCCGTAAAGGAAGCCATTGGACATCCTGTTGCCTTTCCAGCTTCATTTAAATCAGCCCCGTAACGTTAACCATTCAAAGTGGCGCTCGTGCGCGAACGACACGCGAGAGGAGGATGAGAAAGTGCCTTGTGAAATAACGTGAAGTGAAAAACTTAGAGCTCATTCCACGTTTGGACTTGCATGACAGCCTCGTTCGCTTCATCGGTACAGGAAGAGAGCAGCGAGGATGGGAGGGGATGCGGCCATGGCCTCGCTGTCTGGAGAGAGCCCGGTCGTTGTATAACATTTCCTTCAGAATCGTTTTCGTTGCATCAGATAGCCGAAACCAAAATCCACTAAAGCTGTAAACACCCCGAAGCATTAAAATGACAAGGTTCCTTATTGCAAAGACAATCTGCACATATTAATTATGGTCAATTCATAAGGAATTCATCTGAAGCTAAATTGTCCTACTGGGCGGGTAACGTGACATTGGCAGCTACCATTTCTGCATCTTTGCGGAAGTGGATTAGTCTCCATGTTATGTAACCCAACACACACATCGACTTTAACACCGCAGACAATATAACAATATCTTATATCTGTAGCTATGTAATTTGAATGTAAATTGGTTTTCTGTTAAGCTGTAAATTGACACATAGGGAGCTGATTAAAGCCGGTGTGCTGGGGGGAATGAGTGTACGTGAGTGGAGGTGAGGCTACGTGCCTCCCCTGGTCTTTATGATGAAGTCTGTCGTCGTTGCGCCAGTAGATTTCAGAGATGAATGAAACTCTCACAATGATGGGAGGCAGAGTGATGCAATAACCGTAACGGGACACATGAATGACCTTGGCTTTATTTCCCGTAGAAAGATGTGAGAGGCTTGCTGAAAGCCTTCCTGTGATGGCTTTGAAGGGCATAGAGGCCGTGCAGTGTCGCATTATTATGTCGCAGTTGGACTCGATGACTCGACAGACCTGTTGATGCGGTTTGCAAAGAGGCCTGCTTGCGCTTTTTAAAGAAGTAGGGCACAGCCTAATCAGCCATACAGAACAATATTAATTAACATTAATATTATGAATTGTAGATAATAACGTATTTATTCATCGTGACAGTCAGAGTGTAGGTGTGGTACAAGTGCAGCCATGCCTGGCCTTGTCTCATTGTTGAAGGTTATCAGTGCAGCTGAGGAAGGTCCCAGCAGGCCCAGAGCTGCTGTAGGGATGCTGACCCGTTGCTTTTATTTATTCTCCAACGCCTCACCATCTTGGAAGAAAAGGGTTCTTCCCACTGTACCCAATACCCATGGATGGGAGTCGGGCCTAAACCCAGGCTCTGGATGACTGAAGGTCACATAGACATCACAAGCACCTGTCCTTTTTCTTCTCGAGAGAAAGTGTCCTTTTTTCTGGATGCATTTTTTAATCTTCATTTTGTATTAATGAATATAGCCTACATACACTACTGTTTGCACACAGCTTCTATGTCAAACTAAAGTATTTTTTTTATTTATTGATTGGAGATGAGGCTTTGTGTGTGTGTGTGTGTTGAAACTAGTAACATAGAAAACATGCACAGTGACAGTTTCCTATGCTGTAAGTGCTAAAAAGTCTGTTTTAACTGCTTATTGGACGCAGGAAATAAAATCAGTTGTTAAGGTATCAGAGTTGTTTTAATATATTTATCGTGGTTTCTTTTCAAATAAATAATTCTTAACTATTAGGTCTTTTTTTCCTTGGGCCTCTGCTGCCCAAAATATCTGTGCACATCCCTGTTCACTAATAAAAGGCCTAGTGCTGCCAGAAAGATGCTAACTATTGTAGTCAAAGCTGTATGTGTGCCAGACTTCATGCTCTATGATCATAGTTTTGGAAGAAATTGAATGAACAGCAGAACAGTTTGTCATGCATCAAGCAGAAAATAGTTTTGCAGTATTTTTAATTAACATGATTTATGATAATAACCCCCCTCTCGATTTATTTCCCCAACCGACTTCTTAATCGCATGTATAACTTTATTTAGAGCAGGCGTTTCTTGTCCAAGATCCAGTCTAGTCTAAAATAACTGTAATGACAATAGGATCTCCAAATGAAATTAGTCTACTAGTTTTATCAATGCATTTGCAAATTGCATCATAGTTTTGTTTTAGTTGGACATTCATTCTGCCCTTGTATTTGTTGCAGATCAGGGTGTCGGCCACCTGTCTGACATGTCAGTGACTGCGTTACCAGCATGTTGCCCCTTCACTGAGCAAGGAGTAAACTATTAGCCAATGAGATTAGAGCACATTACTACACCCGGGATATGTTATTAGCTATCAAGGACTACAGCCATGTTATTAAGGAGATATGGACAAGCTACTTGTGATGTGTGTAAATGCGAGGCCATGGGGTTTTTGTTACATTGGTCACAGATGTGGACTGGATTCTCAGGTGCTTGCTGTAAGAAGAATAAAGGCATTTTTTCTTCATCCTTTAGATCAGTGTCTGCATGCTATCCATGTTGGAATTGCCAAACAATCTTCCTCTTCCCTTTGGTACACACTTTGGAGCAGGCTGCTGGGCTTCAATACAGATTGGTGTACTTTATCCTGCAGTTAGTGAATAATCGGTGCTACTAAAAGTCAATTTTGTTTTTGGTTTTTGTTTAAGTGTTTTTTTTTTTAAGTTGGTTATGACTTATGATTTGTTTTTCCTTGGTTAACACAGATGTTCTACTTAAAGGGAGTCTGGTTTTTTTCTAGACCGAGAACTCCCGTATTCTCTGCTGCTGACTTATCACCCAGCCATCTTGTCCAGGATGTGTGTAAGAGAGAAGGAACTCCAGAGTGACTCAGCACTCTGCACCTAACTGTCACAAATTTAAGGAAATAAACCCTTCAGTAGGGAAGGTTATACACAACTGACACATGAAAGGCCCTTACTTGTACAACAAAGCAGTTTTGCGTAGTTTTTTATACAGTAATTCAAAAGTGCAGGTGTTCTAACAGCAAGCAAGATATGAGGAAGGTAGCCAACACAGCTTACAACTGTACTACTACTACATGAGAGAGGTGAGGAGACAAGGGACAGGGTCTGAGGCATAAGAAGGTTATCTATCATCTAGCTGCTGACACAGGATCACGTGTGGGTGTGCGTGTGTGTGTGACTGAATCTTCTGCAGTTGGTTACAGCACACCTTTTTACTAATTCATGGTGGTTGGTGTGTGTCCACATGAGTCTTTTGGTGCATGAATAAGTCTTTGTTGAACTGCAATACATGCAACTGCTACATTTCTAAAAACACCTCAATCATCCTCATCTTTATCTATTCTTATCATTAAATATTAAAGCTTATGAATAATGAAAGCTATCTCGCACTATAAATTCACTGTCTGCTTATCATGTTAATTTGCCCCTGGTGAATAAATCCTGGTGGCAAACCTATTTCCCTGTGAGGGACAGGAAAGATACTTTGGCTCTGGTGGCATGTCTAATAGAAACAGTGAACGTCTTATCTGTCCGAGTGTCAGCAGGAGACCATGCCTGCTGAGTCGGACACACAGCCTGTGGTGGTGGTGTGTGTGTGTGTGTGTGTGTGGCTGTGGCTGTTGATGTGATGTAGTTGGACATTTAACTGACTAGTTTACAGCAGCAAGGTGACATTGCCTCACTGCTTCCTCTCTTTTTATAGTCTGCTACTGCTACAGAGGAGGCAGAATAAAAGAGGAGCAGGAGAAAAGTTCACTGAAGTTGAACTCAAGACGTTTGACTCCACGTCATCACAAATGTGTGTGTATTTAAGGGTGTAAAGCTGGCATTTTGTTAAGTCTCTAATGCATTTGATTTTTTCTTTTCACCAAGAGGCGGGCAAGAAGAGAAAAGATGACCTTATTGGATAGTCTGCCTGGCCTTTCAACCCACTGCAGTGGAAAAATACTGGAGAGGAAGAGGGTGTGGCAGAGGGATAAAAAACGGGAAGTTTAAATAGGCAAAAGACACTAAAAGAAGGGAGGAGGATGGAGGAAGGCAGGAGGAGTGGCGTAGTGGGCTGGAAAAGCAAGGGTACAGTCAGTGAGTTCATTCTCTCACTAACAAATTTGAAAAAAACTGAGGCAACCCAACTAGCTTTATCTAAACTTAGCCTCTCCTCACATGAATACAGGCCGTTTACTAACTGTAACTGCTTTAGAAAACAGCCACTCTATACCAAATAAGTAGCACACATCACGTACAACAACCCCATCAAGCCTTCTCTCCTTTGTATTGAGTAAGATTTCACCACCTGATGCTCCCTTTTTTTTTTTTTGTCCTTTTCCGGTCAACTAGTTATGAGTAAACTTCCCTCCAGTGGTCCCTCTGGTGCACATGCATACACACAAGCACAGCGACCCTGTCCTGCAATCCCGTCAAGCCCCCTGCCCCCCCCGGGCTGAACTCTTGAGTTTATGTGTGGAAAGTGGGTCGCAGCTCAGAGGGAGTGTAGGGTTGTCCTAAATGATGAGGACTAGACAAAGAGTGGCGAGGAGATGGAGGTAGGATGTTGAATTTTAATGATTAGTTTGGGTGGTGGTGTAAAGGGGAGGGGAGGCGTAGTATTCACCAGCCAGTCCTGCTTTCGTCTAACCAATCACAAGAAGAGATTGTTGCCCCACCTCCTTGTCAAGTGACTCATAGGTTTGGTCTGACCCGTGCCGGTGATAAAGGAGTTGTGAGATTGATGGACCAGGGAGTTGAGACAAAAGTGAGGATAAGGGAGGACAAGTGAACAAAGAGATGGAATTTGATTGGCTACCTTTCGCATGTCTGGCCGTCTGCCTCTTCTTCCTACATTTGAATGAGTGTCAGCAGATTGCAAACTCCAGTTAAGAGAATGCAACTTCTTGCTCTGCTCTGCACAATAGTGCCTCTATAAGCTGTGTGTGCATTGAATCCAGATCAGGGGCTCATTGGTCTACAGTCAAAAGAGGCAGAGCTGTTTTGTGGAGAAGTGGGAAGAGCTGCTGGCTATGTAGATGGCAGTAGAAAGTTTACTGCACATGAAAACCTTAATGTAACTCGATATAGAAACATGGGATAATTAGTAACAATATTTTGCACAACATTTAGAAGCTGAAGAGGGGTGCTACAATAGAGTATGATGTTGCACCGCCAGTGTTTAATTGTTTGGCTGCCTGGTGTAACCCATCCCTCTTCTCCCATTGATTGACCAAAGCCTGCATTGTTGCCTGGCAACAGTAATGGACATGGAAGGGGGGGAAGTGTCGGCAAGTACATCCTTTGCCAGGCAGCCACGCGGATGCACCTTCCCTTGTTTAGAGTCTCCAATACTTCATAAGACAGGTTATTTACACAAACATTTATTCAACTCTACTAATTAAAAACTATTATTTTCTGTGCATAACGACATAGGTAAATTAATAGTTAACCTGCATTGTTGAGTCATCAGATCTCTCTTATGTGGCTCCACTAGTCCTTGTCCAGACTTTCCACCTGCTTGAAGCAGAATAGCCCCACTCTGTTTAGAAAGTAGCACCATTTGTTAGTAGAGCAGCCATTGTAAGTTGGAAAACCCAGGGCAACTGCACTGGGTAGAGAAAATAGAGAGGTGAGCAGAAGAGTTCAAAAGAGAGCAAAGGGAGAGAGTGCGTGCAGAGTGTTGTGGTTATGGTGGGACCTGAGTACAAAGGAGGGAAAAAGACACAGAAATGTGAGAACAGCATGGTCATACTGTATGCACCCTCTCTCTCCTCTATCTCTCTACCTCTCTCTCTCCGTTGCTGACCTTATATAATGGATGCTAGCAGCAGAGCACAAAATGGCTGCTCTACCCTGCAAGGTAGGCGCATAAGTATGCACTGCAAATGACCCTGTTAGAAATCTGACAGTTGAAATTGTGGCAGACTGTTCAATAAATTGATTTTCACTGGCATTAGATCGGGTTCCAGTGAGACAGAGACATCTATTTGTGCTTATTCACAAGCAAATAAATCCAGGTTCAAATTGTTTCAAGTTATTATCTGCCATTGTTAATGTTCAAGAGCATGTGTGAGAAGGCGAGAGACAATTTATCCTAATCTGGTGACCCTAACAGTCTATTTACAGTGCTCCCACAATGCATTTCATCAGATTGATGGCGTGTCCTACATGCTCCCCATCTGGACACACACATGCACTCACACAGACAGAGACACACACACACACGGATTAGGAGATTACTGTAGTCTAAAATGACAACCACCCAGTTTCAAGGACAATCTGTGTTAGCCTTACTCTACCTGCACCTGACACACACACACACACACACACACACACACACATATGTTAGCTGCTGGTTAGGCTAACAACTGGTCAAGGCTACTGAGCTACCATATCTGAAGTTTTTGGGTACATGTTCCTTACAGAAATCTGTGTAAATGTGTAAAAACTTAATAAATAATGATACATTTTTAAGAAATAACTTACTTGTTATCCTAAACAAAGTTTTAGGAAGTTTTCTGTTGATATAGACTGGGAGCTAAACACTGTATAAGGGCCTATTTTTTCTAGAATAGACATTTCAAGGACAGCAAAGGAGAGGAAGGGGTGGAGCCAGTAGATGAAGGAAGGAAGGAGAGGGGATGCAATTGTTAGAAAAAGGGGGGCTGGAAAAGTGGGAGGCGAGGACAGAGGAGGTGTTGAGAGCAGGAACAGGCGAATGAGTATAGCGCATGAGAAGGAGAAAGAAGAGGGAAAAGGAGGTCACATTGTTGAGTCATAGCCAGGCTTCCTCTTGTTCACTCGCCAGACAAGTCTTTGCTTGTTGCGTTACATTCCGATCACTTTCTCTCTCCCTTCTTTTCCATTATTTGCTAAACATGTACCTGCATGATGTAGCACGTCCGTACTCCTGCAGCAGAATGCACATAAAACATGCTATTTGACAGCCTGTGTTTTTTTTCATCACTTACCATACACACAATAACAGCCTTGCACAGTAGTAGTCTGATATTCTAACCTAAACCCTCACTCAGCTCCACTTGTCATACTAATTTCTGGAGAACACGGACATACTTTACCACCTTGGTGTTTTTTTTCATCCTTTAGTGCAAATGCGTCACACCGCGTGTATAGGCCACTGTTCTGTGAAGATACTGCTACCAGTCTTTCATACATGTTAATGTATCATTGCAGGACAGACCTTACAGAAAATACACACAGAAGAAAATGACATACAAAGTAGATACATCATTTGATCCACAGAGCAAGTTTTCAGCGACCTTAGCAGATGACCGATACGGGCTGCTGATTTTCTTGAGCCGATATTTGGAGCTGATACTGCTTTTGCTCCCTCAATTTACATCATAAAAATGTAAATCCTGCCACACTGGATTTGCTTTCAGAATTTGCTCTGCTATTTCTCCAGCAACACAGAGCTGCCTATGGACGCCTGTCTGGAAATAATGCCGGGAGAAAACTATCGGCGAACGCAGCAGCCGCAAAAAAAAGAGCCCGCAAATACCAGCCCAATATATTTTGCCGGCTGATAAAATCGGTCTATCACTAGATGCAAGTCAGAGGATTAGGAAAAGGTGGCAGGAAATCTTCCCATCGATTTAAAAAAAACTTGTGACACCATCAGTGTTGCCCCCCGAAGCGCTGCCCACTTCCCTTCAGCGTCCATGGTAACAATAGACTAGGCCATATGTAAATATATATGATAATAACTATTTGGGTTGTTCAGATCATAGCGGTATGCAGCACGGTCAGCTTGTGAACTTGTACACTGAAGAACAGAGGGTTCCACTAAAATGGCAGACTTTACAGCAGAGCAACACACACTCATTGTAAATTGCCGACAGCTTAACTTCCCTGAATAAAGCCGCCTCCTGCTGCCAGGGCAACTGTTTGTCTCAGTCCCAAACACCCACATATATTTGAATGGTTGGCACATGGTTATGCTGCAGTGATGTAGGGCATTGTTGAGTCATTTGTCTAAGTGCTTTGCCAGCTAGAGGACATTACTGAGTGAGATTGGATGCAGTGTAATGTTAGTTTCTTCACACCGAAGTTGCTGCTGTTGTTCTAATGTCATTGGTTTCTTTTTCTTTTCTCCCTCCAGTTAACTTTATTCCCCCAGTCAGCAACAGCCATGTCAGACCTCTGTGTTGGAATCAATGGGTGAGTTTGACACACACACACACACACACACACACGCACACACTTTGTAAACAGGATGGTTCAGGGTGATTAGGATAGGATGCTGGTGACTCATGTTTTGGGGATGGATGTTTACTATTTCCACGACAAGTTCTGGTGGTTAGTAAATGGTTACGCAGGGGGTTAAAACTGCATTTGCACTGAGGGTGTAATTGTTTGTAACTGTAAAAGATTTGATCACCAAAAATAATCCACCCTTGCTAAATTTTAATATAAAAAGCGTGGACTAAAGAAGTATCTCAGTTGGGGGGGGGTTGTGTGACTTTGGCTTCATTGAACACGTAACGTATTTGGAGCAAATGTGCTGCGGAATGTACACGGCACACACGGGATAGGATTGTGTGAGTCACAGGCGAGACAAGCTTTTGCTTTGGGACTGTTGTTCAATTTTTTTGGAGCATTTACGGCTGCTCTCTGTGTAGCCAGTTTCATAATGTTAAAATGAATAGAACTTTGAAGGCGAGGAACAAAAACTAATTGCCTGTACTATATTTGTGAAAACAGCTTTATCCCTTGCATCCGTTTTTTCTTTGGGTGGAATATATAGCATAATTATATATAATATAATTTTGTCTACGCTATCTCGTGCAACTGTGATGCAGAAGGGCACAAATGGACTTCTGTTGCAGTAAATAATGGCACCGTAAAGGCTGTACTTTGATTAAATGTTGGAGGTTGGAAGTTCACCCTGTCATCTGCAGCTCTTCACTGTGGTTACATGGTTGGTTTCCATTCCTTCCTATATAATATATCAAAGTGATCGACATAAAATTGCTCCATGCCTAAGGAGTCATATCCTGTCTGTTTTACAATTAAAGCATTCCAAGAAAAGCTTTTAATGTGAATATGCATTAATCATAGCTTACAGTAACAGCAGTAGAGCTGCAGTAATAAAGGAGTGGAAGAACTTTTTCTGCTGAGGGGAATTAATGGGCAGCTCTACGGGAGGTAAACCACTGGAAGTTACGTTGGAGTCTGCAATGACATGACTTCACAGTGCGAGGCTTTGTCAGATTTGTATAAGGTCCCAGGTGGTGTTGGACATTCTGATCAAGTTTCCCACCATTTTCTCAAAACAACATTTATTAATCTTTCTCTCTCCCTGTCTCCCTCTCTCTCCACCCCCCCTTACCTCAATCTACAGTTTCGGTCGTATTGGCCGTCTGGTCCTGAGGGCCTGCCTTCAGAAAGGCATCAATGTTGTGGCTATCAATGACCCCTTCATTGACTTGCAGTACATGGTAAGAAAACCTACATGCACACACTTTGCTTACAAATTATTAACATTTCTATGGTATAATAGTGTATATGACGTCTGTCTATAGTTTATACATTTTATTAATACCTGAACTGAACAACAGTTTTGCTCTCTGACACATGTTGCTTTCTCAGTATCTTGTTTGTCGTATAGTTTGGTTTAGCTTAATTCTTTATTCAGATGTCTTAAATCACCACCCGTGCCTCCTCAAAGATTGATTAGGCATTGGTGTTATGATTACGAAGTTAGGTGTATGAAATAAGATACTATAGTGTTACAAAGAAGTTTAGTTATTAACCTCTTTCCATCCCCGTCCCGCCTCCTAGGTCTACATGTTCAAGTATGACTCCACCCACGGCCGTTACCATGGTGAGGTCTCCCAAGAAGGTGGCAAGCTCGTGGTCGATGGAAACGCCATCTCTGTCTTCCAGTGGTAAGTTTGGGATGACGTTAGGTGGTTAGTGGCCAGCTGATAAATGATTTCATCAGGGTTACTTCAGGACAATGTGAATTGTATCAGAGAGGTCTCTGTAATGAAAGCAGCCTTCTGTGACCTCAGTTTGAAATATTAAACTTTATTCATTTATGAATCATGCTTTTTATTGTTTTATACCACAGAAACCACAGAAAATAAATTAATCTGTAAATATAATAACAGGTAAGAATATAGTTAATGGATATTATAAAACAAAGTATTCAAAAACAAGGTGGAAATAACAATAAAGGAATTGATAAAATAAATTCACACACCAGATTCCCAGCACCTGCTTATATCCCTGCGGTCCAGTCACCACGTTACTGCACCCGGACCGGATAGATACAGTGCACATGCTGTATGTTAAGGCACATTTAAAAAATATAAAATTAAACAAAATAAATAACTAATACAAATAAAATAAATTTAATACAAAAGCATGGTGAATTAAATAAATGTTGCAACCAAACTATTCAGTAGATAAGATTTGTATTTACTCCCACCGCCTTAACCCCAACACATACCACCTGTTTGAACTTTGATTTTGGATTTTGAAGGTAAGCTAATTCAAGCCAGTAAAACTCCTGATCTTTAGTATCAAAAGTATATTCCGTGCTCATGGAGTTGAACGAGGCTTTGTGCTGACTGCGCTCATGTAGCTCTGCCTCCACCCGTTGTACTGGCAGTTGTTTTAGTCCTTTCAGTAATGGAGCCTCCTCTCAGCAAAAGGCTGAGGCTTATAGAGGAGAATTCTTCTTAGAGCACCAACTATACATTACTGAGGTGTCCCTGATTTTAACACACCATCTACTTTTTTGGCAGGCTCTTAAACTTTACATCCCAATGTGTTAATTTAATGTTTTAATTTACATATTTCTAGCATGACATTATCCAGAGAGGCTCTGCACACTAATTCAGATAGCACAGGATGTTCTGTACTAACAAATCCTCACTTCCAACTTGATGTATGTGACTTGTTGTTTTTTTTCCTTCTATTTCTGTTATATTTTTATGTTACTTGTCTTTATTAACCCCAACGTTTAACATTCCTAAATGGTAGTGATAATCTTTTCATCTCAGACTGACTCTGTTCTTTCTCTGACTCTAGTATGAAGCCAGCAGAGATCCCGTGGGGCGACGCTGGAGCCAAGTACGTCGTTGAGTCCACTGGAGTCTTCCTCAGTGTGGAGAAGGCCTCAGTATGTACACACACACACACACATGGTTATATACAGAAACACGCACACAGACTGCCAGATGGTCCGGTTTGTAACCTGTGCCGTCTTTTCTCCCCTGTCCAATCGCAGTCTCACCTCCAGGGCGGAGCTCAGCGTGTGGTTGTGTCCGCCCCCTCACCTGATGCTCCGATGTTTGTCATGGGAGTTAACGAGGACAAATATGACCCCTCCTCCATGACCATTGTCAGGTAACATAACTTTGGTTTTGGACATGCATTCGCACTTTAATCGTCACATACATGTTCCTAGATTTATGTGGAGCTCTTCCCTTATGTACGTGTGTGTGTCTGTGAGTCTGGTTGTCTTAGTGACCGTGTCTGTCTTTCTGTTGATAGCAATGCCTCCTGCACCACCAACTGCCTGGCCCCCCTGGCCAAAGTCATCCACGATAACTTTGGTATTGAGGAGGCTCTCATGGTAAGTCACAGTAAATACTGTAACTCTTAGCCACTGTTGTGACAGAGGCCTTTTCAAAGTGGGTACTGTATTTTTATTCTTAAATGTATGCCAGAGTCACTGTTTTTTTTTTTTGTGTAACACGTCACTCCTCTCTTTAGACCACAGTCCATGCATACACAGCCACCCAGAAGACAGTGGACGGTCCCAGCGCCAAGGCCTGGCGTGATGGCCGCGGGGCTCACCAGAACATCATTCCAGCCTCCACCGGTGCCGCTAAGGCAGTGGGCAAAGTCATCCCTGAACTCAACGGGTAAGGACAAACACATTTCTTATCATCTTGATACACCTTTTTCTAATTGGGGCTTACACACTTACACAGTGAGGAAAAACCAAGAAATGAAGGTGACACAGGTCTAATACCTCTCTCTGTCCATCCTCTCTCTAGTAAGCTGACAGGCATGGCCTTCAGGGTGCCAGTTGCCGACGTGTCAGTGGTGGATCTGACATGCCGTCTGTCCAAGCCTGCAACGTACGCTCAGATTAAGGAAGCCTGCAAGAAGGCCGCACATGGGCCCATGAAGGGCGTGCTGGGTTACACCGAGGACCAGGTAACACCCAGAGTTATTTCACATATACTGTGAAGCAAATACACTAGTAATATTGATAGATCTAAAATTTGAAGTTTTGGGGGATAGGGTGATGCGGGGTAATAAGGACTATCTGCTTTTATACATTTAATTTGGATGCATGGGTTAATATTGACAAATATTCTTGTATTGCTTGGGATTGTGATTTTTGTTTGTTTGTGTATGAATAAAAAATGTAAATAGACATAAAATAAAAATATGAGCTCTGTGTCTGACTGATTGAATTTTGCATGTAATGGTTGTATTATAGTGTCATATTAACTGGTGATGGTGCAGTAAATATGACACATGCCTTTGAGGTGGAAGACCTTGGTTCAATTCCCACTGCAACACATCAACCATCAAATGTGTCCCTGAGCAAGGCACCAAACCCCCAGTTGATCCAGAGGCGTGCGGCCTATGACATATATAGCAATTTTTGCTTTGGAAAAAACCTCAGCTAAATGACATGTAATGTAATGATGTAACGTGATGTAATGTAATGCCTAAGCTGTCCCTGGCTGCACTACAGTATATCCGACTTGTGTTTTGCAGGTGGTGTCCTCTGACTTCATCGGTGACACCCACTCTTCCATCTTTGATGCTGGTGCCGGCATCTCCCTCAACGACAACTTTGTCAAGCTCATTTCTTGGTAAGTTTCCAAATGTCTCACATGTAAAACAGGAAGTTAGTGTTAATCTAAAGACGAGAAGAAAAAAAACACAGTTTTGTCTTTTCAAGCAATGAATTTCTCAATCTCCTTTTTTCGCTCCCACTTTCTCCAGGTATGATAATGAGTTTGGCTACAGCCACCGTGTCGCTGACCTGCTGCTGTACATGCACACCAAGGAGTAGACACTTCCTGTCCAAAAAGGATGTCAGGAAAGGGACCACCCCAATTATCCTCCCACACTCTCCTCTCTCTTTTACACACCCATAGCCAAGTCATAGCATTGCAGCCCTTAGCTCTACTACAGTATGCGTAGGCAGCAGCACCAGTGTGTTTGAGTGTTCTGAGTTTATCTGTTTGTTCTTTAAATTACAAGACGATCGGTTAGTGACAGTATTTGTGTCTGTGTGCCCCCTCTCCTCCTCCCACTGCCACTTTAGATGTGTCCTTTTGGCTCATTGCTATGGTAACTACTGTATTCATCTCCCTGTTGGTGTGTTTTAAAGGCTTAATCATCAGTGGAAAGAAGAAGCTGAGAGGCAGAGCTACTGTAACTCCGCTTAAAAGTAATGAGAGAAAGAAATAAAACTTGAAAAACCTCAGGCTGTTGAGTTGTCCTGTTTCATTATTATCATATCCGTTCCCTGTGTCCTATGGAACCTCAAAATGGAGAAATGTTAATATGAATGTTATAACATCCATGTAAAGGCTGGAGACATCATAGTAATTTATGGACTAAAATGTGCAATGCAATAATAAATAGGGAATCATCGCATAACTGCATGCTCTCCATTTCCTACATCTACATCTTTCAGACAAAGGGGGGGTCCAAAGCTCTGTCAAAGAGGGAGAGGTAAGATGAATGAAAATATGGATTGTGCTGGGTTTAAAAAATTCTAATTTTTTTCTCTCAGTTCAGTTACCAACTCTGTTCTTAAAAATGAGCCTTTCTTTAACTAAATGGGTCCTGCCTGTACTAGGGGCTAGACTCCACTGTTGATCTATTCCCATAGACACTTAAAGAAAGGTTTATTATCTTTACATTTTTTTTAGTAGTTTATTATTTTATCTGTTCCTCATCTCCTCAGAGTAATACTCAGGTAGGGGACATTATGGGGAGGGGGAGGGGGGAGCAGCCAGTAAAGGGAACTATCAGAGCCACCTGCTGTCTTATTTAGGGT
Source organism: Etheostoma cragini (assembly GCF_013103735.1). NCBI lineage: Eukaryota > Metazoa > Chordata > Actinopteri > Perciformes > Percidae > Etheostoma > Etheostoma cragini. The sequence continues at coordinate 9,262,859 of NC_048412.1, forward strand.
ACTGCATCACTCAGCAACGCATCCTAAAAAAGTAGAATTCTGCTTTTTCCTGCCTCGGCCAAATCACTGTTCTTAAAAGGAAGTGACAAAAGGATTTTAAAATGTTCATAATCATTTAGCCACCTACTATTTTACTGAACACACTGCAATAGAAACCAGTAGTAGTCACCAGTCTATTGAACTATGGACATATATATGAGCTGTTGACATGTACTATTACAGAGAAACCTTTTTAATTGAAAGAATATATGTATGTTGTTTGAACGCATGACATCATGCTGAAACCAAGGTAAGAGTAGCAAGATGGACTGAGGTTAGCCCAAGCATGTGGGCATCAGCATTTGTTGACTAAAAAGATTCAAATCTAGTCATTTGCCTGAAGCCTGATTTCCCCAAAATGCATGGAGACTGGACAGTTTTGAATGTAGATCATTTGAATTACGCTTACAGATCCAGAGAAACAGCCTTCCACTGCACCACACATGATTGCATTTGGGTCCACTTTGTTTTAAAAAACCAAAAAATGGCCTCATTTGTTTTTACGTATTTGCATTGAGATTTTGATGAGCAAAAAAATTGAGATTTTACTTAGGGCTGGAGAAGAATGGTGTGGACGTATTTTAAATACCCTTTCAAATAATAAATATAATACATTTAATGATCTTTTTTGCATGTATAACATTAGTTACCAACATTATCCTAGTACCCTTGGTTGTGAATTAGTGCTCTAGGCTACCTGAAAAATGCATAAACATAAAGCATATTCATAGCATATATTTTATCTTAGACATGAAAGAGGAGAGAGAAGGGGAGCGACATGCAGCAAAGGGCCGCAGGTTGGAACCAAAACCACGGCCTCTGCAACAAGGACTGAACCTCTGGACATTGGACGCATGCTCAACCGGGTGAGCTACAGTGGTGCACAATTGAACGTTTAATAATACAATAAAGATGCTGTAATGGTTAACACCGTGTGGACTGTAACACTGGACCAGTGTGAGGAGGTTACAGTGGTCAGCTGCATCAGGTGTGTCCATGGGTGGGTCGGTCTACATGGGAGTGGTCAGGTGTGTAGTGACTAAAAGGGCAGAGCGATTGCTCCGCACCAGCCACTAACCAGAGTGACCTAGCTAATAAGGGTTGTGCAAACAGACCCATCTTTGACTTGACGTGAAGACAAGACCAGTCATGAGAATCAAGAGAAGCTCTGAGCTCATGCTCTTCTTCCCGTTTTTTGCTGCTCTTTGCCTTGAGGCGTTTAACATGGAGACAACATTTTACTGTCCCTCTCAAGAGATGAACTGGACAGAGGCCAGACTGTACTGCCAGAAGAACCACATTGACCTTCTAAGTTGGAACGTAGTGGACGAATTCCAGCTGGCTGACTTTTTGTTGCACATTGAGGTCAAACAAGCCTGGATCGGTCTACTCAGAGACCCTGGAAATGCCTCAGCCTGGAGGTGGATAAATGTAAAGTGAGTAGCCTACCTTGTATGGACATGATCTTCATGTTGATTTCATTAATGTGAAATGGAAGGTAAAATGCATTTCTAAGCAAGATATATATTTGTTTCAGAAGTGGAAAGGGGATCTCAGGAGGGGACCTCTCACAGAGCAGCTACTGGGTCGATGGAGAGCCAAGCAGTAACTGTGCAGCTGTGAAAGAGAATTCAAAGTGGTACAGTTTGACGTGTTCAGATGCATACGGTTTATACTGCTTGGAAAATGGTAAAATTAACTATCACAGCAAAAACCTTACCTGGTACAGCGCTTCTCAGTACTGTAAGACTGACAGTAAAGGTGACCTAGCCACCTTCACCATGAGAAACACGGAAGAATCAATGAAACCTGGCTGGATTGGACTGTACAGAGAGGCTGGTGGGACCTGGCGCTGGATTGGACGTCAGTCAAATGACTTCAGAAACTGGGCCGACGGAGAGCCACTCACCGCTGACTGTGGCTTTTTTGATCCGGAAAAAGTTAAATGGCAAAGCAGCGCATGCTCCGAAAAGCTTAGGTTTGTCTGCTATGATGACGACATGGTGGTGGTGAATGAGAACAGGACATGGGACCATGCCCTGGAGCACTGCAGGGGCATAGAAACCCCGTGTGAGGACTCGAGTCCCTGCAATCACAGCTATGACCTCCTGAGCCTGAACGTCATGTCTGAGCATCAACTGAACGTCAACTATGTCCTCGACAGGATCTACAGAGCCACGAGCGATGAGGTTTGAGAATGGGGGGCAGGGTTAACACATCAGAAAAAAAGAGAGGTCACCAAGTTTGGCTCAGGCTTTAATGCGAAGCGATGCAGCCACTTTTGTTAGGTTGCATATCGCGATCATTTAAACCATTTTTGATCACTTTTTTCAGACTAAATAAAAAAATAATCAAATATTCCTCCAAGACCACAATCGCAACACAATCTTTTTAATCCTCTTACACAATCCCCCAGATTTATCTTGCAGCCCCTTGTGGAAATCATTGAGACAGGACATAGTAAACCGATCGAATTAGAAGTAAAATTTAAAAGCCTTGATGAAAAATGTCAATGTTGAATGAAAACATTTAAAGACGTAATGAAGACATAGACACATGAATTGGAATTAGTTTGTTTGAAAAATATAAAGGCTCTTTTTAAAACTGGAGTTGCCATAAGTATGCATGCATAAAGTGAATGGAAGCAGTCCCAACCCTTTTGCAACAGGGACTCAACACTTCCTTTGTGTTTCTCAGGTTTGGATAGGTCTGCGCTTCCTGGGGGGGGAGTGGTGGTGGACAGATGGAACTCAGCTGGAAGACCAGGGGAGGCTGCCTCACTGTCCGTCCCGGTGGCAACAGTGTGGGACCCTTTCCAAAAACCACAAGGAGAACTGGATCACCAGGGACTGCTCAGAAAGAAGAAACTTTGTCTGTTACAAAGTAAAAGGCGGTCTACTTGGATCTGATCAGGCAAAGCCAGGGCAGGCCTAGAACCTTTCAGTTCTCCGTTGTTAGAGCCTGTTTTGTCTGTAGCGGTACACATTGACACACATCTATTCCAAGACTCTGTATTCTTTAGTGATAACATTTAATTGAAAGTAGAAGATTAGACACTCAGATATTTCCTGATTTATTATTTGCCAGAGAGTGAGGAAGAATATGTCCTGTTACTCTTTACCTTTTTAAAAAGAGATGTCTTGTGACCGTAGTACAAAACAGGAAGTGACAAAAAACTTTCCCCTCTTGTTTTTTGTGACCGTTAAGTTGCTTGTGTAATCCTTACTGTAGAAATTAAAATGAAAAACAAAACAAATATGATGCATGAATGAATGTTCTGTTTTATTCTACTTAAACTTAGTTAAATCTCGTCATTTACACAAAATCATGACTTTCTCCAGCTGAATGTCTTCAGTGCCTGTTTTACTTTAAGTCCCTCAATGCTGTAGAACAAATAAAACAATCCATTGCTTCATTTATCATGTTAAGTTCATTGGTTTTTTGCTTCCAAGATGTGCTTTAGAATTATATTTTAAGGAATGAATTACTTTTGTTAAACAATTGTTTAATGTGCTAACGCTATTGTTATGTTATTTAGGGCATTTTTAATAGCAAAAACATGTGAAAATGCAGACGTAAGAAATGTAAATCCTCTGTTAATATAAACGAAGTTAATGTTTTTTGAAGAATCAAACACATTTTAATTATTTAGATATTTAAATAACCTGCACTTTTGGGATTCTAATGCTAGAAATGGGACTTGAATGCAAAGTTAAACTGCATGTTGTTCTTTTTACTACTGTCTGAGTTATAATCTATAAGCATTTTACAGTTATCACAAATACAATTGTGACCTGTGTTTTGTACATTTGATTTTCTTATCCCAACGGCAGCCAGTTTTTATTCATTGCTAACATTTGAAGCCCTTCCATCTCAACAGTTCATCCCCTCTTGTATTAATTATTTGTTATCTGTTGTTTTGAAAGCTCGGAATCTAGGCCCTATATTATTCTTTTTTTGTCCATGTTTGCCTGCTTGTCTTGAGGGGTTGACTTCCAACAACATAATTATCATTTCGGATGCAGGAGCGTCACCATTGCACCCAAGAAGGTGGTGTCACTAGTAAATTCTTGATTTAATTTTAGCCATCTTATGGAACATAAAGTTCCTACCCGTGACATAGTCGGAAGCATTTCTAGGTTGAGCCAAGCTAACTTCCGGTTGTCATTCAACGAGCACGGCAGTTTGCTTCTCCTCAGCTCTTCAAAGACTGTAAGTAAGTGCTGACACTGAAAGGCTCCGTTTTACAGGTGCTGCCCGATGGCTTAAGTGGTAAAGTAGTAAAGACTATTTGTATGGATAAACTCATAAATAATATAAATAAAGTACTTTTGCGACTTGCTCGCTCCATACAGGAGCGTGTCTTGGCGACGGGAGTGTAGTTTAGCTAGCTAACGTTTGCTAACTTGAATGTAGCTACCTGTTCATTTCCTTAATGCCTTCGTCGTTACATGGCTTTGCAGCTATGTTCATTAAATAAAAATGACACCTGCTGAACGTCTTGACAAAGTCGTTATTGCTTTGCAAATACTATAAATTAGCTTGTTAGCATCCTGTCGGCTCCATTATAAAACGTCAATGTAACATCCCCCACAGCTGTTAATGATAACAGTAGCAGTGTGTGTGTGTGTGTGTGTGTGTGTGTGTGTGTGTGTGTGTGTGTGTGTGTGTGTGTGTGAGAGAGAGAGAAAAAAAGAACACACATTTTAAAATGCCCTGTATATACACTAACAATGTTGAAGTCCTATTGTTCGTTTCTCTCTTTCTCTCCAGGGAGCTGGATTTTGAGACCAGACATCATGACCCTGTTTCACTTCGGGAACTGCTTTGCCCTCGCCTATTTCCCTTACTTTATAACGTACAAGTGCAGTGGCCTGTGAGTTTCTGTTTGAATCAAGGATCTGCCTCTTTACAGCTTATACATCATTATTAAATAGTTTCTTTGTATTCCTATGTTGTAGCAACATACTGTATGCTCAGAGATTAATTGCGTGTGCTAATAATCTTCTTAGTAGGAGAGGTTTGGGGGGAGGGGGTCCACATAATCTTCTTAGAAGTGTGTAGTGTGCTCTTCAAATTTCCAATTTCTGCCTTTATTGCCTTGTTTCTGTTCCTCCTTTTCTTACAGCCTTGCCACTAATCTGTATCTGTGTGTTCGATCTTTAGCTCAGAGTACAATGCCTTCTGGAGATGTGTCCAGGCTGGCGCGACCTACCTGTTTGTCCAACTCTGTAAGGTGAGTGAGCTTTTTGGTAATTACATTTATTTTCATCATACACTTAAAGGTGCACTGTGAGTTCCTGCATGGTTTCAGCAGGATTTCATTTTTTGTCTCAAATCGTAGGCATCTTTCCTTGATCCGCTAGCTGAATACACTGCGAAAAAGCCCGGTCTCGGGTTAACAACACATGGGTTGTAAATGTCAAACACTCGAGGCTCGTGATAGGCACTCAAACACAACAGAACACTGGGGGTTTGTGACAGTTAAGGCCATGACACACCAAACAGCAGAAAAGGCCAGACTGACTGCCTCCCCAAGTTGGCCAAAAAAAGTGCCTCGGAACACGCCAAAGCGATGACCACTGCCGACGGCAGCTGATTGGATGAACGCTTCTTGTTTCTCTGGAGATTCAAAGCCAAACTGTCATGGCAGCTTGTTCCGAATACAATCTCATTTTAACTTAAATAGTTCACCTCCACGTGATTCTGAAAACACGTGAACATTTTAAACGAGAAATAGGCCGTGCAGTTGGTGAATCTGTCTTCATTTCAGATTGACAAAGGTCAGTTTAAAGATTTTTTGTCAGATTTGAGAGACTTTAGTCACGCTCATCCCACTCGTCATTTCAGGGTTAGCACACCAGCAATCAGATTGGTTATTTGTGTCCGACTGCCGGCAGTGCCCGCCTTCCGACTTAGCGTGTCAAATCGGAAAAACTGAAGGACGACGGCACTGAACACACCGATCAGACTCGAGTCACCGACCTCGCCATGCTGTCCGACGGCCGATGGTTGGGTTTCAGTGCCTGTTGTCAGTTTGTCATGACAGTTACAGAAACATGGGGGGGAGGGGCAAGCTTGCACTGTTTTTGTTTTGAATTTACATGGATCGTCAACAGAAGTGACCATGCAGGAACTTATAGTGCACATTAAGTAAGGAAGATTGCAGAAGAAAGCACAAACTGATGATGTCATATGATGCCTTATGTTTTGGAGAGGGTTAACTGGATTTGCCTCTTTTTGTTTTAGATGCTGTTCCTTGCCACATTTTTCCCCACATGGGAAGGAGGAGCTGGAGTTTATGACTTCATAGGGGTGAGTGTTGTTACTTAATTACAGTAATAGAGATCTGTTGTACAACTACCCACTAGCCAAATGCAAAGCTAGGCAATACAATACTAGTTTGTGTAAGAAGTTGTAATGTGTGCGTTTTGTTTTCCAGGAATTTATGAAGGCAACAGTGGACACTGCAGACCTGTTGGGTCTCCATCTTGTGATGTCTCGTAATGCCGGTAAAGGGGAGTACAAGATCATGGTGGCTGCCATGGGCTGGGCAACAGCAGAACTTGTGATGTCTAGGTAAGCAGTAACACTGCTGCTCTTGCAGGTGATTATTTCACATACAGTGCATATGGAAAGTTTTTACAGCATTTCACTTTTTCCATATTTCCTTATGATACAGCTAGAGATAAACTAATTACAATTTATAGACCGATTCAGATTTATTTTTTTATCTAACCAATTTACAGCACACTCAAATATTTATTTTCTATCTTTTCTTTAAAAGAAAATTTTACAATTTGCATAGACCATTTTTTGAAAAGATAATCCATCACTGTAAAATAGAACTATATGAAATACTCCTGGTCTGGGAAATTCACGCACATCTAAAGTGCAATGTTATGGAAGAACCATTTCCTTCTTTTCACATCCATTATCCAACAAAAAAAAATGATATATTTAGCAAACTAAACTTCTGTATGTATGAAAACAGGTAATGGAAATATAATAATATATAAATAACTAAAAGAAATATAGCCTTCCAGTAATATAGTTCTCAAAAAACACACACACACACACACAGGTCTGTTTGAAAGTTAACAGTAATGTTACCTAAAAATAGCATGTAGTTCCTTTTTTAGCAAGTTTGCTTTATTTGTTATTGTGGATAAATAATATCAATATCAACGGGCTTATCTGCTAACAATCCAGCAAATAGACGGTACCCTAGCGTCCCTTTACCTGAAACAGATGATTTAACGTCACCGCTAATTCTTCACACGGTTTAGCAACAAAACTAAATGCTGAGGGAATATTACTAACTTTTTAAAGTTGTTTTTGAGAGGTATGACTCCCCACTAACCTGGAAACCTTTTAAACGGTAACGAATACACACAGCGTCTCCTGCAGCGCGGAGTCAGAGGCAAAGGAACCGTCACCGCAGCGTTCGCTACTTGTCTCACCTGGGGTCTGATGAACAGTATATTCATCAAAGTCAGTGTGCCCAATGCTATTTTCCCATTTACCGTAGCCATAAGTGCGGTTTTTTTCATCCAGTTGTCCAGCCTCAGAGGGGAGAGAGCGGCTGACCGTTCGCCTGAGATCAGTTGAGCAGACTGCTCTGCAGAGCTTTTCTGACATTTCCTAAACAGCTCTTGAAGCTCCGGTGCTTGTGCACGTGTGATGCTGATGTTTCTGCGATGTTAAACATGCGGCGCCCAAGTGCATTTGACCGGCATGAAATTGGCATATGTAAGTCTGACCTGCCGGTCGCCTGTCACATCAAATCCGGCTAATTCCGGTCACCGGCCAGCCAATCGGTGCATCTCTAGTTACAGACTCTTTCCGACTCTTTTTTTTAAACATTTTATAAAAAATAAAGAACGTAAATACAATATGTACGTAAGTAACATAAGTATTCACAGCCTTTGCTCAGTGCTTTGTTGTGGCACCTTTGGCAGCATTAACCTTCTCAAAGAGAATACGAATATGAAGCCACAAACTTGCACACCTATCTTTGGCCAGTTTGGCCCATTCCTCTTTACAGAACCTCTTGCGCTCCATCAGGTCGGATGGGGAGGTCAGTGCTCAGCTATTTTCAGATCCCTCCAGAGATGTGTAATGGAATTGAAGTCTGGGCTCTGGCTGGGCCACTCAAGGACATCCGGAGTTGTCCTGAAGCCACTGCTTCGATATCTCACCTGTGTGCTTATGGTCGTTGTCCTGTTGAAAGATGAACTGTCGCCCCAGTCTGAGGTCAAGAGATCTCCGGAGCAGGTTTTCTTCCAGGATGATCAGTAGAAACCGAATGCACATGAGCTCAATTTTGAGCTAGATTGCAAAGGCTGTGAATACTTATGTACAAGTTATTTCTTCATTGTTGTATTTTTAATAAATTTGCTAAAATATAAAACTTTTTAATCAATATGGGGTAAAATATGCAGAAGTTTGAGGGGAATAAAATAAATTGAATCCATTTTATAAAGCTGTGACACAACAAAATGTGAAAATAAAAGTAAACGCTGTGAACACCTTCCGTATGCCCTGTATACGAACAATGACTCTAACCGTTTGTGTCCTGTATTGGCTTTTCAGGTGCCTTCCTCTGTGGGTGGGAGCCAGAGGGATTGAGTTTGACTGGAAATACATCCAGATGAGCTTTGACTCTAACATTAGTTTGGTGAGTCGCTGTCTTCTTCCTCACTACTCCGCTCTGTCTGCTCCTGTATTTTCAAATCTTCCGTCCCAGACCTACACTCTGTTGTCTTTCATGTCAGCCTCACCTTTTCTTCTTATCCTCCAACTTTCGAAGATTTGTTAATTTCACGCATCATCATTGTCTCATTAAACACAATATCAGCTTTTCAGAGGGAGCACGATAACATACAAAAGATAAAATACAAACCAAAAATTCTTAGACAAATATAGAAAAAAAGAAAAATGGAATCTAATGGTCGACTCAACATAGACAGATACTACAAACAGACAGACAATCCCAGCAGAAAATAGCACTTAACGGAATAATCAACAATCATATGTTACAAGCAATTTTTCCATGACACTTTTCTGGAAGATGGAGACAGAATGCAACAATTTCAATTGTTTCTCAAGCCCGTTCCAAATCTGCGGTCCCCTACAAACTACACTCGGTTGTTTTTTGCCAGTGATTAGGTGTTTTTCCCTCGTGTCATAAGTGTGCAGGGGACGACTGATTGGAACAAGCTCACAAAGTGGGTAGTTTTACCTGTGAATGACCTGGAATATCATGCAAGCATTATGAAAGACATACTCGATGAGCCTAAATAAACCAAGGCGACGAAATAGAGGACAAGTGGGGGTATTGGGCTCAGTTTTATTCAAGTGGCTGGGAGAAGTGTTACACCATATGACATTACAATTGTTCAGATGGGGCTCAAACAAAGTTTTATAAAGGGTGATCAGTGCCGAGTGTGGGAGTAAATGTCTTACTAAAACTAAATGTCTTACTAAAAAATTGTAACATATTTGGAATTTGTTTTGTTAGTTGATCAAAATGGCATTTGAAATTGAAACATTCCTCCATATAGACTCCGAGGAACTTACTGGTGTTTACTCTTTCTAACTTGAGTTTGTTCATTTATTTTAAGACAAACATGCTTGTTTTCCCATTTGATTTTTGTTGGAATGAAATTTTTCTTATTGAAAGAAATAGACAGAAATCCCAGTGGTAAGATGTGGCAAACTCATAGACTTATCCTAAGCGACTTGGAGCTGTGATTGCCGCAAAAGGCAGCTCTGCAAAGTAATCTCTTTAGCGGGGTGAATAGTTATGCACGTTGACTTTTTCTTATTGTTATCTTTTCCTATTTTTTGTTTGTTTCACAATAAAAATAAATAAACAACATCTTCAAAATTGTGGGCGTGTTCTGTAAATTAATGATGCAAATCCTGAAACAGTCCATGTTAATTCCACATTGTAAGGCAACAAAACATGAAAAAAACCAATGGGGGTGAATACTTTGGCAAGGCACTGTAAATGAATTGGTATCGTCAGCAAATAAAACCATGGTGTGTAAAACCATGGTGGAATTTTCAAAGTCATTAATATATAAAATGAAGAAGAAAGGGCCCAAAATGGATCCCTGGGGGATTCCACGATTGATGGGTTTTCTTATGGAAAGTTGTTAACTTATTATTTATATTGCTGCCAAATAAAGAACTTGTACTCTCCTCCTTCCCCTTTGTTTTCAGACGTTCTGTCACAGAAATGATAATGAAATAATGACTTTTTAAAAATGTTTCATTCTCAATGTGGTTTTTCTCTATCCCTAGATATTTTATATTGCCATTGTATCTGTAATGAAATGTTTATATTATGAAACTTGAGTGTGTTACATATGTATTTCTGTGTTTATAGGTCCATTATATTGCCATGGCAGCAGTGGTGTGGATGTTCACACGATATGACCTTCCTAAGAGTTTCAGGCTTCCTGTTACGGTGCTGCTGGCTCTCTGTGTCTACAAGGCCTTCCTAATGGAGTAAGTCCGACACACAATTACACAAATTTATATGCTCAACACAAACCTATACACACACCGTCAGACATACTACGTACAGTACACAGGCGGACAGAAGAGACTGGTATTAAATTTAGAATATGTAGTGACTTTCTCTTACTAAAGCATTGTTGGCCGCTCCTCCCCTGCTCATAGAGAGAGAACACAGCAGTGGTCGAGGGAACTAGAGTTATGGAGAGGGGGTGCCAAACAAAGCAGTGAAGCCGAGGAATAAAATAATCTTGGATTCTTGTAAGGGCTAATGTTCTAAAGCACAATTCAGCACACCCACTGCTCCACAGGAAGGTGCCCTGTTGTCAGATTATGAGTGAATGTAGAGCGTCATCCTGTCTGTTTCTGTGTGTCTGTGTCAGTTAGAGTTGTGCGTCAATATGAGACGCTGAGGGGCAAAGCGGCAGCTGGAAATGAGAAGAGGCAGCACAACCTGCACACTGTTATTGGCTGGGGGTTTCACACCTTTCTTTTGACACCCACAAACGTCCCACACTCACCAAAATAAAAAAGAGAAAATCCAGGCTGAGGGCAAGCTCTCTGCCGACAGAGACACACCGCTACACACTCTCCTAGTGGGTCAGAAGTGATTGATTACTTTTGGGGATTACTTTTGTATTCGTTTATACATTGTCTTTGAGGAAAGCACTGCATATTATTAAGCTTTTTAATCTTCTCATGTAATTTTGGCGTGGAAGTGAATGTGTGTATTTCCAAAAAGGGAACATTTCGACCATCAATGTCATGGCTGCACATTATTTTGTGAACCACAGGATGGCACTAGTTAACAGCAAGAACATGAGCAATAATAATGATTGCATACCATATGAATAGTAAAATGCAAGTGCAGGCAAGAGAAATTTATGCATCCACAAGTGGAAGAGATGGTACTTTCTAAAGTCTCTGACACTCCGTTGCTCTGATGGATGGCTTCAGCAGTTTAGTTCTCTAACATTGTAACTTACATTATGTTTCTCTCTGTTTCTTCAGGTTGTTTGTCCATGTCTTTCTGCTGGGCAGTTGGACAGTGTTGTTGGTGAAAGCTGTGCTGACTGGTGCCATCTCTCTCTGCTCACTGTTCCTTTTCGTCACTCTGGTCCACAGCAACTAAGTACAACTCAGCACCCTGAGATAAGCCTGCAGCAGTCTTATTGGTCCCGACCTGACCCGGGTTGTGATAGATAGAAGCCGACTCCCTGATACCTTTTCAGTCTAAATATCACCATACAACACCAAAGACTATTTTAAAGGCTTGTTGATATCGGGTACCTGGACTGGTCTGATTTACAAACAAGGCTAAGCTACCAACGGGTACGCTAAAGTTCTTACGGTTTGTTTTCATCAGTCTAAGCGGACCATTGATTGATGCGCTGAAGCTTTGTCTGCTTTCAGTCCAAGCTGCAGGTTGAGTAGTGACATCTGGAAGCTTCTGTTATGTCATTGGCTTACCTCAGCTGTGTTGGTTTTGTTAGGTGAATTTTGTACCACAAATGAACTGAGACTTTTTATATAACATTATTCTTTTCTGTGTGTTGTCTAATGTGTTGGCGTAATGCAAAGTGAATTTATAACAAATTAACAGTGATAATTAAATTAAATTTATTTAAATGCCGGTAAATATTACTAGTAGTTAAATGTAACTAGCAAGATTTTTCTTATTAGGAAATAAATTGTAATGAAGATTTAATGTTTAACAGTCCCGCAGTATGAATAAACTCAGATCCACCCAGAATTATGATATCATGTTAAATTGTAATAATCTGTGATTTTGACATTAAAGTTATAAATGTCTTTTTGTCTTAACTTGCTCTTTGGAGTTTTTGATGTTTATATACTGCATGTTTATATTTTGATGTCTAATAGCTGTCATAATGATGAGATGTAATATTTAAGAATATAATTTTTAACTTTTTTCTAAATTTGACAGGCTCATTCCAGGGACAGATTATGTGAGCATGCATTAGGTTATTCAGCAATGGTGCACACTTGGAACACCAGGATCTCACCACTGTGGTCGCAAATCAGGTACAGTGTATTTATTCTTATATCTGTAGATCTAAATTGACAATGATATCAAAGTCTGGAGACTTCAGTCCTCACCTTTTGAATAAATGATAAGCTGCTTTCCTACCGGAGGGATTTTTGCAGTTCTTAGAATATAACTTTTTATAGAACCCTTTTCTTCTCGTGTTCCGACTGGACCAATTTGGGGATTATTTAGTTCCTGGTTCCTGTAACTCTTTCAGCTCCTACTTCAGTGCAGGGTCTTTTCCGTCTTCCCTTTCAACCCAGGTCTATGTTGATAACACCAACTTATAAGTCCCGCCCCCACAAGGCGCCATCTGTAGCCATGCTTTCTGTTATAGCACAACATGGACTAATTGAAGAATTAAAGCTGCGGAGGGTCATATTACGCCGTGAACTTTGGTACTGAGGTTTTGAGCCAATTGTTGTGGCGATGGCTTATCAATGTGCATCAGAATGTTTACTAATTTTTCCTTTTGAAACCAATGAGCTTCCATATGCCCTCTATGTGGTTTCTATCTGGAAGCCTGTTTCACCACTGCATTTTACATGGGTTGACTAGTAGTTCTGGAGACATTTGACAGGTGAAATGGGCTGGTACTTAGTGAAATCTGCCATTACTGCCACCTGCTGGTGAGTGAGTGCTTTTGGTTATAGGGCTAATGTTATGGGAGAAAAGCGAAGCACTTTGTAAAATGGTCTGAAAGTTAAACTAGATTATACTCATACATTTAGCATTTGTTGCAACCTAGTTCATAATATGCAAATAGAACCACTGAAGAGTGTGCTCTGTGTAAAACCGTAACAGCCTATGTTTCAAAACAATGCATCTTAAAAATAAGCCAATAAAATTAACAACTGGTCGCCGGAATTCTTGAACATACCGGTTCCTGGCATAAAAAAAGGGTTGGGAACCCCTTCACTGGGACTCATGTCACAGTACAGAAGCTTAAGGCTCGCCTATGTCCGTTTAATGAGGCCTTGACAAAACGCGTGATGCCATGGAAAACAATGTACTGTGATCAGATGATAGTATTTTAGAATGAATTTTCAGTCTGCCAAACTTGTTGCACAAGAAAATGAAAGGACAGAAATGTAGTTTATCATTGTATTGTACACATCTTTTCAGTTAGGCAATACTGTTAGTGGGTTTTAATCATACATATTTATCCTTCACTTATGTTTTTTGGTGTGTTATTTGGTGACATTTAATTGAGTTTTTAATTACATTTTTGATTCACTATTATTGAATTAATACTGGACTGATATGTATTCGTTCAACATCCTAATTGTATTACCTGTTGCATGATTGCTTTGGCCTTAAAGTGTTAACAAAATAAAAAGTCAACTCTCAGAGTTAAGTCTGTCGACTGTTGGGTTGCTCAGCAAAGATTTGGCTCCCTTCTTCGTACGCGGATAAACGAGTTATTCAGATAAGAATGGTGAGGATTTGTCTTTGAAGAGGAGGGCTATTTCACAAAACCAAGATAAGGGATAAAGTCAGGGTTTCCCTGAAATCCTGACCAGGCTAACAGCCGGGATTTATTAATCTCAGGGCCTTTTCTGTTATCTCAGAAATGGGTTTAACTTTTTTTTTTTTTTTTTACCTTGTCAGCCTGCCTTAAAAAGTACTGTACAACTATTGAAGTTGCAACCATTATTTTTTATAATTATTCATGTGACATTGGTACTGTTAAATATGTGAACTGATGTTCACATGTTGTTTTCAGAAGTTTGATGAATATATTTCCTTTCTAAACGGGCAGGCTTTATGACAGTTAGGGGATCATAACAAAGATGTTTTAATGTGCACCACATACATCTCTAACTATAAATGCAGAAATCTCTGTGTGTAAGAAAGGGAGTGTGTATGTCCAGCTGTCAGTCATTCCAATCCCCCTTAATCCAGTCTACTTCCCACTTGGTAGGTATATTAGATAACCAATGATTTGCCTTGTCAAATTTGATGCAGTTTTTGCAGTCAACATTCAAAGCTGTTAATGATTCTTCGGACCGCTAAATAAAGGTTAAAAAAAACTAAGCGGCCACTGTGTGCAGCTGAGTGTGGGAGCATGTTGTCCACAGTCGGCCACTGGCCAGCTAATTAAATCTTTTAACGTTATTTTATATGCTGACTATGACGATATCAACATGCAATAGTGTTGATGAAAAAGACATATGTAATTAAGAAATTAAAAAGCTTTAATTTCCGTCGCCTTCCACGTTTTGTTCCCCTCTCCGTCACTCTCTCTTCAACACACAGCTGTCCTTGACTCATGGCATACTCTCACTTGGCCCCGTTAAACCATTGCCAAGTGTTAGTCTGATACTAGGCCAAGTGTGAGTACGCCCTCAGTCCTTGGTCTGGTTCCAGTGGTTGATTTATGGTGAATGGCTCTCATAACCGTCCAGGGGTTTAGGGGAGCTGTGACTCAATCATGCTTCACTGAGAGGACTCGGAGTAACTGCAAAGCTGCATTCTTAATCATTTAACCTGGGGTTAGTGGGCCGGAACGATCCAGGACTGCACCCCGGCACCTTCTGTACATGTGTAAATTAATTGAACTGGTAGTTACTCATTCGGCAGTGGAACATTGTCATGAGGCCAATGTCCGTGATTAGTTCACCTATCTGTAATAACAGCAGGACAGTTGAGTGACTTATCTAAACCGATAAAGTTAGTTGAACAGGTGAAGTGAAGATAAAGTTAAAGTGGTTTGGCTCAGTGTTTTATATGAGATAAAGATCAGATATACTGACTGAAATGACATAATTATAGGTTTTGGTGAGACTAGGTTAACTGAAATGTTCAATATAATTTGATAGAGAATTTGACACCGGAATAAAACTAAATGCAAAAAATGTTTGGGACTGGGATGTTTTGGTAGCGAGTTGGGGGGGAGGAGATTTTCTATGTACAAAATACACACGGTGATACACTGGTAAGAGCAAATTACGTCTAACCATGTATCAGCTAAATTATATACCTCACGTGTCTGTATTGTCTTACAATGCTATACTAACCTGGGCCTATAGAAGATACCGCTACTAAAGGCTAGCTTAACCGGTAACATTATCCCCCGTCTCCTTTTCCCGTCTTCTTTTTGCCGCGTATTGCATACAACGTGAGAATGAGACCAGACTTGCCTGGATGAGTGTATGTCTTTCCTACTTTTAGAGGGGTCTCTGCTGTTTTGAACTGACTCACCCAGCTTATATTTTGCGTTTTGTGGTGTCCCCCTCGTGAAGACAACCTCCGCTCGGGGTCGGCTTTCCAGCATCCCCCGTTGATTTCTCATGAGCCCGCTCCTTGATGTGTTTAAGTTTCGGTTTTAAAAGGTGTATTTACAAAAGTCGTGTTGTGGGAAAACGAGATGTCTTTCATCGTCTTTGTCTTTCCTTTTTTTTGGGCCAACCTTATTCCTCACAACAGCCGCGATGTTCCTTTCAGCTTTCCGCCTGTGCTCCAGGAAAGTGAAGAAAAGTAAGTTTGGTATGTCCAATCATATAGCTAATGTTGGAAGCGTTCTGCCAGTGGCCTGCAGCTAGAGCAGCAAATGTGCTTATTTTACGATATACGAGAGCGAACTCCACAGTCTTCACTTTATACAATGAAATCCCCCCTCCATTCTCCATGGTTACCACGCCCCAGACAGCTGTACTATCTGAAAGGTAATAACTCCACCTGACATAGTGGATGGCAGTGAAACAGGCATGTGTCTGAAAGGAGGAAGTCTAGGCAAGTTCTTTGAAGATACTTATCATAACCCTGTAAAAGTTCAGGGCAATTCAGTTTAAAAGTTACATTTTCTTACAGACGGAAAGACAGACAGGACAGACCAGACAGACGTCATAGGTTTTCCATGACAAACAGAAAGGGCAAAGAGACAGTACAAGGACAAATTAGTGACAGACAAACAAACGAACCATCTGAACAGTTTTTTAAACCCAGCCCTCATCAAGAGGTTCCACCCCTAAATGACAAAACGGCTTATGATTTGCAGGGCAGAGTTCCTATTCCTAAAAGGATCACAAACCCGACTACAATACTTAGAGAGAGAGAAGAAGGAGCATCGTGTAGGCTACCAGACTAAAGACCACCACTCACCCTTGCTGATCTTTAGACCCCTGAACCAGGGCACTATCATGACGTCCTCAACCAAGTACATTCAGTACCACAACATTTTAGTGTCCATTGGCGCTCACAGCAAGGAGAGCTTGGAGTACGCCCAAAATTTCTCTGTAGAAGACACAGATGTATTTGCTGTGACTTACCCCAAGTCAGGTACAGTATAGTGTAGTAACTCTATTGGTTTTCTTTTCAGCTGTTTTTTTAATGTGTCATTATTAGCACTCTTGTAGGGCCTAATCTATAGGTTTTCTTTCTTAGCGATGTCAGAACTGATCAGATGGAAGACTTCTTTTTTTGTAAATAAAGTAATGGTTCACAAAGCCTACAGTGTAATATGCAAGTTAAAGGCTTTTTATTTACCTCCAGATATGGATTAGAGAAGCTGTTAGTGTTTCCATCTATTGCACTCACATTAAACAGAAAACCGGATAAATAGGTTAGGCTTTAGGGTGATTTCACACTGGAGGCGGGTGGGTAGTAGTAAAGAGCGAGAATAGGAGAAGGGAGTTTGTGTGATGAGGACCTGGTTAACACAGACCCAAATCTTCTCAGCTGTTGCTACTGTCATATGCTGCACTCTCTTCATGTGGCACATCATGTTTGGCACATTGTATGAGTAACATCTTACTTCATAACAAGGTAATACAACGTGGAATCAAGTGATGACTGATCAACAATAATGTACATGCTATATGCCCTCTGTTGATACTACAAAAACAAAGTATTCCTAACCTTGCAGTTTACACAACTCCATTTCTTTGCACAAAACTCTGGAAAGTGCCAAATGTAATGGTTTAATTTTCAAATGTCTTGCTTTCTAGTGTTTGTTAGTTGTAGTTGTATGGTGAAACTCTTAATTGTCTGTTTAGTAATTCCTATTTTATCCTTTATTTTCTTTCCAGAAGCCCTTTTTGAGCACACACACACGTGGATTTCCTTAAATGTTAAGGGGAAGATTAAAAAAGAGAAACTGGATCTGTGAACTGAATTCATATCTTATTAACCTGGAGTCCCAGTCTCTGTCACAATAATCATATACAGTATGTGATTTTTTTATTCTAATAAATCTATTGGCATTTTAAATGTAGACAACAGTGTACAGTATAAAGAGACAGTTTTCTTAGCAGCTCTCTAGTAACATCTGTGTGGTCCAGGGAGCTTTGTCATTCCTACGGTTGAGTTTACTTTTATACTTTAAGTACATTTCCAGGCCTGTACTTTGTTACTTTTCCATGAGTAAAGAAGTTTTTACCAGGGTAGGTTTTAACACAAGTATCTGTACTTCTACTTGAGTACGGGAAGTAAGTACTTTTGCCATATCTGTTGGCATGTCAGCGCCTTTAGAAGTTATGCCTATACTTATAAGATCTGGAGTTACAATACGTAACTATTGTTCTATTTCGTATAGAGCTATTCAAATTGTGTTTGGGGCAAAGCTGATGTAGTCAATGCCAACTGCGACACAAAGTCCACAAGCAGAACATAAACTAATTCCTCTTCCTATTTGCACTAAACACGTTTACAGTTTTTTTATGATCGCTATGACAATTTTTTAAATACTTTTAACAACTTTCCTAAACTCTTAACACAGTTAGCACAACATCTGTATGTGAAGGCTATACAATTAACACATTTTTTGTTGTTTTGACACAAAATGCATACAGTTAACACAAATTTCAAATGCTTGAACATCTTTTACAAGCTCAATCAAGACCAAAACATTGGATATTAAGAGCCAAATTCTCAAATGCCATCATGAAAACACCATCATGTTCTAAGTGTGAAAGAGAACAGCTGTTCACCATTAAACACAAATATTTCACCTGCATTTTATTCCATTGCTACTGAAAAAAACTGACTAAAGCTATGCAAATACATCAACCACAGCTGATTCCCATCTAGGAAACACTCAGCTGTTCTTTCAATTGCATGACCATCTGTTTTGATTCTTTAAATGTCACAGTGAGTGAGTGTTCTTTTAGAGCAAAGATTAACCAAAGTGAAATTCAAAGAGAGTGTTGTACTTTGAGAGCAAAGATTAACCAAAGTGAAATTCCTCGTTTGTTTACGCAAACCTGGCCAAAGCTGGTTCTGATGTTACGTTAGATACAGGAAAAGAGGACCAATTTGGGCTGATTTTGTTTGGAAAATAAACAATAAAGATAAACACAAAGAAAGTAAAAAATATTCCTGTACGAGGATTACGAGTACCAGGACAATGCTATCTGTTTCCTTTTTTTCCATAAACCATACATTCTCTAAAGCTATTTTGAGATTGGTCATTCAGAGAACCAACAACAACTAACAACTTAGAACAAAATATAAGATCAATACAATCACTATTATCTATTGTATAAGAGCAGACATGACACGTATAAAATAATGCAGGTTCTGTAATTCCATGATTACAGAATATTAGTGATATATTAGTGTTTTTTTGTGACGTTGGGTTATGACTGACTAAATGTTTCTGTTGGGAGAGAACGTGTGTTAGTGTTTTTGGAAGAATTATTTAATTTTGAGACATGTTTGCAAATTAGTTGGTAGACAGTGTATTGTGTTTGTGTATTATTATATCTTGAGAATTAGTGTTGGAGTTTAGTTTACGATGTGTGATTTTGAGCATGGAATTAACTGCTATAAAAGATAAAGCAGATAAACGGATGAACGGGCATGGGGAATGCCCACCGCCACCTTCATGCCCCTTAAAAGGGCCGCAAATGCTGATAGAGCTCCCTGAGAGTCTGCCTCGCACAGCCAGTGGGAAAGCCACTGCTTTGAAAGAGCCACACCTTGAGAGCACAGCAAACAGAGATGCTTGTGACAGAGGCTCAAAATCCAGAACTTTCAGAACAAATCCAGAATGCGGCGCATTCCACCCATCTTTATCAGTGTTTGGAAATAACAGGAATAGAAGCCTAGTAATGCCTGGCAAAAGGCGCGTAGCGCGTTTGGACGGCGGCTCCTGAACATAAACATCCCTTCTTAAGTGGCCCCAAGCAGGCGCAAGCAGGGATCAGGTCCGCTGCCTTCTTTATGAAGTCCATACAAAGGGCCTTAACAATGGAGCCATCTTCTTTGACACTCATGCTTTGAGACTCATGATCGTCAAAGATGTCCTCCTCCTCCGAGGACAAGACAAGACATCTGCCAGTTGTTGGTCTGCACACACCCTGAGACACCAACCAGGGTAGGGGAGAAGCAGACATTACCTCAGAACTAGTTGGTTTTCCTGGTCTGGGATGGTTTTTAGTCCAGCCCACGTTTCTGCTGTTGTAGCCCTGGTAGTTGTAGACTCTACTAGAGCCCTGAGGATTTTTAAAACTGATACCAATACAAATATTTGGTTAATAAAAAATCTGATATGCTAATGTGTCAACCGACAGATATAAAAAAAAAAAGTGTAACAAAACAAACAGATTTCCCTAACATTAGTTATTTTGTAGTTATTTATTTGTTTGCACTAAAATAATATGTTTGCACTAAAATAATATGACAGAGCAGAGCAGAACATCAAAATATATTTAAGTTCTGATAAAAATGCATAAGAACACAAACTTAAGATATGAAACCTAAAGTCTTTTGAAAATACAAAAAAAAAATCTGTTGCCAACAGGGACGTTGTAGAGCGCCCTCTGGTGGACAAACTATGCAACACCAACACTCATGACATGTTTGACCGTCTGTTTTTATTTTAATTTTTAAATATTCATATATCAGAATAATTTATTTGACATTATAAATCATTGAAATGTTTTTTTTTTTTTATGGCCATTATAAATGCCGTTACTAAAAGTTTGTGAAATGCCTAATATTGGCCAATAATATCGGCCCGCTGATGCATCGGTCGGGATCTATTTTGAAGTAACTAGTAACTAAAGCGGTCAGATTAATGTAGTGGAGTGAAAAGTAAAATATTCTCTCTGAGTTGTGGTGGAGTAGAAGTAGGAAGTGGCATGAAAAGTACAGTAGAGTAAATGTATGTGATACATTCCACCACTGGTTTATTCTTTTCTGTAGGTACAGTCTGGATGCAGGAGATCCTCCCCCTAGTGGTGAATGGGGGGGATCTTACGCCGATCCAAACCATTCCTAACTGGGACAGGGTCCCCTGGCTGGAGGAGACAAGATTAGCAATGGTTGTGGATCAGTTGGCATCTCCACGGGCGATGGTCACACATCTTCCTTACCGCCTCATGCCCCCCTCCTTCCACACCTCCAAAGCCAAGGTAAAAGAGTGGACGCTTTGTGTGATATTCCTGTGGTCTCATTCCATAATTAATATGTTACATTGCCCCTGTTATGGTAATAAATTAGTCTCTCGTGTCTCTGCCATAGGTGATCTATGTCATGAGGAACCCTAAGGACGTCATGGTGTCTTCATATTTCTTCCATCAGATGGCCGAATTCCTCGAGGATCCAGGAACTTTTGATGAATTCATGGATAAATTCCTTGAGGGCAAAGGTCAGAGGTCTCCTTCCTGAACTTCAGCAATAGAGTGTATTACCATGTGAACCGATGTCACATGGTTCAGACAGAGGACTCAAATGCACGACTCGGCAGCAGTGGTTCTGATGTACAAGACGTTTATTGTACAAAGAGTAAAAAACACAGTTGAAGTTTCCAAATTTCAAGTCGAAGTCAAACACAGGCAATGGTCTGAACTACACACTGGGAACTAAACCCTGGGAACACAGGCTGGACTGCTAGTCTCAGGGCTTTTTCTCACCTCATTTAGTCCAGGATTTTTGACTTTTTTGGTCCAAACCAATATTACAGTGTGAAACCTCCCCCGACCACGGTCCAGATCAAACAACCAAATTTAGTTCCGACCAAAAGAGGTGGTCTTGGTCAGGACCAAACTGAACCATGGTCCAGTTCCTTTTTAAGTGTGAAAGCATTTTTTGGATGGTTCAGACTTTCGGACTAAATACAAGCTGTGGCAGGCTATCATCGTGTTAGAAGACCAAGAAGCTCCTTTAAGGTACTGTTCGTGTTTTATGCAAGGGGCTACCGGTGGAGTTTCCAAAAAAGACATGACCCTTGGCCAGTAATACATATTTCTATGACCCTCCAAAATGATTGGGAAAAAAGGCGTGACCCTACCGAACAGTTTATCAATGCCTTCTGTTCTAGTTTGACCTTGGCAAAAAAAGGAAAGGCAACCATTGCTTTTAAACACAAAATTTTCTCACAAATGTTTTTCACAAACACATTTTCACTCCCATCTCGTAAAATACCGACGCTTGCTCAGGTACCTTTGTCGTATTTAATGACGCTTAAGGTCTCCTTTAGCAACATATGACACGCTGTTGGTCATCTCCTTTAACATCATATAACACGCCCTTATTCATCTCCTTTAACATCATATAACACGCCCTTATTCATCTCCTTTAACATCATATAACACTCGCTTGGTCATCTCCTTTAACATTACACAACACACGCTTGGTCATCTCCTTTAACATTGTATAACACACGCATGGCCGTCTCCTTTAGCGTCTTATAACACGCGGTTGGTCATCTCCTTTCACACATGCTAGAAAGCAGAAAAAAACTGACTGTGAGAAACAAAACAAAAACATGACCTATGCACGGAAGCTGGATGTGATTTTGGATTGTGGAAGACAAAGTCATCTTTGTATGTCATTTCTGCTGAAGTAGCGCAGTGCTTGTTTGCATTTATACTGTGGTCTGTTGTCTTTGTTGTCTACAGTGACGTTTGGAAAATGGACAGACCATGTGAAGGGCTGGAGAGACACAGAGTTGGGAGACAGAATAATGTACATCACATACGAAGAAATGGCAAAGGTAAAACCCTCCCATAACTCTCATGGGCTACTGCTAAGTTTGTTTGTGATATACAATTTGTAGTTCTTTTTAAAACTTCACACAAAACATATAATTTGCAATTTGCAATAACCATAAGCCCAGGGTCAGTTGTCAGCAAATAAGACAGAAAGTTAATTTTCTATGTCTTACCTACTGCACCTTTAACTGTAAATACAAGCAGCCACACTTAAGATCATTGGCAAGGCTTAACAAAAGACCCTAATCATAGCATCATATAGAAAGTTCTTCATGAGAGAATGTACATTATAAGATAAAGGCTAACTGTTGCCTCACATAAATGAAAGAACATACATGTGTCCATGTGACCCTCTTTAGGACCTTCCTGCAGCTGTCAGGCGGATCTCAGATTTTCTGGGCCGTAATCTGAGTGAAGAAGTCATTCAGAAGATAGCGGAACATTGCTCCTTCAAGACCATGAAGACCAACAAAATGTCCAACTTCAGCCTGGTCCCTAAGGAGTTTATGAAACCCGAAAAATCTCCCTTCTTCAGGAAAGGTGAGGCTCCCTGTTTCTACTAAACAGTTGACTTCCTTTCACATCAGAGAACTGTTGCGCTCATGTGACTGTCTTGGTGCGTGTGTGTGTATTGTATCAGGTGTTGCCGGAGACTGGGAAACCCATTTTAGCTCCGAGCAACTGGCCAGATTCACATCGGCCATTCGCAAAGAGCTGGAGGGAGAGAGCTTCTCTCTGCCATGGAGCATGGATTGACCATCCGCCGAAGCAAAGAGAGAAGTGAAGAGTTGTAGAAATAAAATCAAGTGGAAAATCGTTGAAAACTAGGCCAGAAAGTAGTTTTGGTTGTAATACTAGGCATATGACTAAAAGCATTCTATTGATTTTATAAAACCTACACATGGTTTAAACAACCATGACATGCAGTATAGCAAAATATGTTATTGGACAGAAAATAGGTTTTTGTGCTAAGAATTGCATAATTGCCTTGTGTTCACAAATACTTGTCTCAACTGTTTAGTGTGTAACTACTCATAACAAGTATTTAATGTGGAACACATACACATATGGTGTTTGTTAATACAGGTAATTACAATTTGTACATACTCTTACTAAAATGTGGACTAAGTGAAAGAGAGGCATTATCAGCATACTGTACTGAAATGTACTTAATGTCTGTTAAAGGTGGAACTTTTCAACTCTTACATAATGCTGCATAGTTTAATGAATAATAATGTTTTGAGTAAAATCTGAATCTGCAACTTTACCAGTAACATTTCATTTTTTAAGGGCTTTCTGTCAGTTATTTGGGTGATATGGTTTTGGAGAAAGCTGCAAACAGCAAAGCCTGTTCCAAACAGGAACTCACATGATATACTTTCCAGTGATTTATTTACTCACTAGTGTCATTTGAGTTAAACAGTAATAGGAACAAAGTGTTCCAAGTGTGCACCATTGCTGAAAAAACCCATGGTCAGACAATCTTTCATTGGGTTAAATGTAAAAGGTACAGACACGTCTGTGAAATAAAAATACGTGATCCAGTTTGAACCCCTTGCCACAGGGAAGGGGTTCAAACTGTTTGTGTCCGGGGTGAGAGGGGTCGGCTAAAATATGTTCTGCCCGCCTTAGCGTGATGGAGGCGTGCGTGTCCTGGAGGGACGGCAGATTACAGCCAATCACCTTCTCAGCAGAGCGGATGATACGTTGCCCTTGTCTTTGGGAGTGGCAGCAGCGTGCCAGGAGGAGACGGAGCAGTTGAGGATGGACTCATTGATGGCATGATGCTCCATCATGGTCTTTGACAGGTTAAACTTCTTCATTTTTTTTTAACCGCTCGCCGCATAGTTTGGCTCTGAGCTTGTGTCTGTGTCAGCAGGAGTCTGTGAAATAAGAAGGAAATAAGAAAAACAAAGCGGCTCTAATTACCGACTGAATGTTCTGTAAAGAAATAGATTCACCCTCTTTTCTGAGTCTGGCCAACACATAGTCCACCGTCAAACAACATGCGTTGTCTCCTATATGTCATTTACGCGGCTGGTAGTCTTGCTTTGTCAGACCTTCCTCTACAGAGCTGCGGAGGAAGGTCCGACTCATCCACATAGCATTCAGAGATAATAAGATAGGGAAAAACGTGCTCTGGTTTATTGGCATTTCTTTAAACCAATCACAATCGTCTTGGGCAGTACTAAGCATTGGCAGAAGACCCGGCGCTACTGCAAAACAGCCTCGGGAAGGATCTTGTTTTGGTGAAACGCGTACGTTCAAAAGTTGTTTTAGTTGTGCAACAGAAAACTCTGATTGGACAGATAGTCTAGCTAGCTGTCTGGATTTACCACAGTCCTTATAAGAATTTAAAATTCCTACACAAAGGAAGCGGAAGGGAAAGAACATCCAGCCGAAAAAAGTGAAATCCGGCAGAATTTTCGGCCGCAACAGAGCAATCCCAGAAGAGGAACGTCGTGGATATAGACTAGGACAGGGACGGACCGACAATCTGAATGTTCGGGAAACGGACGTCCAAGCAATATTAACAGCCAAGAGTACAGACAGTTAGAGTTATTTTCACATCAGCAAGACGTACTGGGAAGTGCCATGTGCAGGACACTAATTAGATGAATAAGCTGCCTTTATCCCTATTTTAGTGAATTGCATGGTCAGCTATCATCATGTGGATTATGAAAATGATCATGCCATATAGTGCTGTCAAACTTAACGTGTTTAATGCCTTAATAGGAATCACAAGTGCAATATGACATTGTAAAATATTAGGTTAGTCAATACTAATTCTTTAACACAAAGCAACAAAGATGTCGTAAATAACAGCTTAGTGCCTTTGATCTGCATTCTATCTTATTACCAGCAGGTGGTGACACGACTTTCTCTAAAGTTTAATTGTAGCTTTTTCTAATGCAGTACTAAATAGGATTTTATATTATTCATTATTAATTAATGAATCTAAAATATTGTTTTTGATTAATTACGCATACTGGGGTTCCCTAAACAGTCTAAGAATAGCATAAATTGGGTATAACTGGAAAGGTGAGACTCTTTAGAAAGCAAAGGTTCTAATGTCAATGAAGAAAAATAAAATCTTATACCAGTGGCTTTCTTGTAAAATATGTATACTGTATGTTGACTAAAAAGTATTCCCATCCCTCTCCTGTCCCATGCAGTAAATCTACTGAAATATGCTGTCATGCAATTGATTTGTCTGTTACTGTACATCCAGAAAAAAATCCCAAAAGTGTTTCTCACTGTTGCATCTGAGTGTATTTCTGCCATTTACAGATGGATGATAAAAAGTTCTCACACTTCTACTATTACACTTGAGGTAAGGAGGAAATGATATAAGTGGTAATAAATAAAAGGGAGACAAAGGGATTAAGGTGTGTCTGGGAACTTGGATTAGAAAATAAACTTGAAACTGGTTTAATCCCGCCCTCTTGCAACCACCCTGATGACCACCTCCCTGCTGTGTTTTGGGGGATTTCCCAGACAGCAAAGCTTTTCTTAAGTGTTTCTACACCAAAGATGTGCACAATGAATTCTGGGTGACAGAGCTAACCGCGTCATATCCCTACTGCCATGATCAAAGCTGTTTCCCCTCTGCCGCCTTCTCCTGTGTTGAAATGACTTGAGGCGGCGAATTATGGATTGGGAAATAAGTGACTTTGATTACAAAATTCTTAATTCAGGGAAACGTGTATGTGTGAGTTGTTGAATGGTTAGAGTAGGGTAAATTATTCGCAACAGAAGCGGATGCTGCAAACATCTTCATTTCTGAAAGAAACTATTTTATAAATCTGAGTCATGTGTAGGGAATAAAACTAGTTAATTTCACAGGGATTTTGCTCCAAATATTTTATGTTCTACCTTCTCTTCACACAACACACACCTCATGTTTTCCACATAGACATAAAACTAATATAATAATAAACACGTTTTTCACCCCCTTTTTCTGTTAACACTACCTGCATTCTCTGCTTCTCTTTTCCTCCTCTCTTAAATACGTGGCTGTCCAAACCACTACGTTTTCTTTTTAAAACACGCATCTTTTGCCAGGGTTTACACCTCACTTCCACCCAACCTTTTTCAGGCATGTTAGTGTAAACAGAGATGTAACAGATGATGAAACGGTGCTAAAACACGGAGGACAGAGATTGTTATTGGTTTCAAATGACAATGTAGTAGTGTGAATGGAGTCCAACAAAGCTCTCAGTATTGAAATACTACAATAGGCTCCGCAGTCACTTAATACACATTCACACTACCTTCTCTGTCTGTGTGTGGTTGCTAAAATCCTGCTTTGTTTGTTAGAGAGAAACATTTGCTGTGACATACTGACATTAGCCTGACATTGAGAATACCAGAGAGAATTAGTGGAGTGTGACTCTAGAGTCAATGGTACAACCCTGCAACGTTTTGTGTCAAGAAAAGGGTTCTTAGCACCTCCTCAGTTTTATCCTGGAAACCCATGGTTACCCAGAGGGGGTTCTTGAGGCACCGAAGAAGTCCATTTTTGTAGAAAGAAGTAGGATTGTGTAATTAGGCATACCGTTATTAAAACCCATCCCTCTTTCTTACATGTAGGTCCCACCCCTGAATTAGAAAACCGCTT
The DNA here is from genome assembly GCF_013103735.1 of Etheostoma cragini. NCBI lineage: Eukaryota > Metazoa > Chordata > Actinopteri > Perciformes > Percidae > Etheostoma > Etheostoma cragini. The sequence goes on from NC_048412.1 coordinate 9,290,034, forward strand.
TAATTTGCAGAAAAAAGTATACAAGGAAAAAACTGTTGTACAAAAAAGTGTTACAGCCCTGCCAGCTGGCCAACAAGGAGGAAATCAGAGAAAAGGGACTATAGGTAACCAGAGAAACTCCAAGAATACCTCAGAGAGAGAGAGAGAGAGGAAGGAAGGGAGGAGCAACGTGTAGGCTACTGGACTAACAGGCCACAACTCGCATGCAGAGCTTTAAAGCCCTGACACAATCATGACATCCTCAACCAAGTACATTCAGTACCACGGAATTCTGCTGCCCCTTCAAGCTCACAGCAAGGAGAGCTTGGACTACGCTGAAAAGTTCTCTGTGAAAGACACGGATGTATTTGCTGTGACTTACCCCAAGTCAGGTACAGTACAGTGCATTCATTCTCATATCTGTTGTCTCTTTTCAGCTTGATGTGGAGATGTAAATTGATCGTAAAATCAAAGTCTGTAGACTTTAGGCCTTATCTTTTGAATAAATGATATCAGTGGCCAGGTTTTGGTGCCTATGGACTATGCATCAAGTGTTTAGAGCACCGGGAAAAAAGGCAGGTCCAACAGGTGTCTGATCAGCATCAGTGCTGCCTGAGGAAGAGAAGGTCAAGGTCAAAGTTTATTTATATAGCACATTTACAAACAGGCACTACCGCCCCAAAGTGCTGTACAATTATAGATAACAACATAATAAAAGGGCATAACAAATATCCGGAAAAAAACATCTAAAACAGAATATGCCAGAAACAACAAAAATACAACAGATAAAAGCTTTGCTCAAATCAATACAACAACCAAACAAAGCTACTTGGTGTGGCTTTGGATCATGGACGCGCATCAGAACTTTACATGGGTTGACTACAGTATAGGAACTGCTACAGAAAATTAGTCAAAGGGGATATACAAATTGTAATTATCCATTTGAATTGCTAAAACAATAAGGCTATTGTTTCGATTTAAATATGATGTCTCTTTTTGTAAATAAAATAATAACGAAAGAGACAATCCGTGGTTACCCCAGTCTACAGTTTTCTAAGCTAGTTAAAGGTTTTTAAATGGAACCTCCATATTTAATGAGTAGGGGGCCTTGCACACTCCGTACGTTGGTTCGTGTGGGCACTTAAACCAAAGTATATTGCTGTAAACGGAAAACGGGTTAATGAGGTTAAACTATGTGGACTGACCAGATATTAAAACTGTGCTACCTTCAGGTCACTCTCGGAGAGTTGTTTTTTAAATAGTATTGTTTGGTTCAAAATAGTAATCGTGCAGTCAGTTGGTTTTGCTGTATAGTAACGAAACCGACGCGTTAATATTAATAATAATAATTGATTATTCATTAAAGAGGTGTGGCAAAACTTTAAAGTAAGCTGTCTGTGCTTCAGTAGCAAAATACTTAGGCTAAGTAATCGTAGTAGCCTATAAAAGTACACATCATATTAAAAAACTACAACAATTAGAGGATTTTGGAGGCTCAAGATTGGGGGTCATATAATTTTTTTGTGCCTATTTTTTTAATGTGCGTGTATGTCTCAATTAGATTTCCCCCACATACCTTGAATGCAGCAGGGAGCCTCCTTTTTCAGGTTTAATCGGCGCTGCTTTGCTTAAATCCTCGCAACAAAAAACAAAATGTCTTCTGAAGAGATGTATCTGCAGTATCATGGACTCATGCTTCCTAAAGAGACTCATTCCTTCGAGAGCTTGAAGTTTGCGCATGAATTCACGTTTAAAGACGAGGACGTCATGGCTGTCGTGTACCCGAAGTCAGGTCAGTGTTTCTGTAAGACGAGTTGATTTGGGCGCACCGAAGTCATGGTGAAAAATAAAGTCCGTGTAGTTGTTATTATCAGTTCTCACATTAAAACTAAAACTGAACAAGTTGCAGACTTAGAAATGTTTCCATTCGATGTTATTAAGTTATGAACTTATTATGGCAACACTGGCACATTGCCTGTGTGGTGTGAGAGATAGAGAGTCTGCTTGAAATTTGCTCTTTTCCTCATTCATCAATTTACTTCTGGCACCTCCCTATTACTATTCACGGTCATGGGAACCGTTGAGTTATAAAAAAAGTTATAAACTATGTTTGGTGCAGCCAGGATGGGATTAATATGCATTTTGTCTGTGAAGATGTCAGGAAGGGCCTTTTTCTTGTGCCTCACCCACCCCCTCTGTCTCTGCCAGATAAATAGAGCTGAAAACTATTTAACATATAGAGAGAACCCGATTGTTTCACACCACCTTCTGTCTCCTGTCCCCCTGGTCTTATTCTAGGCTAAGACAATGCAAGGCTGATTAAACTGTTGATGTTAGAGTTTCACATTTACACGACAGAGCTGTTTGCTCTGCAACCAAAAGCGACCCCCAAAGGTGCACAAGGCAGGTTCTCATTGGACAGCAAAGATGCGCTGCATGTTGTCATGACAACGGCGGACCAATGAGAATATATTTGAATGTGCCAGGTGAAAAGGAAACACCCCCAGGTGCAGGGCCTAAATGAGTGTGATTTAGGGATAATCAGGACTGGTTTCACGTGACTCCATCATGGGGGAAGCATGAATCCAGTCCGCTGTGAGCTGCAGTGTTATCATATATGTTTGTTTTGTCTTACTGTCTTTGTCCCATCATCTTCATCATTGTGTTGCATTAAACCTTTTCTTAATTCTCCATTCGACCCCGAGCCTCCTCCCTCAGAGATCCAACAGAACACAAAGTCAGTTATGAATTTCTAACAGAACCAAGGCCTACAGTCTTAGTATGTATGCTGCTGTATTGTGTCTACAGGTACAATCTGGATGCAGGAGATCCTCCCACTGGTGCTGAATGGGGGGGATCTGACACCGATCCAAACCATTCCTAACTGGGACAGGGTCCCCTGGCTGGAGGAGACAAGATTAGCAATGGTTGTGGATCAGTTGGCATCTCCACGGGCGATGGTCACACATCTTCCTTACCGCCTCATGCCCCCCTCCTTCCACACCTCCAAAGCCAAGGTAAAAGAGTGGACGCTTTGTGTGATATTCCCGTGGTCTCATTACATAATTAATATGATACATTGCCCCTGTTGTGGTAATGAATTAGTCTCTCGTGTCTCTGCCACAGGTGATCTATGTCATGAGGAACCCTAAGGACGTCATGGTGTCTTCATATTTCTTCCATCAGATGGCCGAATTCCTCGAGGATCCAGGAACTTTTGATGAATTCATGGATAAATTCCTTGAGGGCAAAGGTCAGAGGTCTCATCCCACATAAAGTGTTTACTCTGAAAAATGTATGAACATCAGCAGTAGAGAGCTTCAGCATGTTGGTGCATTACCATGTGAACCGATTTTGGATTGTAAAGACAAAGTCATCTTTGTATGTCATTTCTGCTGAAGTAGCGCAGTGGTTGTTTGCATTTATACTGTGGTCTGTTGTCTGTGTTGTCTACAGTGATGTTTGGAAAATGGACAGACCATGTGAAGGGCTGGAGAGACACAGAGCTGGGAGACAGAATAATGTATATCACATTTGAAGAAATGGCAAAGGTATATCTCTCCCCAGAATTCTCATGGGCTACTGCTTAATTGTTTTGTAACGAAAAGAAAATGTTACTGAAAAAAGCCAGAATCACATGTTGAGACTGAACATTAAATGTTAAAGTTAAAAAGGTCAAAGGTGATGCCAAATCCTCCAGCATCGAGCACGAGTAAACTTGATGCGCGACCTGTGTAGACAACTATTGCTTGAAATAGAAATTGTGTTTTCCGTCAGACACGTGACCAACAACTGGAAAAAGTTGCGACTCCTGTGTAGAACAGACGTACCGTAACTAAAGCTGCTTAAATATGACCAGCCACACTTCAATTTTTACTTTAATCTTTTCTAATGTACTCTTGATTTAAAAAACATGACCTGAATCGGTGCGGGCAACACAGAGTAGCTGCAGCTACGTGTATGAGCTTCCACTGAGCTAAAATGTACGTTTTAGACCTTTTAACAGACACAAAATGCAATTAAAATGTGAAATGTGCAACTTGAACAGGGCCCTTACGTGACAACAATATGCATTTTCAATTCTGACATTGTTTAAAACTGAGGAGGTGCTAGGAACCCTTTTCTTGACACAAAACGTGGCAGGGTTGGTATCACTGACTCTAGAGTCACCCTCCACTAATTCTCTCTGGTATTCTCAATGTCAGGCTAATGTCAGTATGTCACAGCAAATGTTTCTCTCTAACAAACAAGCAGGATTTCAGCAACCACACACAGGACAGAGAAGGTAGTGTGAATGTGTATTAAGTGACAGCGGAGCCTATTGTAGTATTTCCATAATGACAGCTTTGTTGGACTCCATTCACACTACTACATTGTCATTTGAAACCAATACCAATCTCTGTCCTCTTTGTTTTGGCACTTGTATCCATGTTGAATTAACCACCAGTAATCAAGTAATCATAAAGAATACATAATCAAGGCTTATGTATTCTTTCAGGAAAAGTATCACGTGATGGGGCATGACGAATCAGGGAAGAACACGTTGTAATTGACAAGACTTAATCAGGGAGACGAGCTTGAGAGTCTGCGTCATCAATTCCATAGGTCTCCATTTTAGGGGGTTGGAAACGGCAGAGTTGTGTGGAAGTGAGGCGTAAACCTAGCAAAATATGTGTGTTGTCGGGGCAAGTTTGCCTCTTAACAGACACAAAATGCAGTTAAAATGTCTGTGCAACATGAACAGGGCTGTAGTCTCGCGCTGAAGTCCTGGTGTAGCAGAAAAAAGGTAAATAGTGAGCAGATTGCTCCGAGGAGCAAGGATGACGGTAGGGCCTGCTAGCGCGGCTAAGGGAACTACTACACAAATGGACCCTGGGAAGCCTCCTACTCACCAACAACAGATCAATCACACACAAAATGGATAGTCTACAAAGACACACGGAACTGCTGCGTCATGATTACCGAAGGCTGGCTGAACCTACGTATGACGGACGGCAGCTAGCAGGTAACAGCTAGCAGCTAACAGGAAGACCTATCTACCGGCAAGATAAAGACAGTAGAATTTAAACAATGTCTGAGTTAAGAATGCATATTGTTGTCACTTAAGGGCCCTGTTCATGTTGCACCGACATTTTAATTTTAATTTGTGTCCGTTAAGAGGTCTAAAACTTGTACACGTAGCTGCTGCTACTCTGTGTTGCCTGCACCGATTCGGGTCGGGTTTTTCAATTGAAAGTACATACAAATTCATAGCGATCAAGATTAACGTAAAAAACTTCAGGAATTCTCCTTTAAGTTCATTCATTCAAAACAGAAACAAATCCAAATTTACCAAAGATCAAAAAAATTATGAGTTCAAGAAGGAACAGGCGGAAGCAGACAGCTGATTAGGTCCTGCCCCTACTTCACAATATCTAATTATTACAAAACAAATAGATATGCCAATACAGCATACAATCTTTCAGGTCTTACAATAACTTACAACAATACAGCAATATACAAGGATACCTTTACATTACAATTCCATTCCATGGTCAAGTATTGATTTCAAAAATTTATTTTTGAACTGAATGATGGCGCAGCTTAATATAATTGTTCGGTCCATTCCATAAGGCGTCACAGTGGACACTCATTAAGAAATCATGAATAATATATTCTTCACGAGAGACGATACATTATAAGGTAAAGGCAAACTGTTGCCTCACATAAATGAAAGAACATACATGTGTCCATGTGACCCTCTTTAGGACCTTCCTGCAGCTGTCAGGCAGATCTCAGATTTTCTGGGCCGTAATCTGAGTGAAGAAGTCATTCAGAAGATAGCAGAACATTGCTCCTTCAAGACCATGAAGACCAACAAAATGTCCAACTTCAGCCTGGTCCCTAAGGAGTACATGAACCATGACAAATCTCCCTTCTTCAGGAAAGGTGAGGCTCCCTACTGTGTGTCCATCTTCACTTCCTCTGCTTTTGTCAGTTTGCTTTGAATTGCATGTAACTTGAAGCTGATCAGGTCAGTTTAAAACAACCCTAGTCTTTCTTTGTAATGTTTTTTAAGATTATTTTTTTGGGCATATTAGGCCTTTATTTGATAGGACAGCTGAAGACATGAAAGGGGAGATAGAGGGGGGAATGACATGCAGCATGTTATTCCCCCCTTGGGCCCGCTGCATCGAGGAGCAAACCTCTATACATGTGCGCCCGCTTTACCAACCGAGACATCCGGGCGCCCAGGACAACACCAGTCTTGCATTGCCAGATTACCTCAAACGTCACGCCCCATTGCATATTTGCACAGATGCACATCTTCACCTACATTGCTATCATATTTTGTTTACGCCCTTTTGCACTATTCATCCGCCCACGTAAGCTCAACAGTCATTCCTCCAAGCTTTGTTGTCACGTAATTTTTGTATGCCACAATCTGCACTAACTGTACAGTTTGACTCTTTTCTACACCTCAGCATTAATATATTCTGTCTATTCATGTATACTGGGATGTTATGGACCTACATCTTAATCAAGACCCCACTTTGTACCAACTGCATATTAACTCTTTACTACATCTCAGCATTTTATAGACTGTCTATTCATGAATACTGAGATGTTATGTACCTACATCTTAATCAAGACCCCACTTTGTACCAACTGCATATTGACTCTTTACTACATCGCTGCACTTTATAGACTGTCTATTCATGAATATTGTGTTATTTCTGACTTTCTACATCACTACCTAGTCCACTATTTGCACTAACTGTGTATTGACTTTTAATTGCATTCAACATGTACATAGACTTTCTGTTACGGTTAACTTTGTTATTACAGACCTAAATCACTAACCAGATCAAAATTTGCATTAACTGGATATCGACTGTTCTACATTGTAGCATTTACATAGACTAACTATTCATATATTGCGTTATAATTGATTCAACACCACTAACTAGATCATAATTGGCACTAACCGTTCTTGTTTTGTTTTATATGGCACTACTCTACATCTCTGCAGTGTTATAGACTGTCTATTCATGTATTTTGTGTTATATATTGTGTTATTACCATATCACTTTCACATATCCTTTGTCTTACTTACACCTCACTTTGGTTTGGCTTTGTAGTGCCTTCTTTATCTGCACTTTACGTAGCCTATTGTATCCTGTATTTTTGTATCATATTGAGTGTAAAAAAGTTTGTTGTCCTGCATGGTTAGGCTTCTCTTGGCCAGGTCGCTATTGTACGCCAAGTATTTTATTAAATATGTGTTGGTCAGTTTGTCTGCTTGACAATTCCATTTTGCAGCAATAAAAGTGAAGTGAGAGGAACAAAGAGAGAAATGTATCAGATGTTGATAACTTTTCCTTTTGGAGACATAATATGAATTTGGGAAAAAGTTGAAGTCCAGAAAAAGGTAATAAATTATATATCGCAGAATATTTCAATATGTTTAAATTTGGAATAATATCGTATCGTGACCAAAGTATCGTGATGATATCGTATTGTGAGCGCCAGCCAGAGACACGGTGCCGCTGCAAAATAGCCAGAGCGATCCCAGAAGTTGAATATCGAGGATATATAGACTAGCATAACCATGTGTTAAATTTGGGTTATTAGGAGTGGTATTGAATATATGGTAATCAGATATGTTAGTGGATTTTCACTGTCCAGAAAACTTTCTAACTGTATTTTTAGATTCTTACTAAATTAGTCCCTCTGTGACCGTCTTGGTGTGTGTGTGTGTGTTTTCGTGTTAGGTGTTGCCGGAGACTGGGAAAACCACTTTAGCTCCGAGCAACTGGCCAGATTCACATCGGCCATTCGCAAAGAGCTGGAGGAAGAGAGCTTCTCTCTGCCATGGAGCATGGATTGACCATCCGCCAAAGCAAAGAAAGAGGGAAAGAGTTGTAGAAATAAAACGTTTAGTTTAGTTTTGGTTGTAATACTAGTTATAAGACTAAAAGCATTTTATTGAACTCGGCGAGAATGTAGTTTTGGTTGTAATACTAGGTATAAGACTAAAAGCATTTTATTGATTTTAAAAACACTAAACCTGGTTTAAACAACCATGACTTAAATTATAGCAAAACATGAATGTTTTTAAACAGAAAATATGTTTTTGTACTAACAACTGCATTATTGCCTTGTGTTCACTTTTTACATCTTAGTCCCTACTACTTAGTGTGTAGTCTCATGTTGCCAGACCGATGTCCACAGCGCTGCAGAGTAAGGTCTGGCTACACCGCACATGCAGTACATTCTCGGGCAAACAAACGCTCTCGTTGTTTGAATTTTCATAAACCAATCACAATCATCTTAGGGCAGCGCTAAGTTTCAGACACAGCGACAGTGGCCCTGCAAAATGGACACTGGAAGGCCCTTTTTTTGGCGGAACATCTGCACACCGCAAAAGAAAACGCCACATACAATGTTAAATCAAGTTATGTGTACCATGTCCACAGCAATCCCAAAATGTCCCAGTTAAAAGCCGTGACAATAATCTTTATACATCTTTACAATATTCCCCTGAAAGAACCAAGCAGGCCTGTCTTTATGTCTTTAAAACTTGCCATTTTCAGCATGTAGCTTGCTAGCTCAAAGTTTGGATTTTGAGACTAGCAACACAAAGAGAGCAGAAGGTAAGCGGCAAAGCCTGCGTGGGAGCCCAGCGCCCGATGTCCCAGAAATCTACTTCCGTTGACCCAGACTACTTAGTGTGTAACTACTGATAACAAATGAATACTGTTGAACCAATGTACACATGTTTTTGTTACAGTAGTCACAATTTGCACAGGGAGGTTTTTGATAATTACCTAGTAAATGCTTAATGAAGGTGCCATTATTGTGGTCATAAATATATGTATGTATGTCAGAGAAGAAACTTCCTCAGAAACACCTACATTGAATGTTATCACTCCGTTAAATGGCCTTTATCAGTTGTTATCACTACCATAGATATGAGGCGGTAGGGTCCTGCTCTACCTTCTAGTTGGCTAAGTAGGCCGTTATAATCCACCAGTAAACTGGATAACCATTTGTGTAAATATTTGGCGCCCACAGTAACTGCTCGTCTGGGGATCTAAAAAAGGGGCACCCTGGTTATGGGCATTTCAGGCCATTATTACCATAGGACAGAGGTTGGAGCCCAACCCAGCGCCACTGCGTCAAAGAGCAAAACTCCACAAATGGGTGCGCGCGCCGCCAGGTTAGCTACGCAGGCGCACGGGTCACCAATGGTTTTAACTGACTGTTACCATATGAATAGGTGATACTAGCTTTCTAAACCTAGTAGTAGGTGTAGAAGGCCCCTTCTAACCCTATTAGTCTATTAGGCTGATAACTACTTATGACGCCCATTCAATAGAATGAGAACATTCAATATGGGCGCCACAAATCAAGTGACAATATCCTTATCAAAAGCCTGATGAAAAACAATGTGCTATGATTGGATTATATTATTGTAGGGGTTAATTTTCCCCAACAGTCTTAATCTCCCAAACTCTTTACACAATAACATGAAAGGGACAGAAATGTAGTTTTAATCATACATTTTATGCTTCACTGATGTTTTGGGGGGGATTGTTTGGTGACATTTCGTTGAGTTAAACTTTTAATTCACTATTTTTTGAATTACTACTGGTCTGATATGTTTCCCTCAGTATCTTACTTATATTACTTATTGCATATGTTGGCCTTAAAGTATGTACTAAAAAAAATCATACTTGATCATGTTTTCCTTTAGGTGTTCTCTTTAAGGGATACATCTGTAGAGGACCGTTCTTTGTACATGGATAATCAAATTATTCAGATTAGAATGTTGATGATTTGACTCAAATCTGGATTGGTTATTCTTCTAAGCAGGTTTAAAACCTATCTGGAACTGAGAGCAACAAGCCCGGATTCATGATTTTAAATGAAAACATGCTGATTATTGAAAAACAATTAGGATCTCTTTGTGTAATTATAACAAAAGTTTTCATAATAAAGAGTTACCTGTACACAATTTTATTTTTGCACATACTGTTTGATTTGACAAACATTTTTGATTTTGACACATCTGTCATAATTTTACTGACAGTGACGCCAAATGCTGCACATCAATTATTTACATGTTTCTGCACTAGATGGCAGCCACACATCATCACTGGTTCTGTTCACTCACAGCCAATCCTACACAAAATACAGACACTCCTAAAGATACCAGGACATGGGCTGAACAGATTCTTATACACACAAAGGTAAAATAATCGTAAACCTTACCCTACATTTTGTGGTTTATCGTCAACATTTTTCCATGTTGATATCACCACAGCCAGTGTTTAATGATGCTGGTGCTGTCTCATCTTGTCATTATTGTTGATTAACACTTCAGCAGAGGTTTCCAATCAGGCTTATTGGCTTGATGGTTAACGTTGAAGTATGGATTTCATCGCAGGGGTATTTTCCCGAGGATAATGTTATTAGTTGGCAGCACACTAACTTGACTGGACCCAGATAAAAGCTGCTGTCTTTGCCCGGATCAGCTCTCGCATTGCCAAACCTATCTGCACAGTGTCGTGGAGGAAGCCCTGAGATTACATAATGTTCTGCCTCTGTTAAGAAAGTGTGAATGTACAGCTCACAGCAACTTAATGCAATAAAGTGACTAACTTTTGTTTGATATTTAGTGTTGACAAAATGACTTTTTATTGAGTTTCCTCTTAGTCAGTTTAAGCTTTTATTGTGAATGGTACACGGAGGAGCCATCGTTACGCTAGCTAAGAACATCAGTTGGGATTTTCCTGTCAGCTATCAGCTTGTGCTCCAGAAAAATGAAGAGAAGTTTGCTTGGTAAATACAGCCATCATGTAACATTGGAAGCAGGAAAAAGTGAACCGCTGTCACAAACTGCTTCGTACTGCGTGCTATGTGCTACAGGTGTTTTCCAGGTCCAGTTTTTCCTCAACCTTTATTGTTCGCCGTTTAGTTTTATTCAGTTTTTTAATATTAAATATATAATATTGTCCGAACTGCTCCAAAATTCAAACCCCAAAATTCATTGGGTAACCAGAAAATTTAGAGATTAAATCTCTAGATTTAATGAGCAGTTCCTGGGATATTTCAAAGACAGACCACCCACACGCGCACACACACACACACACACACACACACACACACACACACACACACACACACACACATACATACACACAGAGGTTTCCCGATTTATTAGATAGATTACATTTAAATAAATTACAGTGTTTGAATAGTTATAAATATACTCACTGTCCTCTTTTATTTTCCCTTGTATCTGTTTAGTGAAAGAGCTACTGTATTTTTTTTAAACCTTACTGGAGAAAATACAAGTAACCCTTATATTCTCTTTTAAATACAGTCTATGAATGTATACACACTGCAGTTCCCACATTGGTTACAAATCTCATGTCCATGCATTACAGAGAAGATTTGTTTGATGGGTCAAGCAAGACTAAGTATATAAATCAATGTGTTTTCACTTCACCATATATATCTAATCAATCAGGAGATCTACCCCACCACTGCTGCTACAACAGTGATGCCCCATTGCACTGTATCATTACTGTAAATACATGGAACACTTCCCTTAATTTCAATTTATCAGCCATAACATCAGTGGCCATCAAGTAGGATGTCTTTAACAAAACAACACAATGAGACATTAAATTAAATAAGAAATTTACCTTTGGATGTCCTGTTTTCATATACTGTACATTTTTAACGGGACTAAATTACAAAGTGTTAATGCACACTCCTCAATCTTTCTTTTTTATCCTTATTTTTAGATTCAGATTTTACACATTATAAATGTAACATTGATTTCTAAGTTAAATTGGTTACTGCCCCGAGTGCGTGTCTGTGTGTGTGTGTGTGTGTGTGTGTGTGTGTGTGTGTCCGTGTCCCTCCCATCTCGCATCCCCTGAGTTCTGACACTACTTCAATTACATGGTGGCCTTTTGTACCCGTGGAGATGTGTGTTTGTGTGTGTGTGTGTGTGTGTGTGTGTGTGTGTGTGTGTGTGTGTGTGTGTGTGTGTGTGTGTGTGTGTGTGTATCTGTTGAGGCAGACGGTGTGGTGCCTTCCCCAGGACACCCACCTCGCTGCTGCCTTATGCCCACTGGTCCTGCCCTGGGCAGCCCACAGGATGCTAGTCTGCTTTGATGCCTCCTACCCATCAACATGCTGCAGACATACACACTTCCAGAAGGCAGTAACCCTTCAGAAGATCCTGTAATCTTTTTAAAGTCTGTAAAACTCAGCCAGCCAAGTCTTCCTCCGCCTAGAGCAATGCTCCCATTTATCTGATGAAGCTTCAGTCTACAACAACCCAATGTTTTTGATCAATTGCAGTGTTTGGAACAGGCTGCGTAGATCTAAAGGTTATGCAATTCACTTGTCCAAAAGTTCCGTCATCCATCCTTTATCCCTTAATGTGTCTTGCTTAATCTTTACAGAAAAAAGTGTAAAAACTACAGCATGCTGTTTTATGCTGTGTTATTCGGCACATTAACCCCTGGTAAAATGGCAAATTGTCATTTTTACTCTCCAGTTTTGGCAAAAAATGTTTACTGAGGTAATAAATCAAGTGAGAAGTAGGGTCATTTTTCCATAGATTTCTATAGAAATAGACTGTTCGCGACAAGGGGAGTCACCTCTTGCTGGAAATTAGATAGAAAACAGGTTTAAGGCACTTTCTAAAGTCCAGTTCAGACCAAAGATTTGCGACGAGACAAGTTAAAAGCTTTACTTTTCAGACCCAGGAGCTCCGTCTATTCATTTTACAGTCTACGGGATTAATTAAACAATCAAGATATAGTGTTAAGTAGAAGTAAGAGTTAGGTAGAGTCCTATTTGTTACAGTGGGACAGAGCTACGCTAGCTGTTTCCCCTCAGTTTCCTGTCTTTAATCTAGGCTAAACTAACTGTCTGTCGACTCCAGCTACATACTAAAAAGATACTCTCATGTCTGCACAATACGGATGTCTGATATCAATCTTCTCATCAAACTCGTGGCAATAGAGTGTATTAGGGTATTACCTAAAAAGACAAATTATTCCTTTAGCTCCATTTGTAAAGAAAATTTTATTTTCAACACCACCATACATACACATCCCTAGCTAGGGCCTGAAAATGAACCACGCAGCTTTTATTTGGAGTTTTAATTAAACAAGCAGTAATTTAAACAGAGTATTTCATCCCTCATGTTTCGGAATCATTTGCATAGCTAAAATGACCCTGCTTGATGTCCTTGTTAGATACCTATAGTCTAGAGCCCTCCCAAGGGGCATATAAGCTGCTGTAGACATCTGCAGATAGACCAGTGATAGCATACAGTGCCACATCTAAACATCCTTCCTCCCTTTTTGTATTACACAAGAAAGTCATTGAGAACACAGATGCACTTTCACCCTTTTAGGATTTCTTGTTACGTATAGTACATGGCATTATGTTTGTGTTTCTTCATATTTGTCTTTTAACCAGATACAGTGTTGCAGCAATTTTTGCATTAAGGCTCTGACACACCAACCCAAGAGCCAAACTTTTGACAGAAAAAGCAGTCGGACTGACTGCCTTCCCGAGCCAAAAAGAAATACATCGGAACACACCGTAGCGACACTGACTTGAGCGTACGTTCTGCACGTACGCAAGACATGATACAACCCAATATATTTCTTTATTTACAGACTCAAGGTCCAGATAAAAAAAATAAAAAATACACTCAACACATTACAAAAGGAGTTCAGACCAAACACAAACATAAATACATATAGACAAACTAAACCCCAAAAATATCACAAAAGAAACCCACATACATTCAAATCTACAAATTGCAATGTCCAATAATCAAAACAGGTACATGTGCGTGTTCCAGTGATTCCATAGTTTTGACGAATATATGGTTTGACTAAGTGCAGGATTGATTATAGCATTTAAAATTGTATTATTTGACTCAGTTAATCGGAATGTAATAAATTAAAACCGGCAGCTGATTGGACGAACGTGTCGTGTGGGTATTGCTGCTCTCGGATTTTACAACCGAGGAATACGATCTCAAATTTTACGAAGATAGATCACCAAAACGTGTTTCTGAAAACATTTTAAGCAAGCAATAGGCCATGCAGTTGCTGAAACTGTCTTCATATCAGATCGACAAATGTCAGTTTTAAAGACTTTTGTCCGATTTTAAGAGGCGTTGTCACGCTCATCCCGCTCGTCACTTCCGGATCAGCACTCCACCAATCAGATTGGTCAATAAGTCCCACTGCCCGCCTTCCAATTCAACTTGTCAGGTCGGCCAAAATGAAGGCTGACGGCCCCTCCGATGGACGACGGCATGAACACTGTGCCGGACTGTCCATCGGCCGATTATCGGGTTGGTGTGTCAGGGCCTTTAAGCTGTTTGGATGTGCTTATTTTACTTTTCGTGATTATTTTTTATCACAACATTACAATTGATCACACCAGGTCTTCCCTAGTATACATCTGATTTTATTTGATTTCTTTTGTCAACCAGCTCAGAGCTATTTAGCCCGTTTTGATGATGGGCCCTTCCTCTCCTGCTTTGTCGAAGACAACATGCACATTTTGTCTGGCTACATATATCTCTATCACTATGCCTCCGCTGTCTATATGCCCTTCATCCTCTCTTCTGTTTACTATGCATGCATCAACAATACTGAATCAACCCAGCCAACCATGTGTCTCAGACTCATGGTTAACAGCGGAGGAATACAGTGATAGATCCAGCCATGTAAACAGGTTGGTAGAATTTCCAGACATGTAAATAACTCCAATATCTAAAACACACACACAGACCCACATACTCTTCAGTCACGCCCCACCCAGGGTGTCTGCGCCGTTCCGGGCCGTGCGGCAATTACCAGTAATGGCAGGAAGCTAGTTAGTGTTATCTGCTAACATGGCGACCTCCACTGGCACTGACCCTGGACCAGTCACGTAGAGACACAGACAGTCGGGCAGAGAGCCTGGAAGGGAAGAGGGGGAGGAGGTAGTCCAAGATCTCTCGGACAAATGTGCTGAGAGGATATCCATATTATTCACCTGGGCTCCATCTGGAATTAGAAATGAGACTTGAGGGAAAAAGGCAATACTGTGTTTAGTCTCATTAAATAAACAGAGTACAAATAAATAAACTCTTTTTAAACTATTTTTTTTCTTGATCAGAGATTCTTAGTATGTGCTCATCAGGACCATAGTTGTCAAAATACCACCACAAAATACATAATGGAATTTAATAAGCTATAAATCAACCATAGATAAATCAGCAAAGAAATATTCCTCAAATTGACATTTGTCAAAAAAATGTGCCATTGCTTCATTTCAAATTCAGCGTCTGGCTGCAGTCATCGTTCTATTATTTCAACAGCACGTCTGTCTTGCTGTAGGCTGTGCATGACGCTACACACATGCCTAGGAGTGGCTGGTGACGGTATGAGTAGCGCTGTAGAGCGTAAGAGGATGTGTTCAGGGAGGCCCAAAAAAGATCAAACAAAACAAACAGCAGCAATCCCTGAATGAGGCTCAGACAAACAGTCACGTAGCCTCGACCTGCTCCAGGTCACATCATCAGACTGGCAGGCGCACATAGATGGTCCACTGTGATTAAATTCATGTAGCTTTTATGTCAGCAGATGAGTATGAAGTAGAGTAGGCTACCTTCAAAGACTAAATAAAAAACTAGTGATACTTATCGATTGTCTTGAAGCTCAGAATGTGGCTGATGCTAAATGACTGCATCAAACTGCTTATTAGCCTATTTAATGCATGAATTAGGCTGCTTTGTTTTATATTTGCACACTATTGTAGGTAAGCATGACTGGCTGAGAGAATAGGATCCCATTAGAGGAACTGAAATGTTCCGCTCAACAGGTAGGCTAAATGTTAGCGTGCCTGTGAGCAAATACTTATAATACCCAAATGTTCAAGTGGAGATTCTGGTTACCTGACTGCAGAATAGAATATAATATCATTCATTATGTAGGTGCAAATAATACCAATAGCCTTAGATTCATAAGCCAATACTTTTAAATTTGTTCCTGCATTGTCTGTAAAAAAGTTCAGCCAAACTTAACTTGTGGCTTCAGCACTTTGAGCTAATAAAATAAAGTGGGTTCCTTGTGTTTTTTTGTTGTCTTTTCTTTTCCTCTTTGTGTTACTATTAATACTCAGTTTTGCACGGGAAAACTGTCTAGAAAACAGACAAAAGATACCTACTTGATTTGACTGACTCAGACTTTTCAAGTCTCATATTTCTATCTCTTTATTTAATTATTTATCTCCGCAACAGAAGAAAAGAAGCAAGGGATTAATGATTGCAGCGGCCGATAACTCTTTCAATGTACATGTGTTAAAATGGCCTTAAAACATTCATATCTCATCTGGCAAAAAATGCCTGTTCAGTATATGTGAATGCATATTCTACTGATGTAATTGAAAGGTTATCCACACTAAAAACTATGCCCTGTTTTGGTCAAACAGAACCAAGCTGGAATCTGAGTTTAACCAAAAGCAAACAGTCTGAATGCTGTTCACCAACCACCACGTACAAACCAGTGTGTGTGTGTGTGCGTGTTCGTGCGTGCGTGTATATGTTTGTGTATGTGTGATAAAGAGAGAGGACTTTAGTCTTAGTGTTTTTGTATGAAACCTTTCTTTTCCCCCTAATCATCTCCCCAAGGCAACAGCTCAACAAAAGAAAGGTATCAATCAACACTGGAGGCTGAGATAAGACCCACTAAGAAATAACTTAAAGTAATGCAGCATGGAGAGGATACGTGCCAGTTTGCCCAACACTATGTCACTGAACTTCCACCCCGTCCATGAGTGCTGCTGGCCCCGCTCTGCAAGTTCCCTACTAGATAAAAGGGAATTGATATTTTTTTAACCCCCACCCCCCCCAGTCTTTCAAAACCAGGCAACAGACAGAAAAGCACAGCATATACACAAGGCGGTCAGTTTTAATGATGTCTGCCAAATGAGAGGCCGCATGTGTTTAGAAGAAAACATCCTCAACGGATATTCTAACATATCAGCTTCTGGCAAACAGCTTACAGCTGGTTGCAGTGTTTGGACATGAATTCATTCACTCATGGGATGGCATGCAAAATAAACTATAAGTCAAATAAACAGGTCTCCATTCTAGTAATATTGTTTGTATTGCTAAGCTGGAATAGGGTCAACAACTTCCCTTTCAGTTCAAAATGTCAATGGAAAATTGAACTGAAGTACCCTGTTGTAACAGACGCATGTTGTTTATGTGATCTTTTAGTAAATCAGCTGATTGTAAATGGAAAACAAAACTAATTTGAATCCTGCCTGAGCTGGTTTATGGGTCAAAATTCGTCTGAACAGCAGTTAGAAGAGAAGGTTTCAGGTGATATGCTGCTTTTTTGTCTACAAAAAAGACTTAGTTTATTAGTCTAAACACAGATCTAAGGACTCTCAGTTTCTAGACAAGCTGACTGCACACAAGCCTTCCATCTGTCTTCCTACTATTGTTGTTGCTGATTGTATTTTGAAGTTCCCTGAAGTACAGTAACAATGACAGAGGCTGTGATTAGATGACACATGATGATGGATTGAATGTGTGAAGAGTTTGGAGTAAAAAGGAAACTCTTCACTAATTGTTACGCATTTCTACTCCACTTAGACCTGCACAATTCTCCTCTCCTCAAAACCTCTATGTTAAAAAACATATATAATGTTTGGTACTGCCATTTTGTTTTTGTTCAGTTATGGTTCATGTGTGCAACAAACATTAGACTTTGGGAGAAAATTATCGTGGCAGAGAATTGTGGTATCAATTCAATCAGGAGAGACATGTTTGCAGATATACAAATAGGATTTATTGTACAGCTCGAATAAAATGTACAAAGTCTTTGGTGATTAGACTCCATTGCTATACGAATCTTTCGTATATCTACTGTATAGGGGTAGAGAACCATCATAACCCCCCAATGTAATCTAGACACCGGTGGTGGCGACGAAGGAGCCCAAAGACCAGACCGAATTGACCGTCAGCTGGAGTAGATAACTGAAAGTGGAGGG
>NC_048412.1:9308103-9336249 GCF_013103735.1 Etheostoma cragini
AGGATTGCACTTCTTTGCCTGCAACAACCGCTGAATAGCAAAGAGAGAAACAATTATTTAAAGCAGGGTTGTGACTCAGTGATTGGCCCTTACCATTTGTGTAACGATTCTGATTGGTTTAGCAGGAAGGTGAACGCCTCCAACAGCTGATTGAAGTTAGGTAGAGCATTGATTAAGTGTGAGGTCTTCCTGACAGGATTTACTCTGAGATACAGTTCAATCAGGAGAGACGCGCATGATGAAATATACATTTATTGGATTACAGTTGAACTGATTTAGGAGTGCAGGTCTTTTTGAAAGAATTTACGCTGAGTTACATTTCTTAACTAAAAAAAGTCATGATTCATATTTTTCCAGAATCGGGCAGGCCTAGCTCCACTTTACTCAGGCAACACATATAACACATGTAAAAAAAGATTTGACGATGAGATCTTAGTGGCAAACAGCTGTAAATTCTCAAACTGGATACCTCGTCCTAACGCTGCGTGTTAACAAATGCCTCCATACAATTTCCCTCAGTTCTTCCATTTGATGTAAGATGTTTTACTTCCTAAAGTTGGCTCCGTGGTGCTCACATGTCACATTCCAATTGTTGTTGCAGGCTATAATTTAATCAGCTCAATGTAACATCAGCAGCACATCTGAAGCTGGATCTGTCAAAGTGGGCTTAGATGTTCAGATGAAATATCTGATGGCGACATTCAGAATTGTTTAGACTGCCCAGCTGTTTGATGAGGGACATGGGTTTGGCTGTAAAAAAAAAAAAAAAACTCTATTTGAGTAGCACCACTATACTTTGTACCACTCTTTACAAAATCCCTTGAATATTTCCCCATGCTCATCTTTCTGTGGGCTCAGGACAGTCATTGGGGGGGCTGCTGTGTCCCTGACCTTTGGCTTGCATAGCAATAGTTTTTCTTAGTAAAGTTCATCCTGCTTACATGAAATCCCAGATGCTAATAACAAACCAAGCTGACAGACGGATGTTAGAAGACCGTGTCTGTCACCTGTCTGTTTTCTTTACTATGAGTTTCCTGTATGGCATAAAAGGCGGGGAAGAGAGGAGGACAGAGCAGGAAATAATCTGGGTCACTCCCATTATTAGCTGAAGGGGAGTCCAGAGGTCTGGCTGAAAGCATGGACCGATCTGGACAAGACAGGACACAGCACAAAACACACAATGCACGCACAGTCGGTCTTCAGGAGGAGAACGCAGTGCAGTGTTTGTTAGTTGTTTAAGTGACAACAATGGTTGGCGTAAACAGAGGTTTAGATGACCTCAGGGCGTCCTCTCTGTGGGTAAATACATGCGGGATTAATATAGCCATCAGCTCCATTGCTGTAACTATCACAGTGATAACAATGGACAGAGAAGAGGAGAAGGGAAGTATTTCTTTTGTTTGGAGTCAGCTCTGCCACTATTTTAGGAATAGTGATGATGTTACAAACGTGAGCTCAAACCATGGCTTTGCGTGCGAGGAACCACTTGTCATATAAACTTTAAATATATGAACTTTCAATACAGTTTAGCAGAGAAGAGTGATAAAAAAGTCTGCAACAAAGTGGGACTAGAGTAAACACGAAGAAGGAATTTCATTTAATTGAAATTTCAATTGGTGTAAAATTAAGCACCCATAGATTTACCATTAAAGACAAAAGACTATAAAAAATATATATAGACACAGTTTTCTTATTTCCTTTAAAGTAAAGTATATTACCTAACATGATTTTGTTGCCCAAAACATCTGCCAAACAAACATGGAAGTGGGATTTGCCCACTTCCTATCTGTGACCTTAAAGGTGCCCTGCCACACATAATTCATTACTTTGTGGTAATGTCTGAAGTTCTACCATGGACTCTATAAACATAAATTGTAGAGAAGATCCCTTGGTTTCCTTGTTTCAAGCCGTTCTAGGCTGGTGTAGAAAGCCGGCAGGAAGAAGACAATTTCGGCCAGTTCTCATAAATATTCAACGAGCTAAGCTGCTTGACACTGATTGGCTAACAGCTAGCCAATGAGAGCCTGGCTATCAGCGTCCATTACCCAGCACAACTGGGCAAGCTCATGAATAGTAATGAGCTCAGGCAACATGACGTCATACTGAGCAGCTTGTGTAATTGGCCTAATGCAACGCTTCTCAAATAGTGGGGCGCGCCCCCCCAAAGGGGGTGCGATTGACCCTGGGGAACAGGCTTTTTTTTTTGGCCATACTAGTATAAAGTGTAATTACGCATCCACTACAGTAGGCGGCAGTGGCGCTTTCATTGTTACTTCTGTCACGTTTGCGACAGTGCAACATTTTACAACTTACAAGACAGCAGGTTTGCCTTGGTTAGCAGTGTTGAGTCAACAGAAAGCTCCGGCTGTGTTCTGTCTATAGCCTCCGTTATTCCACATAACAACCCCCAACATTAAAATTTTTTTAGCAGGGATGAAAAGAAAAGCGGAGAGAGACAAAGATAAAGAGACAAAAGAAAATCACCCGAAAGGGCACCTTTAAGGCTTTGGGTCTGACCATTTAGAGTTACGATCAAATTAACATTTATTTCTGTTTTCCAGATTTACAGCTGTTCATAACTTGACCTTGGAGATTGTGGGAGCTTAACTGAATAATGTGGATCCACCCAATACACACACACACACACACACACACACACACACACACACACACACACAAACACACACATACAACCACACACACAGGGTTTTTTAGTTTTATTCTTTCAGCTGGGGGATGAGGACGTGGCATTTCTCACACACACATTCAAACCATTCTAGTGTGACGTGCAACTTAAGCACTGATGATTATCTTTGTGTGTCAACACTATACTTCCTGCATCTTGGTCTTACAGTAACACTATGACGACATGTCATCACCGTATTGACAGGATTGCTCCTAATTTTTGACTTCTTTCACATGAGCATTTCAGTTTTTAACTTTGACGTGAAATATTTTTGTCCTGTAAGCAGTGGGAATTTGAGTTGTTATAAATTTGGGACATGGAAGCTGTAGCAACCGGTCAATCCCTGTACACCCGCTCTTATTTTTCATGTGTACACAGTATGAATCTAAGACTGTAAACCTGCGTCTGTCCATTTGTCAAGCACAATATCACAAACACCAATGATCAGAGTTCAGTCAAACTCAAAGGATGTTCGTGTTCAGTCCAAGTATATCCTAATTATTCTTAATCAATCATGTTGTTGCAGAAGAGATTTGGTGATTGACATAATTTCTAAAAGGCTTTTTTCTATCCTGACCAATCAACTCTCAGGGTTTAAAAAAAACAAAAAAAACATAAAACAGTGAGGAAACTGTATAATGTTTTGCCTTTAGATAGTGTGGTTCCAGTTACCCAATTGTCAAGCTCTGAACATATGACATGCACACACACTAACAGGTATTTTTTATCCGCACAAAGGGGAGAGTGAGGGTGTATTTTCTCCAGTCACGAGAGTCTGTGTCTGTCTCTTTCTACTTCCTGCCTGTCTCGTCGTCATGTCTTCTGCTGTCACGTCATTGTTTCAGTCTGTGCGTTACATGTAGCAGTTGTTTAGTTTTTGTGTCTGTATTGCACATACTGTGCATGGACATAAAAATGGGTTATGTAAATGTTTTATCTTACTATATACAATGCATTTTGTGTATTGTCTGTGTATTTGTCAAACACAATTGAAAACAGGCACAGCACTGTCCACAAGCAAGCACATTGCCACGGTGTCATTTAGCAGGTCACTGAATCTCTGTTCCTGTGGAAGGGGGACTTTCAGTAAAGGGCAATTCAAAAGTAATCTAGTGTGTTACTAGCATGACAGAATTTTATGATACAGTAAAAGCTCTGTTCATTAAACATGGAAAAGATGCATTCTTTGCCATGCAAGTAAGTAACAAATGAGAGTTTAGCACTTTTCACAAAGTGCTTCACAGTCCAAATAAATACATCCATTAAAATAGTCAATAGTCAATAAAAAAAATAAAATATAAAGCCCAATAAACCACAAAAAGTTTACTAAAACACAGAATCATAAATAGAAAATAATACAGTCTGCAATTTGGCTAGATGAACACCTGACTAAAAAGATGCGTCTTGAGCTGTTTTTTAAAAATATTTCAACATGTGCAGACATTCTTAAGATATGTTGTGAGGCGTTCAACAGTCAAGGAGCGATTGTCTGAAAAGCTCTATGACGTTTTGTTTTCAGCCCAGTACGGGGAAACAACCAGTAAGCCCTGATGTGATGATCTCAGTTACAGTATAAGTGTGCAGCAGATCGTTTACTGTATGTAACCCAGTGCCTGACAATTGATGGCTATATAACTACATGAATTTTGAACTGGATCCTAAAGTAAACCAGTAGCCAGTGCAACGAAGCCAGGATAGGGGTAACATGACATGACCTCCCTGATCTTGTCAGCAACCAAGCAGTAGCATTCTCTACTAATTGTAAATGATCTACAGATGATCTAGTGAGGCTCTAATATGGGTTAATGTACCTTCAGACAAGGTACCTACACTGGATGTATTTCAGCTTCAGTTTTTACATCCATCTGAGCTGTCTGCACCAAAGAAACTCTAGCTCCACTTCTGTTTTACAGATTTACTGCAACAGAAGCATCTGTATTGTCCTTAAGTCAATGTTTTGTGTCATCACATGGTTTAAGTACATTATCATATACTTTGAGCCCTATCAAAATGCAAACAGTTTGTTTTTGTTGTTGAGCCTTGGGCCTGCTCTAAGCCAATGTGGACTCAGACTGCAGCAAAAGATGTCAATGTAATCAATTACAAGAGATTACAAGAAAAGAAGCTGCTCAAAAGAATGTGATGTAGGTAAGCTGTAAGTGTGCGCCCACCCTTGTTAATGACCCCCTCTGTGAACACACTCCATTCTAATGGGCCATAATAGCACCTCCTGATAATCAAACTGATAGGTGGCCCCTTTGGACTCTTTACCCGTTTCATTGGCTGGCCAGACGGTGGTGTGGAGACACTGATAGGCTATCAAGGGGATGTGGGAGGGGCAGGCTGGCTGTTGGCCAATAGAAGTGATTGGACCCAGAGGATCGCCACTTGACTGGCAGCGTGCACTAACACCACGTAGATAAAAGGGCAGTGGCGTAAGCAGTGTGTTTGGGTGTTTCAGTTAAGGATGGTCATTTTCATTATCTCATTCATGTTAAAACATGAAGCAAAAAAGTTTGGCTAATATCCTTTTTTCAGTTACAATGCAGTGGTAACTGGACTAAAACATATTTGAATTTGGTTTAATGTCAAACTTATTAAATGGAAGATGCAAAAGTGTGTGTGTCTGCTTTTATATTTTCAAAAAATTGCATCTTGTTCTTTTTCACTAGACTTTTTCAGTTGGGATGGGAATTTGTGTCAAATTTAATCTGCTCGTTGATTTTCCCTGATACTACATGTCATGCTGCCACTGTGTGTGTGTGTGTGTGTGTGTGTGTGTGTGTGAGTGTGTGTGTGTGCGTGCGTGTGTGTGTGTGTGTGGGCCATGTTTAGCTACATTTGTGGGGACCAAAAACTGTGAATACAGTATACTTATGGGGACCTGACAGCTTTGTGGGGACAAAATGCTGGTCCCCATAACGTTAAAGGGCTTTTTGAGGACTAAGACTTGGTTTTAGGAGTAGGGTTAGAGTTAGGTTATGGTTAGGGTTAGGGTAAAGGATAAGGTTAGGCATTTAGGTTTGATGGTTAAGGTTAGGGTAAGGGGCTAGGGAATGCATTATGTCAATGACTGGTCCCCACAAAGATAGCCAGACACGACTGTGTGTGTGTGTGTGTGTGTGTGTGTGTGTGTGTGTGTGTGTGTGTGTGTGTGTGTGTGTGTGTGTGTGTGTGTGTGTGTGGAGGCAGGGGGGAAACCTGTTGTCAGAACATGGGTTTGTTCAGCAATGAGATGACTGATTAGACAAAGCAACTTTGTGTGTTTGTGAGTGTCCCCTGAGAAGTTGAAATCAGCATCAGTGACCATATCCTGAAAGGAATCCCTATTGCACAACTCATACAGAACACACACATTCTGATTCCATTTTCTTTGTTGCCAATAGAAGACTATAATCTTGTCAAACACAGGTGTACCTAAAACATAGCATTAATGATGGCTGCATTTGATTTAGTTGCTGTCATGCAGCTCCTTATATTACAGCAGACATTTTGCCTCGTCATAGTAACATTAAAGATGGGTCTCTTCTACTACCCTATCTAATACCCAGAGCCTGAAACCAAAGCAGCTAAATGGAAGTCAGCTGTCAAAAATTGTGTTATTTACACCTGTGTTTTTCCTCCTGTGACATGTCAAAAGGTCTGTGGTTAAACCGGCCTATTGTACATGCTTGCTGAGTGGCACAATGTAATATTGTTACTTTTAGTAAACACCTTTGCTTATCATGCAATTACAAGTTGAAAGGTCTGCTGTGAGAAAGGCCTTTAATGATAACATTTTATATTCTTCATATCTTAAAGTTATTCAATCACTTACTTAATCAACATTTTACTTTCAAATATACCATGAACGTGTGAATGTGGTGTGACTTTGACTTGACTTGTTATGCAAAAGCTTGTGTTGAATTAGATGATTAAAAGTAACCGACTTAGTTGACAATCAACACCATCATATTTAGTATCTTTTGCAATTATCGAGTTCTGGCTGTTTTTCAAAGTTGAGATGGGTGTCACTGAGGTGCGTTGATTTCAGCATCCTAAAGGATGTACGTTTTCAGGAAATGTGAATGGTGGCAGCGTGGTGAATTTGGCATTCTGTGTGTGCGGTTTGTTGCGTACGCTTGAGAAGAATGTAACCCTTTTTTTTCAAATGAGAGAGGAAAAAAAACGATGGAGTGATTGAAATATCTTTCCCCATCTCTTCGTCCCCTGGGGGGGACTGCCTCCTCTGCTTTCATCCGGTAGGCTGGAGGAAGAGAGAGGGAATAGGGTGGAGGAGAGAGAGAGAAATGCTGGTGACGCGGTTAAAGGAGGATAAGAGAGCAGTGCTCTCTCTCTCTCTACCCCTCCCCTTTC
Organism: Etheostoma cragini; assembly: GCF_013103735.1. Taxonomy (NCBI): domain Eukaryota; kingdom Metazoa; phylum Chordata; class Actinopteri; order Perciformes; family Percidae; genus Etheostoma; species Etheostoma cragini. The sequence continues at coordinate 9,315,146 of NC_048412.1, forward strand.
TTGTTTCCTCTCATCTCATCTCCACTGCTGTATGCCCCTATATAACCCCTGACAGAGTCCCTCTCCCTGTTGTACTCATTTTATGTGGATTGGAAACAACAGGTGTCTGCATGTCAGTGTGAAACAGAGTCTAGATATTTGAGGATTTAAGCAGATTTCTTGTTCATTTTGTAAACTTTATCACTAAGTATTTGGGCATTCTGTACAGCTGTTCTAATTGGAAAACCAAAACATTTAGACTAAACAGACACACTGCAGAGTTTTGATTTGAAATAATACAGGATTGGCAATCAGCAGCCAGTAACATGAAGAACCAATCAGCTCTCACCCTAAAGATGGCCTTGTTGCTGCTGCTGCTGCACGGCACAGGTAAGATCTGTTTACACATGTTTGATACACACTGCATGGCTGAAATGTGGAGACTTTGAGGTGAGTGTATGTTAGTAATTCAAATTTACGCAGGAAATAACCAGCATCTGAATGTATCATTTTCCTAAAATCTAAAGTTTCAAAATGTGTTTAAATTAGGAAAAAAAACATGTTTCAGTTGGATTCTGCCTGTCCAAACAATAAGAAAAAGATCATTTAAAAACTAATCCTATAAACAGTTGACATCTTTCTGCAGCTGAAAGGCAGATGAAATATAGTTTTCTATTTAAAAAATACTAATAGACAAACAAAATTGTTGAAATTAAAGTTAACATTTTGGGATCAATATTTGTTAACATCTTCAGATGATCCTGATGTGCTGCAAACCACATCTGTCAACAGTCCTTAATGTCATAATGTAGACAATTTACACCTCAATAATGCAGTGTTGGATACATGAGTTATGTCACTCCATGTTTCATGTTTAAAAGTGACAAATTGTAATATGAACTTATCTTGTTAATTGTTTTTGTCCCAGTTATTTACAATGTGGATCGTAGATCAACTTAATCTGTGCTCTCCCACAGAGCATTAATCAGGAACACATACACCTATTGGGTTCTACATAGCTTTTGGAAAATCAGAAACAGGTGCATAAGATAAACAAAACTCTCTCCTCTTCTTCTCTAGATGCAAAGATGGACATTATTACCAGTAAGCAAGATGTTTTGGTGGGAGAAGAGATCTTACTGTTGTGTAAAGGTGAGTCATATCAATTTCATTCAATGACTTATAAAACTTGTCTTTGTGAATGACATTTTTTGATTTTAACCTCTTCCAGATGTTTTAAAATACGCACTTATTTTCACTCTTTCTCTTCCTCCATTGCTTCTCCTGTCCTGTCCTAGCTGGGGGAGAGGGAGACATAACATGGCTTAAAGATGGGGAAGAAATCGATGAAGACAAGGTGTCAAAGGTGGATGAGACTTCCTCTAAATTAGTCATTAAGAACACTAAGATGGAGGATATGGGGAGATATACGTGTGCCTGTGAGTTCGAAAATGGACACAAAGATGACATTGCGACACAGCTGTTTGTTTATGGTACGTAACAATTGCCAGTTGATGCTGACGCTGTCTTTTATAACATGTCTTAGTTAGGAAATAGAAATAGGTAATACTCAGCTTATGAAGACGTGTTTAATGATCTGACCCCGTTTTGATGCTATCATTCATTTTTGTTTTATTGCATAAACGTTAGTATCCTAACCTTCTCCTCATTTGTCAGAGGGTCCATCATTTGGAAGCACCACCACCTATCATGAGTTTCTGGAGGGCACAGATGGTGTGGTGCCATGCCTGGCGACTGGCCAGCCAGCGGTGGACGTGCACTGGCTCAGAGACAAAGAAGACATCTCAACAAATGGTAAGACCAGCACCCTTGGCCTGCAGCTTTCCTGCAGTTTGAAGGGTTATTTTATGGTTTACAAAGGCTTTCCACTTTCTAAGCCTTTTGTACCTTAAATGTCTAGGACTTTGATCAAATTGATTGGTATGATAAGAGTGACCAAATATTCCTTTAGAAACTTACATAACTATGCTTTTTCAGTCTCTTTGTGTGTTTTTCTCTGACTTTACCTTAACATCTTTTTTTCACTCTGTGCTGCCACCTGTCACTTCAGTCGGAAGGCGTGTGCGTCAGATGCCTGATAACACAGTCTTCATTGAAAAAGTGAAGAGAGAGGATGCTGGGACATACTTGTGTCAGGCCCAAATCAGAGGAAGGCCCATCTATAAGCAACTCTCCGTCTCTGTTGTCGTCAATGGTCGGTATCTTTTTCCCATAACGATTAAATAATGGTCAGGAGTTTGAAAGATAATTTATGAAACAAAGATCCTTTCTGACCTTTTGCGAAACCTGATGTGTGTGACATGACACACACTTAGCCATCGACTCTTATGGTTAGGGATGCTTCATTCATAGTATTTTACTTTGTGTCATAATGATGCCTTAATATATTTGAATTGTAAATGAGGCATAATCTTGACTAAAATAGGATTCCCTCCTGCAGCTCCTCCTTCCGTGCATCTGAAAGAAGAAGTGAAAAAAGTGATGGCTGGACCAGAAACCAACGTTTCCTTGCTGTGTTTGGTTGACGGTCTACCAAAACCCAACATCACCTGGACCATGTAAATATTAACTTGCAGAGAGTTGCGGAGAGTCTTTTAGTATCTCCTGATATTTTATTCAGAGAGGCACATCATGTATCAGTTTGTTGATAATGTAGAAGCATGATGTGGACTAAATGTAGTTGATCTAAACCTGTCTCTCATTTGTTACTATTTTGTTAATGTTCAGTGGCTTAGTTTCCCTTCTCTGGCCTCTTCTTTTGAATCCAAGTAAATAACAAAGAATTACTCAGTGTGTGGCCGGGTTGGTACAGTGGGTAGAGCAGCTGCACATATACTTTGAGGCTTATCCTTATTAGTCGGACCTGTGATGATATCCTGCATGTCTTCCCCCTCTCTCTCCCCCTTTCTCACCTAGCTGTTCTGTCCATTAAAGGCGGAAAAGCCCCAAAACAGAATGTAAAAAAAAAAAGAATTACTCAGTGTGTATTTTGCTCTGCATGTCCTCCTCCCAGGCCGATGATGTTTGACCCTTCACATCATCAGTTCAACTCAGACCGCAGCCAGTTGACTATAAAGTCTGTTGCCAGGGCCGACTACGGAGAGTACATCTGCACCGCCACCAACAAGATCGCTGAGAGCAGTGCTACCATTATGCTTCATGTTTATGGTTAGCTCAATTTATGATTTTTTGTCCACCTCTTTGATAGCTCCACTAGATCACTGAAACACAACAACAACAATAACCACGTAACAAAAAATTGAACTTAGTAATTGCTAAACATGAACCGGCCATTCAACCATGCTACTTCATCCTGCTGCACTATAATGACACTTGAGATGTTTGGTTTCAGAGGCCCCAGAGGTGTTTGTGTCAGCAGAGCATCAGAGTGTATTAGTGGGCAAGCGTGTATCTGTGTCATGTAACGTCTCTGGCCATCCTCAGCCTGAACAACACTGGATCAACAAGCACAATGGACGCACACTGGTAAGAGTGCATGAATGCATTATACTACATGCATACACACATGTGCAGCTTTCAGGGGGATAACACAGGATAAAAAGGAGAATAGATTCTCCCTAAATTGTAGCAAATATCCTTCAGTTGTACTGATGACAAATACTTTGTTATGTGTATTAAAGGTGACAGTAATTATTTGTTAAACCTACTGTAAAATAACATCAGCTGTACTCACTGACATATTTGCTGACTTTAAATATGATCCAGCATTTACAGACTCATGTTTGGTTACATATATGATTGGATTTTTCCTGTTTGTGCCTCCGTCTGTCAGGACTCTGCCTCTGGTCGCGTCCGTGTTAATGATGGTGTGTTGGTGATTGATGAGATAGTGCCCTCTGATGGCGGACTGTATTCCTGCATGGCTGTCAGCGCCTCTGGAAATGCATCAAGAGACGTTGCAATACACAGTAAGAGTTAATGTCCGTCTTTAGAGGAGATTTAATCTGACATACAGTTTACATTTTACATATTACAATTTTTTTTTTTCTCTCTCTCTCTCTCTCTCTCTCTTTCCTTCTCCGCCCTACCTTCTTATTCACAGCCCAGCCCGGTCCGCCACTCTACCTGTCAGTTTCCACTGGACCAACCTCAGTCATCTTCTCCCTTAAAACCCCTCCCATCAGTGGAGGGACACCAATCACTAGTTTTGTCCTGCAGTGGAGGCAAAGTGCCACAGAACAGTGGAAAGAGATTACAGTCCCAGTTTCAGGTAAAACATCTGCTCTTCAACAAAGCTTTGCAGTTGTGCATCTTGACTCTCACGCACTCAGTGCATCATTTATACTTTAAACTTATTGCATCATAAATATTATTCTGCCATAAATGACAATCCATAATGCACATTAGCTGATGTGGTATTTTTCTATGTGGCTGTGTTTTTTTTTGTAGATCCCCTAGCTATCACCACCCTCAAGCCATACACGTTGTACACAGTACGATTGGCTGCCTTGAATGCAGTGGGAGTGGGACAGTTCTCAGACACAAACACCGTCCAAACCCAGGGAATACGTAAGTGCTACTCACTATCTACACATTAGAAACTGTCAACACACACAACATCCATATATGCTGTCTGTGGATCATTAACTTGATGTGCAGCATGTCTGTGTACATATTGACATGGATGTATACAAAATTTATGGATGTACATTGTATAACATGTGTAAGTTCAAGTATGTATGCAAGCTAGTGTATGTGATATGTACGTCTTGTAACCAAGGCGTTTCCAACACATCTGCCATCACTAATTTGTGTTATTCATCTTTCATGCAACCATCATAATAATATTTCCATGACACCATCATCCGCTGCCTGATGTTCATTCATGCTGCTGATGACGCCATGTAATCTACTGTCATCCTTCGTCAGAGGGTAAAGCATTACACACTGATCTACTATACAATGACAACAATTTACTGACATGCTCAGTCAATCTGTGTGTAGCCACCTGTATAAAAAAATAAATTAGAAATGAGTGTCTCTTAAGCCAAAGATTAGGAATGAATTATTATTCATGGTTGGTCATCAGTTGGTCAGCATTTTTATCTTTTCTCTCTGCCTCTGGTGTGTACTCTGTAGGTGAACCAGACAGTCCAGTTTTGTCGCCGGATAAGATGAAAGTAGAGGGAAACTCTTTCTATGTCCCTCTTGAACAGTTTGATGATGGTGGATCTCCTCTGCTGCACTTCGACGTACGATACAGACAGGTAAGAAACAGTATAAGTCTGTCTCTGCCTTTCACAATGAATGAGTCTTTATTGGTCCTTTATGTTTCCTTAAGTTCGTCCTTTCATCATGTGTGCTTTCTTTATGCTCTCTTAGGATAAAGAGAAGACTGAGTGGAAAGACATGCAGCTGTCGTCTGATGCTGACTCTGTCTCCCTTCAAGACCTGTCCTACGGATCAGACTATAGACTGGAAGTCTCAGCGGTCAACGCTAATGGTTCCTCCATCCCTGCCGTGTTCAACTTTACCATTGCAGAACAGCCTGGTATGTGGCCTCCCACTCCCCAAATCACCTCATGAAATGTGGCTTAAACTATGAACTGGGAGTGGTGAACTGCATTAACTGCACCTTAATGTCGTGACTTGACAGATCTACTAATAATATTGTGTAGCTTGCCACAGTGAAGATGTTAGCCACACTTTCAGTAAGGTAAGCTTGACTTTTCCCTCTCTCCCTCAAAGTGAGCAGCCGCAGCATGACCAAAGGGAGCGTGGCTGGCATCGTCATGGTGATCTTCCTGGTGGTATTCCTGGTGGTGGACGCCACCTGCTGCTACAGAAACCGCTGCGGCCTGCTCATGTCCATCGCTGTGAAAATCTTTGGTCAGAAAGTCCCAGGCCTCCAAATGCTTGAAGATGTAGAGGGAACCACTAATGGGTAAGTAAGTAGGTGTTGTAGTAGTCTGTATAGTATAGTCACGTATCATGTATGTTTTCACAAAATAGAACTCTTTTTTCTGTCTTTTATCAAGTTTTCATATTTCAAACCTTTATGTGGCTGCAGAGAAGTGAAGCTGAAGGGCATATCAACTCCAAGAGGCAGTGTGCAGCATGCGGTGGTTCAGACAAAGGACAAGGGGCTGCTCACAGAGATCACCTGCGACAAAGCCCCCCTTACCAAACACGAGTATGTTCATTCACTCTCATACACAGCAAACCTACTTGTTCAGGAAACATCTCTATTGTGTTTAAATACCTGCACCCACCATATCCATATCTTATGGCTAAATTATTGAAAAGCAAAATGTCCAATGGAACAGAAGATGATGAAATTGAAGACTACATTTAGTCCATGAACATCTGCTAGATCTGTTTGCAAGACAGTCTAACTCTGCCTCGTGGCTATTTTCTGCTCATTTAGATGCCACATGATGCTTTACGATCAAATCTATGCCACAGAGTAAATGATTGATTTGCACTTTTATTCTAAGCAATTCTATATTTGTACGTTAATATCTCATTGATTGTTTCTTTCCCACAGAAAAAACCTGCCAGGCAGAGACCTTCACACTGTTGATGCGTGAGGCCAGAAACTGGAGAAAAAAGAAACAACAAATGAAAGTGAAAAATAAAAAATAAAAGTGGGAACCAGCAAGGATAATGTATATACAACAATAGAAGATAGCATTTACTCAGTCTTAATAACTGACTCAGAACACTTAGCGACCGTTACAGTTGACATGTGATCAAAACGGCTATGGGAAAAGTCAATCATCGCTGAGAGACTGCAGGGAAAATACTGATGTTGTTGAGGTTTGTTAGAACTGGGCTGTTTCAGACGTCTGTGCTGTCGGAGTGAGAGGACAGGGGGTCAAAAAGCTCTCAGCTTCCAGTTCACATGAAGACGGACGCAGGCGACCAGCAGGGGATGTGTGCTCTGATTCAGATCTAGCCCGACATTGCCAGACCAAATCGCAAATGAATGAGCACGCAGATTGGTCTGGTTTGCAGGCTAACTTAAATCAGTTCCAAATACAGGGTAATTCTACTTACAGGGTAATCGTGATATCTGTGTTTTACAACTAATTGCTGTTTTAAATTAATCTTCAAATTGCTACTTTATAAAAGTCACAACGAATGTTTACCTTTTGCATTATATGAATTTTGTACACGGACACCTTTTTTATTTTTGCTCTTTGTTAATCGTATCATGGATATCCTGTATTGCACTGAAAATATTTGTCTCTGTTATTGATGTTTTTATAATTGTTGATAACTTTTTATTAAAATGCACTGTGTCAGCTCTTCTGATGGTTATGTTAGACTAAACTTCTTATGTTTCTGGATGAAATAACACTGTATCCTGATACTGACCAGTATTTTAAATCATTTCAAGGGCATTTCAGCTTAAACTAAACCTATCTAACCTTTATGTAATTATCATGCACTAATATGTACTGTTTTTAAACCATACATGAGGTATTTAATATAGAGGTATTTATCATGAGAGGCTTTGAACGTGAAGCCATATTTGACTTTGTAACCAGCTTTACTGTTTACTTTTTTGTGAAATAACTTTATGGTCTAACCCAATGGCTACCTAATGGAGCTGTGTGCCTTCTTTCAAGTACCTGTAATGATAGGCAAGATGGAAAAAACATATGCACCTAACAAACTGACTGATCCTTAGTTAATTTGTATTTACTGAATAGTCATAGTAGTATTTACAGTTATTAAATATCTTCGCATTGCAGCGTTTTTGTTTTGGATCTACTTTGACGAAAGTAGGTCATGTTTCCAATGGATCTTTTTAGTGAAGTGTTTTACTATTGCTGTAATATTTTATTGAACACTGTACACGGCTGTAAATACACTTGTTGTGACATCTTTGTGTTTGATAAAAACATGGACTGTACAACAGCTTTATGTATTTTGTGCTTACCAAATGAACGTCTCTTTTCTCATTTTAGTAGTATGTTGATCACAAACTCACAATGGAAATGTTTTGATCTTTCATGGCTGCACAAATTCTAAAAATCTGAATTACCTTGAAACAGTCTAATACAGGCCGCTCCATAACAACTGCTACAAACCCCCACTACAAGCAGTAATGAAACAACGGTAACTAACATTGGCTCACATTTAAACAGAAAGACAAACTTGAAAATCATTACAGTGGGCTAAAGGATAGTTTGCATTCTTGTGTTCTGATAATTTACACCGGATTTGCACATTGAACTTGAACTTTAAATTTCTTGAATTTCTGCCATGACGTCTCCTGCACCAGTCACAAAAACCTTTGCAACCTTTGGGTCCCAGTTGTCAAATACTCTTGCATGTTGATAGCCATGCATACCTATCAGGCGTAAAATGGAATTGTTACAGGACTGTACTTTTGCTGATGTTGGTCTTGCTCTGACATCAGTACGGAGAGAAAGCGGTGGGTTTGGTTTGCTGAGTCAGACTGTCATTAAAGACTGAGGTATAAAAGATGTGGCAATCTGTGTCAAAAAAGAGTCTCAAGGTGCAGGGTGTTTGAAGGAGACTGAACTGCACATTGAAAAGCATAATGCAATTTTGAGTTACTTTTACTTTACTTGAGGATTTCCCTTTTACTTTAGCTTACTTTTTTAAAATATTTATCTAACAGCTGTAGTTTCTATCATTACTTCACTTATTATAATATGTATGTAATCAGATTATAAAATATGTTGGATTGTCCCAACCCAGCACATTGTTGTGCATAATAAGTAGATATACCTTTAATTTAATTCTTCAAATACATTGCTGCTACTTCTGTTTTACTCAGTTGTTTTAACCTGTGATGGAGTGAGCTTACATTCTAGTACTTGTAAATTTACTTAATTAAAGTATCTAAATACTTCTTTCCCCGTTGCTTCATTATGCCAGTGTGAAACTTGGATGAAAGAGCAATGTTTAATAGCTAGTTTGATTACTTTGATTATAAAGTTAATTCCTCCGTTAGGCAATAGTATGCTGTGAGTAGCAGCTCTATCTGCCTCAGTGCTATGTGTTTGGGTACGCCCCCTGGCTGATCCGTTCCTGCTATCTATGGTTCCTGCTGACTAGAAGCACATGACCAGGCATGTTTACACCTGCAGTGACCGAAAGACACACAGCTCCAACAGTTACCGTGCCACTGACAGGGAAGCATATTGTTTCAACCGAGATAAGAAGCAGTATTTTCGCGAGAGGTCTTTGTTTACTGGGACTTGGTAAGTTAGCCTTATTAGCAAATCTTTTGTTTTTCTTTAATCTGTAATGTGAGGACACTGTCTGTTCTTCTTCCGTAGCAGCAGCTGCTAGATTAGCATGCTAACGTGTCCCAGTAACGGTAGCTAGTTAGGTTAGCCCACTGCTGCTGCTGCTGCTGCATCATCACCACTCAAGCAGCATACGTGCATATGAAAGTAACGTTATAACATCAGCTACAAAAGACATGACGCAGAGTTTTACTCAGCCTACACTGCAAACTGGGTTTAAAAGTAAACGTTAGTGTACGAGCTACCGTTTGTTAACGTTATAACATAGTTGGGGGTAACGTAGGTTAGCGTACCTGGCTTGGACAGGTAGCTTGCTAATAAATAACAGACAACTGAAGTGAGATTTTAAAGCAAATTCAGATTATCCAAATGCGATAGCTTTTGGTTAACGACAAAAATAATTGTCTCAATATTTGTAATCTCTAATGTCTGCTGTCATGTTGTCGGTCAGTGTCAGTCATGTGAAGGAAAAAAACAGTAAGAAGCTTTAGCAGAAAGCTGCAGTGATGACGTTACAACCAAATCAAAGTTTTAGTTTAAATATACACATACAGTATAGCCTTGGTCTGCCATTAGAGGATTCACATGTTAAAAGGGATCATAAAATATTTTCAATGAATATAAGGACAGTCCGTTGAACCATTGCCAGTATTACATAAATGGTCACTTTATATTCACATTTCAAATTATGTTCAGGCAGGTCCAGGCAGCCTCTTCCCACCTGTACCCTGAGACGGAAGCTACATCCCCAGGACCAGCCCCCTTGCCGTCCACCATGGACAAGACAGATGTGGAACGTGAGTCCTTTCTCTTCTCTGCTGTTTTCTTCCCTTCTCTGCCAATTTGTTTCCACGTCTGCCTCTAGGGAGCAAACAGAATTTATTTGTGCCATTAGACACAGTTTTGGATGAGAACCCATGTGTATTTTTTCTCAGGTTTCCAAAGTTTTGCCGTACGTGTTTCTCAAACGCTTTGTAGCCATTTGTGGTTATTCCATTTCTGTATTTTTTTCTAGAGTTAAATCTACCTAATCAGATTTGTCTCTCTTGTGTTGTTTTTCCCTTATAGAGGTCACCCTAGCTCTGCTTGATGCAGCCACTGATAAAGACTCAGTGGTGCAGGAACAGGTCAGAAAGTCTATTTTGACCCTAGGAAAACAGCACCCAGACAGAGTGTTAGCCATGTGCCAAGACTACCTTCTGAAACACCCAAAGGTAAAACTCCAGAAAACGCTTAAGGCTGATTTACACTTCTGCGTTAAATCGACACCCTGAGTACGTACATAGGGATGTGGCGATACCGACCCTACACTGGACTCTTCGCTGTAGCCTGACGTGCACCTCTCCAGAAATGTAACTACACGCCTTGGCTAGGCCGTGACATAATAGCATTGCATTTCCTCCAACTGATTTTGGGGGGACTTCTTCTCTGTACATCAAATAAAATCAAGGAAAGGGTTAACTTTTCCTGCTAAATGTTCAGTGTTTCCTTTAGGCCCAATAACCTCCTGAATAATTCCATTTGTTGTTAAATTGCAATGTGAGCAATATTTCGGCAGGATAACTTAAAAGGCAACCGCAACTATATTGTGCATCTTCCCTATTTCTGATACTGTGGCTGTAGAAAGTTTCCCATGGTGGGCCATCACTACAAAATCAACATAGAGGAAACACTGATATTTTTGACCATTGTCAGAAAGGGGCGACACTTTGTTTCTCCCACTATGCCTCTTTAGAGTCCTTGCTTAAAAGCTAATCACCGTCACTTACCGGCCCTGCAGTTCTCTTAAAGAGATCAACGCACACACCAATGCACGAGTATAAGCTTCAGGCCACTTACGTAGGATACCGCAAAAGCTCTGCATGGAGCCTCAAAACCATAAATCAGCTTTTACACTGTTTGTCACACAACAGTCTCAGCCAATAAAACATACCAAGGTAACGTGGAACAAATTATCAGTACACGATCTTGTAGCCCATGTCAACTAAGCCAGAAAAGTATGACTACATGATCATGCTAAAATTACCATTTAACTTGGCTTCCAGTGCTGGTGTTACTATTGGTGTCATGTGTCAAAACTACCTAAAACACTTCCCAGTTACATACAGTGCTTAATTACTGTGACTGCACTTTGTGATCATACTGTCCACATTATACAGGGGAAGTCCCCGTGTTGAACATTAAGCAGGATTGCAGTAAGCACGAAAAGTCTTGCGTCTATGATGGAAATGTCTGTGGATTTGACTTGACTCTACTAACCCCCGCTAACAATGGTCTGCTACTAATCTGTTAAATCTGGTCACTCTTAAAAGACCGCTGAGAGCCCATGCATGTGGTTTGGTTTCTATATCGTAATATGGCATAAGTGTTGTCTTTTCCTGGTTTTAGAGGCTGTATTACAGTAAAGTGAATGTCATTTTCTGATCTTACCAGACTGTTGTAACTGTTCTATTATTTGCCTTTACCCATTTAGTCATTATATTCACATTACAAAATCTCATTGTCTAACTATTTTGCGAAAGCACCAAAAGTCAACACTACAATATTGTTGTGGTATCGATATCGAGGTATTTGGTCAAAAATATTGTGATGTTTGATTTCCTCCATATCGCCCTGCCCTAGTATATACTCTGCTAACATTTAACCTGCATGGGCCAATAGAATCATTCTAAAAAGAAATGTGGCTCGATGTTTAACAGAAAAAAATCCCTTAAATTCAGTTATTTGCTTTTTACTTGTAGCGTTTTTGCATCATAGAAATTTCCCCATAGAGCTCTGAATCAGCTTGTGTCTGTATGATGCTGCAACAGCTTATCATACTGTCACAGCCCAGACTTTGTAGTTATCAGATGTTGGCATCTTTACACTGAGGAAATGATCAGTGACATGTATATGCTGTGTATCATATTTTACATTGTCTATGTGAAAGCCAATTGTAAGCATTTTACTGCAGCTAAATAATTGCTGTCATTAATTAGTATTCCATTTTATGTGCTCTTTCTGTTATTCCTGTCCTCCTCCTTCTAATTCTTCTCCTCCTCCTCCTCTTTATCTAGTTGGTAGTGAGTCACAGAGTTGTGATTCTCCGGACTATTGAGCTGATTGTGGGCTGCAGGATAGAGGAGATCAGTTACCCAAAGATAAAAAGTATCATCTCCTTGGCCTCAGATGAAATGACACGATCAAAGGTAAAAATATGAGATGTTAATTATTCTTTTGTGTCTTGCAGTGGGCAGATATTAAATGATGTACCTTACTCTTTTCACTGTCTTTCTGGTTTATTCAGGAGGTCATCCCTGATTGGCAGCAGGCAGCCAGTAATATCTTGGTTGCTGTGGGTAACAAGCACATTAATGACATCATGGAGGAGATACTAAGCAAGTTTCAGCCAGGGCTCCTACCTCACTTCTTTGTGGTACAGACACTAGCCAACCTTTCTGATTCCAATGGTAAGAAAATATATTTACACACATAAACACAAATAAACCACCTTAAGGCCATAAGGAAGACCATACACACACACACACGCACACGCACACGCACACACACACACACACCAGAAAATCAGAACTTTGGCTCTTAAGGCAGGTTTTCAGACGTTGTTGAGAAATACATAAACCTGTTTAACCTGTCCAAAAAAGCAGCATGTACAGGTCCAAAACTTTGCATGAATTTGTATGTTTATTTAGGGTTTGGTTAGCTAACAGTTCCTGCTAAGAGCTAATAAGCTGTCAAACACATCTACATTGGGCTTGCTTTACAAAGGTAAATGCAGTTCTACTAAAGGTGCATTTGCTTCTTTATTACATGTATAGACATATTCAGGACCCTATGAGCAGATACTTAATGAGTAAAAAATGTGGAATAAATCAGATCTAGATCCAGGGCTAAAAGGTCCCGCGCAGCACCCTGGTCATTGTGTTTTTCCAGCCTCTGAGAAGCTGCTCTTTGTGTCCACATAACCTGCAGATTAACGATGCATAGCCCAGAATTTTTAGAGGAAGTATAAACTTTGCCAGTTTTAGTAGCTGTAAATCATTGACCAGCACAGAGATATTTTAAAATTATATTTATTTTATTTTAACAAAAGATGGATTTCACCAGGGACTTTCTCCATGTATTAAAGTGTACATCTTCCTGCTTTACAGAGGAAGTAGATAATAACAAAAAAGCACCATTAATGCTTTATTCTGCCTTGTTTTCTAGTTTATGGCATGGTACCTTTCCTCAACGCTATTCTGGGCACCATGTTGCCCATGTTGAGTATGGCCAAACAGGACAACATGAAGTGGGTCTTCTCCTCTGGTAAGAACCTACCCTCATGCTTTTTTGAAATTATGATATTTGTTGAAGTATATCAACCTTAAAACACTACCTCTAGGTATTCTCCTGCCAAAAACACTTTCTCCCTACACTTTCTCCCTTTACTCTTTCATCCAGGTTTGTCAGTTTTGTCAATTGTTTTCTACTCCCCCTAATTTCCCTTTTCCTCTGTTTTATTCTCTCCCTCCAGCTCTGTGTCATTTCAGTGATAGTATCTTGGAGTACCTGGCCAACCTGGACAAGGCTCCAGATCCCACAGTCAGAAAAGACACATTCTCCAGTGAAATCTATGCTGCTTTTGATATCCTCTTCAATAATTGGTTACAAAGCAGGGAGTCTAAGGTAAGGTTGCTGTAGGTCAATGTTAAGGGTTGAGCAAAATGGTTTGATATACAAGCTACAAAGTCATGTTCAGGCAATATTGAAAGAAGTCGAGTAGGTAGGGAAGGAGAGGTAAGCCATTGAAAGCTTTGAATGCACACTTGGAAATAACACTGAAGGTTAACACTTACAAATGTGATTAAGCTTTCCAGGCCATTACTACAACCAGGAAATCCCTGACCCCGACCACACACTTATCCATAACAAGAGCCTGAGCCATTGCATCACCTAAACTGACAGGCTATCATATTGTAGAAACTAGGAGGTTACAACAGACAACATATTTTATTACAATTGAATGATTAAGCCTAGTTCAGACCAAGCTAAAAATTGCAGCTGTGTTCAAAATAATAGCAATCCAACATCACTAACCTCATAAATCATATCTTTTGGTAGAAGTGATATTTCCACATGGCAAATAATTTACTAGTAAGTGTTATAGAGTCATAGAAAACCAATAGACCCAACAGTCATGACATGCATGCTGCTCATTCTGTGTACTTGAATCTGTAATTGAAAGGGACATGTTCAAAATAATAACAGTGTTGTGTTCAATTAGTGAGGTAATTGATTCTGTGAAGAAACATGCCAAATATGGCCCATATTTAAGGAATGAAGCACATGTTGTGCATGCTGATTATAGTTCATTTCATACTAAAATACAAAATGGGTTGTTCCAGACATTGCTCTAAGGAACAGCAGACTTAGATTAAGAAGTTGATTGGAGAGGGGAAAACATAAAGAAGTGCAGAAATTTCTAGGCTGCTCAGCCAAAATGATTTCAAACGCCTTGAAAAGGCATCCAAAGCCTGAACAACGTGGGACTAAACAGTTAATTACCATTCCAATGGATCGAAGAATAGCCACAATGGCAAAGGCTCAATCAATGATCAGCTGCAGCAAGATCAAAGAAGACTTACCTGACTTAACCTGAAGACAGTTACCTGTGAGTACTGTTACAATCAGATGAAGGCTATGTGAAGCAAAGCTAGAAGCCCCCGCAAAGTCCCATTGGTGGGGAAAAAAAGACATGTACTGAATAAGTTGAAATTTGTCAAAGGACACATTGACTGGCACTGTGAATTCAAGCCACACACTTCACTGTGGAGACAGGAAAGCACGGAGGTGCAAAAATCCTGTTATAGGGATGTTTCTCATACTTGGGGGTTGGGCCTATTTATCACATACCAGGGATCATGGATCAGTTTCAATACATCAAAATACTCGAAGAGGTCATGTTGACTCATGCTGAAGAAGAAATGCCTTTTGAAACGGGTCTTGCAACAAGACAATGACCCAAAACACACCATTGTGGAATGTAGTTCAATCGTCCTGAGCTGGAATACCTGTTCACTGGTGCCAGAGGTTGGTCGACTCCATGCTACACAGATGTGAAGCGGTTCTCAGAAATAATGGTTATGCAACTAAATATTAGTGCAGTGATTCAAAGTAAAGCAAACCCATGAGACATTTTTCAGTATGTACAGTAAATGTTTTAGTTTGTAAC
Source organism: Etheostoma cragini (assembly GCF_013103735.1). Classification (NCBI taxonomy): domain Eukaryota; kingdom Metazoa; phylum Chordata; class Actinopteri; order Perciformes; family Percidae; genus Etheostoma; species Etheostoma cragini. The sequence continues at coordinate 9,330,608 of NC_048412.1, forward strand.
AAAAACTTCAAATACTGTTTTTTTTTTTTTGAACAGACTAATATTCCACAACTTAAGATTGAATGCAGGTTTAAAGCTCTTCCACATTGCCAAAGCGGCAAATTCTCAAAGTGAGAAGTTTCTCTGGTGTAATCTTCATTTCTTCTGTAATCTCGGCCAGAGTTAAATCTGTCAGCAAGATAGAGCATATATTCTCCAAGATCTTAATAGTTTAGTAACCATACAAGGTATTTGTTGTGTTTGTATGGAGTCCATACTTAAGCCACGCTGACCTTATTTAAGAGTTTAACCACTATGGCCCAGTGCTGCATTACAGTTGGCAGGGAATCTATTAGAGCTGATTGGTTCACCAGGACAACATTCACAATTCTGGTCACTGAATATTTAAACAAAGATTCTAGTACAAGCACACTCATGATCTCTTGAAGACAAATGATTTCAGAAGGATATTCATACAGTGACAGAACACTTGCTTAAATAAACATGTAGTATTATCTTTTAAGGGACATGATGTCTTTTTATATATTTTTAATTCTAGTGTTCTCCTTTTTTGTTTCTTCCCTATTTACACTTTCCTAATTTATGTTACAAGTGAGTGAATCTATGTAGTCTAACCTCTGTGGTGTCTCACCTTTCTGTGTGTTCCAGTTGAGGTTAACAGTAGCTGAAGCAGTGGGCTCTATGTGTCATCTGATGGCCAGCGATAAACTGGAGGAGCAGATTCCTAAACTCATTCCTGCCATCCTGTCTCTGTACAAGAAAAATACTGAGCACTATGTCATTAGCAAGGTGCGTATGGGCTGCAGCATGAGCACAGTGGACTGTTTATTATGGACTTTTGCCACATGGATAACAACAGTAGACCATCGCTCTCCCGGTATCTTGTTTTAAGCCATTCAAGGGTGGTATAGAGACCCTGCAGAAAGTCTCAGCTTGATTTGTGCCAGTTGTCTGAACAGCTAGCCAATTGGAGCTACAAGTATCCTTTACCCAGCACAATTGGGCGAGCTCATGAATAGTAGTGAGCTCAGGCAACAGGACTTGAGACTGACCAGCTTTTGTAATTAGCCTGATTTCTCAGCTTTTTTTTTTCCACTGGCTAGAGCTGACAGAGGGGGTAGCAGTTCATTTCCACATTCGCAACCTAACACAAACACATATGTTTCTTTCATCTCCCTCCACTCAGAGTCTGTGCCAAATGCTCGATGCTTCCGTCAGCATGGGCAGCAGGGTGCTCGAGACACAACTGGACAGTCTACTCTTTGCACTGCATCAACAGGTACACATTCAGTACACACTTTGTTAAACACTGCAGCTTTAATACTGAAGTGGTGACTGACACATGACACAGATGTTCATAAAAAGGTGGCACTTGGCAGAAATCCTGCTCGTAGAGATTGTGCCCCTCCTGTACTTATACATCCAAAGCAGGCATTGTTTACCAGACTGGTTAGCACTCTAACACAGCTATTAAATTTAGGAGGCACAATGTGCAACAAGCTTGAAATGGTTAAAAATTGTCACATTTTCAGCTCTTAATAAGCTGTCAAATAAGAACTGCCATAGTCCTGACAGCCTAACTTGGAATACCTGTACACTGTATTGTGCTAAATCATAATTTAACACTATATATATATATATATATATATATATACTGTAAATGCCATTATTATAAAAAAGTCGATTTGTTAGTTTTAGCAGCATGGGGCTTTTGCTTTTAGGTTGTGTTTTGGTTGTGTTTTGTTTGGTTTGGGGGTTAATTTCAAGTCAGAATGTTGAGGAAAAAGAGTGGTGGGAGTGCCCAGTAATATCCCTGGAGCAAACCACAGGCATTAAACACTTCTACCTTATGTTAGCTTTACTTGGATTTGTCTGGTCTGACCACTGCCACTGGTTGCTGTTTGCCACCAGTCTGTGTACCACTTTCTGTCACAAGGCTAGGTTTCTGTCATACAATGCAGACCTTGTGTCTCAGGGTTCTTGCTTGTTGACAGAACGATTCACCACATTGAAACTACAAATCTGTGCCTAAATAGTGGGCAGACTGGATTAATCTTTTTGCATCTTATATCTATCTTATGTTGCGATTTCTTTTTTTACACGTGTCAAATGACTGTTAGAGAGTTGCAGTAGTCAGATGTGTTCATTACCTTGTGACTCAGCTGACACTCGGCCCTATGCCTTGACTGTTGCAACATTTGACCACAATGACTCTGATCTGGATTGTCTAGTGGAGGCCAAGGGTATTTTACCACATTGTTACAGCGCAACTGTCAGAACAGTTAGTTATCATTTATATCTGATCTGATCAACAAACTTACAAAATCTTATAACCGTGTTTCTAAACGCCAAACTCTAAGTGTGTGTAACGGAAGTTGGCTAAATCAGCATGTCCAAATTAGCTGCTTGAAAACAACCTGCCCCAAGGAAGAAACTGTGATTGTTATTGAAGAGCATGTTTAGTCAGCCACTCCTTGGACAAACAAATGGTAGTCACCGCAAACTAGCATTACCATTTATTTTCCGTCATGACCGAAAGAACGAGATCCAAGGTACAAGCGGCCAAAATGGTTGGCTGGCATCTCCCTTAGAGATAGGGTGAGAAGGTTGGTCATTCCTGAGGAACTCAAAGTAGAGCCGGTGCTCATTAGCGTCGAAAGGAGCCAGTTGAGGTGGTTTTGGGCACCTGGTAAGGATGCCTTCTGGGTGCCTCCCTAGGGAGGTATTCCAGGCAGGAGAGATTATATCTCCAACCTGGTCTGGGAACGCCTCAGGATCCCCAGTCGGAGCTGGTAAATGTGGCTCGGGAAAGGGAAGTTTGGGGCCCCCCAGCTGGAGCTGCACCCCCCATGACTCGATACCAGACAAGCGGATGACGATGGATGGATGGATGGATGGACTGTTATTTTCCTCATTATTAATACTACTACTACATGGGTAGAAGGCACATGTTACAGTTAGCCATTTCTGTAGAGATTGAATAAACTTACTCTATGATTGTAATTTTTCTCCATGTAACAAAAATGTCAGCACTCCTATCATGGCATATATTGTACTGGCGTTTGAGGGTGCACAGGAAGTTGACACATGGCTGTCACAGAGAACAGTGTAACATTTCCTTTCTCTTCCCCAGGTGTCTGCCCCTGTGGATTACAGTAACCCTCCTACTGTCAAGAACCACAACGAGGTTTTGCGCTGCTTCAGCTTACTAGGTACTAAGCTTTGTTTGTGTGTATCTGTATGTTAAATTTGCTCTTTATTGCCGCTAAATTAAATTACGCAAATGGTGAAGACTGTTGAGTAACAGAGTCTGTGGTAAACAAGTTAAGTGTGGGGTAATAGCTGAATTTTGTCTGACAGCATCAGGCCTTTCTATCTGTTTTAGTTCTATGGAGTCACAAGAACAGTAATGAGATCATCCATTACAGTGCAGGACTCTGAAATAATCATTTGAACTGTGGCAGATGGGCTACTTCTCTCCCCTTCTTTCTTATCCTGCTTGTCTTTCCTGTGGTTTTCTGGAATTCTCTGACCATTTTTAATTTCTTTCTCCCTCCTCTCCACTCCTCTCCCTCCAGCAAACTCCTTCCCAGACCGGCTGGTCATGTTTGTTCTTCAGAAGTTGGAGAACAGTAATGAGCGAAGCAGGATGGGCTCCCTGGCTGTCCTTCGTCACCTAATCAACTCCAGCAGTGAGAAAATACACTAAGTGACCCTTGCACCCCCCAACTCGGCCTATACACACTAAATCTATTAATATCAGTCTAATCTAGTATCTGTTACTCCACACGCATCAATGATTTAATTAAAAGTCCTTTGGCGTTCCCTGAATTATATCAAAGTCATGTAGACTACATTGCCCTTCTGTGTTTATCCTTGAAACTTTTTTATCTAGTTATTTATGTTTGTGTGTGCGTGTGTGTGTGTGTGCGTGTGTGTGTACGCGTACGTGTATGTTCGCGTGTTTTGCAGCTTCCACAATGGAGAGTAAGAAGCTGCTGATTCTGGCCAGCATCAGACAACCAATGGCTGACCACGGCAACAAGGTAACACATATGTAGCCTCCTCTAAACGCTGTAAGTTTTTCTCTTAAACATGTTTAACAGTCTAGTTCACCTGAATCACACGGATTCTCTTTGTGTCCCAGGTCAAGAAGCACGTGGTCCAGGTGATCAGTGCGATGGCTCATCACGGCTACCTGGAGTTAGAGGGGGGGGAGCTACTGGTTCGATTCATCGTTCAACACTGTGCCTTACCTGACACGTATCGGGTACAACTTCTTCTGTTTATTTCTATCAAATGTATCTCTCATAACCATCTATTTATGTATTTATATCTTTGCATATGTGGCTTGGGCGAATATAGTACTGTAGATTGAGTGGTAGTTTTTATTACTTAATGAATCTTCCAGAAAGAGAATTACTGCTCCATTTATTTCAAGAATTTTCCATCTCATGTTTAACAAAGCTTATAAAATGAAAAAAAAATTAAGAAAACAATTAAAGAAATGCAGACATGTACGTGCATGAGGTCAATGGATAACATGGAATACACACACCAGCCAATAAGTTATCAGTGCAACAGATGGTTTTATGTTGTGCACAGGTGTTTTATATCTGCTGAGGCTAAAAGTAGTAGACAGGACTTAGCAATTCATGAGAACATCTGAGCAGCTAAAGGAGAATGTTCTACATGTATTTATGTGTGATTGTGTCTTTAGCGAGTCCAGAAGCCCACAGATCCAGAGGAGGTGACTAACGAGGCATTGAGGACGATGTGTGACAACACCCTTCATCTCCTCACCACCACTGTTGGACGACTAGCTGATGTACATACACCATCTAATCATCTACCCACTAGTGTGATCTGTTGTAGGGCTGGCCTATTACTCAAATGTTATTTTCAAATACGATTTTTGCTTCCAGCAATTATGAAAACAAGATAATTGAGATGAAACTGTTATAGTGCACATTTTTGCTAAATTACTAACTGGAATATGTAAAGTAGAAGTTTACTAAAATGATGAATTTATTTAGTAAAGTATTCAGTTGGTTGTGGCAGTGCACTAACGTTACAACATAGTTAATATTATGTAGATTTTTTAAATCTAATTTTTTTTTTTTTTATTTGTTTCTCATTTAAATTATATTTAAGGTCAAATGTGGTGTTGTTTCCAAAGTCGATAAGTATTGTGTTAGATAATCGTTATCTCAATATTTACCAAAGTAACCCGAATTATGATTGATGCCATATTGCTGTCCGTTGGGATTCGATTTATGTCCGTCAATGGCAATTGTTGGCAATTGTGTGTGTTAGACAGATGAACATTGTTCAGAAACGTTATGTGTTTTTTGTTGTTTGTAGGTGCTATGGCCCAAGCTGTTGTACTATCTGACTCCTTCACAGTACAGCAATGCCACCACTCCTCTGTGTAAGAGTCTGATAGTGCTGGGCAATAAGAAGAAAAGTAACCAGGAGCCCAGCTTCAACATAGACTTTACACAGGAAGGTGAGAGGAATATTTACTGACCAGGTGCATCTTTGTGAAGGTTACCCATGTTAGATATACACTCACCGGCCACTTTATTAGGTACCCCATGCTAGTAACGGGTTGGACCCCCTTTTGCCTACAGAACTGCCTC